>NC_135689.1:1275058-1582558 GCF_964276395.1 Gasterosteus aculeatus
CGCACATACAGACCCACAAAAACACACAACTCCTGCATCAGTGCACTATGGTTCCATTTAGCAGCGTCACCACACAATGAATGTTTAAATATCGTTATATAACACGTAACGTTGTGTTAACACCAGCAGCACATTGACTTAAGAGAGAGAAGCAGAGGCCGATCAGGTGACGTCTGCTGCCCGCGTGCTCTCGGGCCACAGGAAGTCAGGAGCACAGGAGACGCTCTGTGTAGAGGTCTGTGGTCCGGCTGCATAATGCATGTGGAGAAGGCGTCATCAGGCAGCTACGCCCGCGCGCTGGTGTCCTGGCTCCGCCCCTCACCCTCCGTCAGCCGTTACTCATCGTGATGCTGATGTGGAGGCCAGGCTGAGGTGGGGGGGTTGGGGGGGGGGGTCTCCAGTGACCAAGTTAGCTGATGAAGCGTGTGATCTCTTTAAAGAGATGCCCAGAAGCCTTCATCACAACGCGCTCGCACACACAGGAAGACACGCTAACACGCCAACACACTGAGGAGAGGAGTCGCCCCTGGTGGCTCTTTTCAGAGCAGTAGATTGTCGCTTGTTGTGAATGTGTGTGTCCTTACAATATGCGCCGGGCCGTGACATGTATGTATACGAGTCTCTAGGCAAGAGGGTCTTTGTGGTGAGGCATGCTGCCTATGCTCAAGTGTACAGACTCACACACACACACACACGCACGCAGACACACACAGATGCGCGCACACACACACACACACACACACACACTTTCCATCTCTGTTGGTGACAGCGGCTGTCAGGAGCTGCTGCTGAGCCGTGCTGCTCTTTTGACAGGGGAATCCTTCTCATGAGCAAGACACACACACAACGACACAAACATTCCACAAATACACAACACACACACACACATCCAGCCCAGAAAATACATCTGTTGTCTGTCTCCTGTTAAAGTGCCTCTAAAACAAAGGAGGGCTCAGCACTTCACCTGCAGCGCTCTACTTACAGCAGGCAAATGTGTGCGTGTGTGTGCGTGTGTGTGTGTGTGTGTGTGTGTGTGTGTGTGCGTGTGTGCGCTCCTGTGTGCTTTGGAAGGCAACGGGTTCATTTCACCCCAGTAAGCTTACTCAGCAGAACTGGGTCAGGCCAACTTCTTTTAGACTAAATTAAACCCAAACAAAATGTGCGTTGGGAATGTCGACTGATAGAGGAGACGCACACAGACACACCAACAGCAGAGTGTGTGTCTGTGTGTGTCTTTGTGTGTGTGTGTGTGTGTGTGTGCGTGCAGCTCTGACGTGCATCGGAAGAGTCCATTACCTAGAGCACATTTCACAATTAACTAGGGTTTCTCCTTGAAATGAGAGACAGAGACAGAGCGAGACAGGCAGAGAGACGGTGAGAGACAGAGCGAGACAGACAGAGAGACGGTGAGAGACAGAGCGAGACAGACAGAGAGACGGTGAGTGACAGAGACAGTGAGAGACGGTGAGAGACAGAGAGAGACAGAGACGGTGAGAGAGACAGGAGAGATAGTGAGAGAGACGGTGAGAGACAGAGCGAGACAGACAGAGGCAGTGAGTGACAGAGACAGTGAGAGAGACTGAGAGACGGTGAGAGACAGAGACGATGAGAGACAGTGAGAGAGACGGTGAGAGACAGTGAGAGAGACAGGAGAGACAGAGCAGCCTTCTGTGAGAAGAGGAGCACCACAGAGTCCTCTCACTAACACCATGTAGATCTTCGATCCGCCATCAATTAAGGCCAATTGGATATTCAGTTTCACAGTTATAGAGTTACATTGATATCGCCGAGGGGTTGAACGTGCACAGCTAAGTGTTCCTCTTTTCCTCAGCACAACGGACCTCTGTGAATAATTGATTATTGATATCAGCCGATTGGGAGCCGCTGGGAGAGGAAACGGACACCAGCCAACTTCACTTGCGTTACACGGGAAGGATCCAAAGATCAAGGCCGTCGGTTTCAAGTGCGAGCGCCTGTAAGAGGAAGCGCGCCCGCTCGGTTTCACACCGCCACTCCTTCAGGTGACGGAGGAAGCCCCCGGCGAGGCGAAGCTGGTTCCAAGCCGTCAGTCAGTTCCACTGTCAGAGAAGCACACAGGACTCACAACATGCTGCATCCTGCTGCCTCTTCAAGGTGGACAAACCTCTTCAGCTGATGAATTATTGATCGATCCATTACATCACACCAAAACCCTGTGGATGCTCTCACACACACACACACACACACACAGTGGACGGACCCAAGCATGTGGGGCGACGTCCTCTAAGCCCTCTGAAGTTGATCCTCTTCTTCTCATCCACCTCTACACCACAAACATCTCTTCAAAGGTCCTTTTCCTTTCATCTGGTGGCGTCTGCTGCAGAAAAAGCTGCGTCGTGCAGAGAGCCAGAGGGCCTGTTCAGTAACTACAGACAGAAAGGTCGGAGGGCGGCTCCTTCCCCCTTTCCCGTAGAAACCGCTAAAGGCATCAGGCAGACTGGGAAGCAGAAGGAAAACGGCTTCTTCAACTATTCCAAAGTGCAACAGAACAAGAGGGAAACAGAAGTCATGTGGAATAAAGTTGGACCAAAGAAAAACGTGAGAAATTGAGAACTACAGCAACAGAACAAAGAGCTGCACGTGTTTCTGCCTATTTACCCTCATCACCCCCCCCCCCCCCCCAATCACCCCCCTCCCCCAGAATCATACCCATAATGCTCTTGGCCTGGATACATAATACAGAATAAATTCATAACTTATGCTCCTACCGAGCCGGACGAGTTTAGAACGAGCCTGTGTGTGCGTGTTACCTAGCGTGTCAGTTAGCGTGTCAGTTAGCGTGTCACAGGACCGGACGGCCTTAGTCAAACATTGTGCACAAAGCCGTTGCAGGTTCATGTTTCGTTGTGTAAACACAAAAGCAGAAGAGCCGTGTTTGGAACATCCCGTCAGCTGCTTTGCACACAGACAGACAAACACTCGGCGCTGAGCACTGACCAGCGACGCGCGCCGTAGCCGGCGGCTCATGGGCTTGTCGAAGGGGGGGCTGTTCATGGCAAACTTCTCCAGGTAGCCCTCCGGTAGCCGGATATCAGCAGGGAGAGACAGACGTTTGTTTATGTCCTGAAACAAAGAGGGAGGAAGATACGTCACACATTGAAACAACATCTGGTGCATTTTGAATTGACTCTCTATGGCTCTCAACATGGCTGAGCGAACGGCGCTAGCAGCGCTAGCATTGAAACAGAGAAGGACGGACGTTGAACTGGTGATGGTCGTTGACAGACGAATGTGTGGCTACTTAGCTAGCTAGCTCGTTAGCAAGTTAGCTTGTCGTTCCGTTGTGGGGCTAATTCTTTACAACCACTGTAAAATACAAGCATTGTGGAATTAGCAAGCCAGCCAACTAGCTTAGCTTAATAGTCAGTTCTTCAATGTGTTTGACTAAATGATCACTGTGACATTCTACTTGGGTACAAAACGTAAATTCAAGGGGCCACATCGATCCTTCAATGATGTTTACGCAGGAAAAAAAGAGATGATTTACTTAAAAAAAAGAAAATAGGCCCAACCAGGTGCATGCTGGTCCTGTACCTGCCTACTCAAACATCAATGTATAAATATATATAGATAATGTATGAATATAATACATCCTCATGTGCCCACAGTGTTATGCATTTTATAAAGAAACCCAAAAACAAAATACACCAAAGAAATAAAAGATATTTCAAACTTACAAATGAACAAAATATACATAAAATAAAATACTTTAAAACTACTATCAGATAAATGTCTCCCACATTATTGTTCTGCATTATTTTGTCATCAACACATTTTTGAACACAAAGCTTGTTGACTGAATATCAGCTGGAATAACTTGCAACACCTGACCTCATTTGCTTGAATACAATTGGAGTGTTGCCTAACCCTTTTCCCACAATGCATCAGCCGCACTATCCACCTTACGCCGTCTCCGTGGCAACGGTGGCCCGGGCCCAACAGCCCCCACGATGTGCGTCCTCAATGCAAATGTGTGTGAAGCGAAATGTGTGTTTACATGTGGGGCATGTAGGAGGGAGGGGGGGGGTGAGAGGAGGGGGGGTTCTGGCTAACGTAACAACGCTCCGCATTTACCACCTCAGGAACGGTTACAAGCTGAAGAAGACGCCCTGCAGATGGCATGAGCACGTTACCTAAAACGTGCACTACGACCTTCAGACTTTGACCACATTCACGTGCACGTTTGTTCAAAGCTCCACTGAAGGTTTGAGAGTAAAATGCAGGGAATCTAAGCACAGAGAGAACTACACACTCTAAATACTAATTATCCCATTTCTAAGCACAGAAACAAACGTGAACTCCCATTGACGATGGACACACCGGTTACTGGTCTGCAATGAATAGACCAACACACACACACACACACACACACACACACACACACACACACACACACACACACACACACACACACACACACACACACACACACACACACACACACGTCTCCATACTCACAATGCAGAACAGCTCTAGTGGCATTGTCCTCCTTAAACGTGTCTTACTACACTCACATGCGTTTCTCACAACTGCACACATGGGGGGGGATGGGACTGTGGCAGTGCCGTCCTCCTGCTCGGAGGAGGAGGAGGGGGAGGAGGAGGAGGAGGAGGAGGGGGAGGAGGAGGAGGGGGGGGGTGAAGCAGGAGCAGAGGAGAGAGGAACGGACAGATTCCTAAGGGGATGAAGGCAGATGGGGGGGGGGGCTGAGAAGAAGATGTTTTTTTGGTTCACTTTGCCCTCCATCTCTCCTTCTCCCTCTGAGCCTCGTTCCTTCACATCTCCTCTCGCTCTGTTATTACTGATAATTATTCATCTAATTATTCCTACTTCCATAATTACTCTCTCACCCAAGCCCCCCCCCCCCCCCCCCCCCAGGAGGCATTTCCTGTAAGCCAATCATCTGGTTATGAACAGAAGTCAACAATGACTAAAGCTGACAAATAAAGAATATATAATAAACAATAAATGAGTTTGTATCGTTATGGTTGAATTCACTTATTGTGAGTCGCTTTGGATAAAAGCGTCAGCTAAATGACATGTGATGGAATGTAAAATGAGTTGGGATGTCTGTTTTAAAGCATCAAGTTCAGCATTTTGGCCGTCGCCATCTCGTTTTTTTGACAGCAGAGGAGGGGGCGGAGCTAAGCACAACACAGCGGCCTGTGTGTCCCGACGCCGCGATGCAGAAACAGCGACGGCGTTTCCCCATCTACCTCGTTGGAGATGCGGCGGTGGTGGTTGTTCCTCATTCGGACCCTCACTGGACTTTGGACCTCATCGGAGGACGTCCCGGACGCCTGGTCGCTCTCGCCGTCTGATCCCATCTTCACGTTCTCGTGCACGATGCCTGAGACACACGGACACACACGGTTAACTCACAGGTTTTTATTCAGGCCTTTGGGATTGTTGCAACGCGCCTCCACGGAGGACACGGCCCGACCACGTCGCTACGTCGAGCCAACGGGGCCCCCGATGGCTCACAGGTCACAGGCGCCGCTGACCTCGTGCTCCTCGCCAGCAGCTGACTCTGCATTTCATGGTCCCACTGCAGGACCTTCTACCCACATGCTGTGATTACTGCTAGAAGTTCGCCCAGAAACTGTAAACGGACTAAAGGGTCAGTAGCCGAGTGTGTGTAGACGGCATCATGTGATCAGTGAGGGGGGGCAGACGGTGGTGGGGGGAGGGGCCTCTCTGTGGGGTCCAGTGTATGCAGCACATACGTGTGCGTGTGTTTGGTGGAAGAAGCTGACCCTCATCTACTGTGTGCATGTCAAACAACCACCAAAGGCATACAGGCACAGATGGACAGGGGGGGGGGGGGCGCATGGAGGACGTTTCTACAGTGGCCCGGAGGGGACAAACCCTGCGAGGGACGTTCAGTTTGCTCACAGCAGAAGGTCCAATTGGCTCGATCCTGCACACAAGCAGGCAAAATACCCCTGTTGCCCTTTTTATTTCACCTTTCCGCTCATCGACCCCCCCTCTCCGGCATCCGCAGCTCGCCAGCAGGGGGGCGCCTGTGGGGATCCCAGCTGTTCTGACTACCTGCTGACAGGAGCAGCATACGCTCGTTAGCATTGACGCGGGGGGGGGTAAGAGGAGCCATCAGGAATCCCCCCCCCCCACGGTGAAACCGTACACTGTGGGAAACTGAGTAGTTTAGTAGTTTAACTAGATCCAGGATCTCCACACACACTCGGCTCATAAGGTCGCCCTCACTCTGGGGGGGGGGGGGGGGGGTTGTGTAAACACGCCCGAGATGCGGGACGCCCTTCACCTGAGTGGAAACAACACGCCGATGGAAGCACATGATTCATGGAGAGGTTCAAAAGAAGAGCTTCACAGTGGAGAAACAAGAGCAAAGCATTCAAATAACGAATGATGGAACATCTTTAAACATTCATTCTGATCCTAAAACAGAAGAATGTATGATGAGGAGATGAAGGCTTATCCAACGTTCTTCTCCTGCAGGTTCCCTCTGCTCCTCCTCCACAGAGCGAGGAGCACACAGTGAATCCAGGGAGGAGGCCGAGGTAGGAAGGAGTCGAGGAGGCTGAGCTAGGAAGGAGTCGAGCAGGGAGGAGGCTGAGGTAGGAAGGAGTCGAGCAGGGAGGAGGCTTGAGGTAGGAAGGAGTCGAGGAGGGAGGAGGCTGAGGTAGGAAGGAGTCGAGGAGGCTGAGTTAGGAAGGAGTCGAGCAGGGAGGAGGCTGAGTTAGGAAGGAGTCGAGCAGGAAGGAGGCTGAGTTAGGAAGGAGTCGAGGAGGAAGGAGTCGAGCAGGAAGGAGGCTTGAGGTAGGAAGGAGCCAAGGAGGGAGGAGGCCCGAGTTAGGAAGGAGTCGAGCAGGAAGGAGGCTGAGTTAGGAAGGAGTCGAGCAGGAAGGAGGCTGAGTTAGGAAGGAGTTGAGCAGGAAGGAGGCCCGAGGTGGTTGTGAATACATTATTATTAATGAGCGGATTCTACTTGAGGGGAGACGCTGTAGATAAAAGCGGTACGAAATCTGCTTACAACAATAATTCTTTGTATTTGTACATTTTTAAAGTGTTTAAAGCTGCCAATGAAAACTCATAATGTGAATCTGGAACACAAGCTGGAAACAAACCAAAATCCCCAAATGCCGTCAAAAGCCATAAAGAATGAATGTTATGAATGAATGTTTGGTGATTTATGGATCATTAAAGAGAAGTTTGGTCACATGACCAACATGCAGGTGAGCGTCACAGGATGAAAGAGTAGAAATCAACATGAAACGTCACCACTACATTAAGAGGAGCGTTTATTCTGTTGCGAGTTATGGAATGTGTTTGAATATGCAAATGAGGCATTACAATTTTGCTGAATTGAAGCAAAATTTAAACCACAAAGAGACAATGTGGCATTGATGGATCCCTGTCTGTAATAAAACCCTGGACATGGAGCCTGCAGTGGAGAACTGATCTGGTCTACTGAGACACACGGAGAAGTTCTCAGAGCGGCGGTAACCGCGGTTACGCGGCGGACTCACCGATTCGGTTCCCTGGAGGACGGCACGGGTCCAGCGGCCGGAGCATGCGGAAAGGGGACAGCCCCAGCGGGGGGTCTCTCTCCCCAGTTCTTATCCCCTCTCCCGCTCTAGCCTCCCCCGTCCTCGGGGCCCCCCCACCGGGGGCAGCACGCGCAGAGCCCCCCCGGGGAACGCCCGACAGAGCCATTTCACACGGAGCCGGGCGAGGAATCAGGTCCTCGAGCCGCTAAACTGGCCACAATGCAAGTAGCCCACTTACCACTGTGGACACTCCCTCTCTCCCTCCCTCTCCCCCCCTCCCTCCCTCTGCAGTCCCACTCTGCCTGCTGACTAAGGAAGGTCAAACGGCGAGCAGGTAGGCGCAGAATGCTGCAGAGTCCAACACACACACACGATCATATGGCAATAACAGGTGAGACACGAGTCTCTCTCTCCCTCTCTTCTCCCCCCCTCCCCAGTTCGTCCTCTCGTGCTCCCTCCCTTCACCTTGCTCTCCACTTTCCTCCCTCTCATGTGATACCAGACTCCCCCTCCTCCCACCTGGGTGCAGAGATGGTGTAGAATACAGAGCGATCCTCTTTCTTGGACTCAGTCTCAATCACTCGATCTCATCGTTCTCTCTCTCTCTCTCCTGGACTCTTTCCCTCTTCCTCTCATCTTCATCACTCTTGCAGCAGCCCCCCCCCCCCCCTCACACATTCATTATGGAGACCTCCAAGAGCAACGAGGCGGTGTTCCACTTCGTCTTCTTTGTACGGATCAAACTTCCATCCCACATCGATCTCATGTCTGAAACTAGATTGCTGCTGCTCCACCCAGCTGTCAGAGCTACGTCACCACGGAGCCCACGCACCCGCCCACTGCACTCCCCGAAGAATGTGTTTAAAAGGAGAAAAGGAACCACGTCACCTGATCATCATCAGTGGGACGCATTCAGCACACCTCCAGGAGCTAGCGTAGCTTAGCGGCGCTCATGCTGTGAGAAGGTGCTAGCGTGCTCTGCTAATGTTAGCTGCACTGTTGTTATTATTCTGTCACAAGAAGCCACATTAAAAACACGTGTTTGCAGCAGGACGCATGTGTCACCAGGTAAAGTAATCAAGGAGAAAAAGAAAGTAGTTCCTTAAATATAGAAATGAAACCGCACCTCTGGTCCGTGTCAATAATCCCGTTGCATTAAGTGACAAAACACTGGGCTTCAGAAGAGCTTCCACACCCTCCAGTTCAACAAAGGGGCCTTTAACCAAAAGACTACTCACACAAACTCACAAGCCGACTAGATCCTCAGTAAATAAACGGGATCACTGTTGACTTAACACGTCTTTAAAACCGTCCGGATCCACCTGCGTGGTGGAGGTGTATTCAGCGTTCCCTTTGGATCTCTGCTGCACTTCAGCCAGCGGACGGAGCGACTTCACCGCGGAGGGCTCATCTTTGTGTCGGCGTCTCACGACAGAGACGCTCGTCCTCCCACACACACACACACACACGGCGGGCCACGTTTCTGCCTCCAATGAGCCCGTGTCGTCCGCGCTGTGTTTTCAGTTTGCTGTTCAGTCCACAAACACGTCCGTCTGCCGCCAGAAGAGACACGAGGAAGCTCAAAGTGCACGAAAGCTCCCCGAGGAACGCAGGGAGGAAGAGGAGGGAGGATACGCTGCAGTAATTACCTCTAAACCTTTTATCTGCTTCTAAGGAATCCTATTATTCAATTACCCCCCCCCCCCCTTCTACTACCTCATAGCTTTGAAGATCAACGGCATTCATTGGCAGCATGCCTCCTCATACCTCGAGCTAATGTAGCAGCGAGCGCTAACACACACGCCCACTGCGTGGTCCTCACCACCGCCTAGTGCGTTGCCGTTAGCAGCTAGCGGGGTCCGAAGAGCTCGTGCTGAGGTTAAATGTGGCACGTTGATGCGTGGGAACAGAACGGGTGGCGGGGGGGGGGAGACGGTGACGGAGGAGAAGACACTCCAAAGGAGGTGGAGGCTTCTTGTCACACAAGCGCTCCAACGCACACACACGTGACCCCCGCAGGCAGGCCCCCGCACACGGATGAGAAGGGGACTTAACGGAATACTCGGATGGAGCGAGTCACAGGGAGGAGGGAGAGCGAGGGCGGGCGAGCGAGCTCCTCAGTGCAGCAGGGGAGAGAGAGAGAGAGAGAGAGAGATTACATCATCACGCCGCTCCGGTAAAGAGGGCGACGTGCTCCGACTGCTGAGCGGCGCACAGTGAGTCAGCAGGACAAACACACCGTGTAAATTCTTAAAATACACTTCGTCTTATTTTGTGAAACATCTATTGCAGCGTTTCTCTGCATCGGCGGCGTCTGTCACACCGAATGGTGTTTGCAGGGAGGCTTTTATTCCAACGCATCACGTTACATCAGAAGGCCACATAAAGAGCAATAAACCACTGCCAGATGATGGTTAGCTTAGCGTAGCTCCCTTTAACCTTTAACCCCCGACACCAGCTTTAAAGATGGGCTACATTACACTGCTGCATGTCCGTGTATGTGGATCCAAACCTCCCGCTACTAACTTGTGTCCAGCACCATGAGTATGAAGCGCTGAGCGCTGCCTTGGGTTGTCTGGTGTGATTTCATTTAGCCGTCGGAGGGGGAGGGTCGATCGCCGTGACTTGGAAGTGACTCGGGTCATTCAACGGCTGAGAACTTCCACAAATATGCTTAGAATCATCAAAGCCATGTAAGACACGGGTATCGTAGCAGTACTGAACCTCTCAATATCATATTAGCGAAACTGTGTCCAGAGCTCCGCTGCTGATCTCCTGCCGGGGATCAAGTGTCCTGATGAGGCGTGAGCTCCTGACACCACACTCAGAGTCCAACGCGTCCGGTGGTGGTTTATCGGAGGGCTAATAGCTAATAGGCCTCCTGAAGGAGTCACCGTCCCTCCTCTCATCAGTACGTCTCCCTCTATTGGCTCAGTCTCCTGCCTGTCAATCTCCGACCTCCATCCTCACCGCGCCGCGCCGGATACAACGAGCAGCAGCGGACGTGGCGCGGCGTTACATAAGGGGAAGCAGCGCTGGGAGCACGTGCACGGCAGCGTGGGGCTGAATGTTGGATTAAGGTCATTAGAGTTTTAGCCCTCCAGATTCGCAGGAAACGCGGGCAGGAGGGCCGAGTCGTGTCGGCAAACACGGTCTCTCAGACCCGTAACGTGCACGTGCGAGTTGCGCAACCACAGTTGGCGGTATTTCTGTGGCTGGATGTCGCTCAGCTGATGCTGGATGCAAAAAGGATCCAGGAGTTCTCGTCGCTGAGCCACTGACACAGAAGAAGTGAAAGCTTCCCATGAGACTGAGAGGAGACTTGATTGTTCTCACACATTATTGTCCATGCAGTGGTTTAAGCACTAATTTATATATATATAAATAAAGGTTCAAGTAACATTCACAATAAACAATCTGCCTGTCAAAGTACAATAAAAAACACCTAAAAATTCTAGTCCAGTATTTGTGTATATGTACTTATAACGCCACGGTGTGGACGTGTGTTGTTATTGTGCACGTGTGTGTGTGTGTGTGTGTACCCAGAGATCCGGTCCTATGCAGGCTCAGGTAGGCCCGGTCTCTCTCCAGCCCGCCGCCCGGCCCCCTTTGCAGGGCGGTGCGCCCCAGGTGACTGGCGTACTGCCGCAGGAAGGAGGGCGCGCTGTGCGAGGCGGGGGGGTGCACGGCGCACACCGCCGCGGGCTCTGAGAGACGCACGGTGCAGGTAGACCCAGCCGGGGGGGAGGAAGGAGAAGGGGGGACGAGAAAAAAGTGGGAGAGAAAGCCAGAAAGTGAGAAAGTGAGGAGCGGGACACGAACGCAGAAAACAGACAGAAGACAGAGAGGGACGAACCGAAGACGAGAAGAGAAGTCGACACAGGTCACACTGACACAGTGAAGGTCGGACAAGTAGGAACAGCACAACGTGTGAGAAGATGAAAAGTGATTGGAAGCTGCACTGCTGTCAAAAGGAGCAAATTATGTGATGCACGAGGCGGGAAAAGCGGAAAACATAGGAGTTTAAAAAAAGAAAGAGACATGCAGGGGAACAGCCAGCAGGTGCATTGTGGGAAACACGCCAGGTGAGGTGAAGGGAAGCCGTGAAGGACTGATGGAAGGAAAAGAGACCATCTCAAGCTAACTGGTAAACTGATCATTTACTTTTTCACGTTAACTTGCCTGCCTGCGTGTGACATCATCACGTCTCTTTCATCCATTAGTATCGCTGGGCCTCTCTGACAGAAGTCCAAATATCTCATCGATTTTGAAATAATCCCCAATACACAACCGATTGCGCCGCAAAGTCCAGTGTGTTCGCCCAGCACGAGGGTTCAGAGAACAGGACTAAACCCACAAGGTCAAGCTGGATTGTCTCTTGAGATTAGCCGTTGCTCTCACTTCTCTGGATTAGAACATAAGAACATCTGGTGAATCAGTGCTAATGGATGATTAAACATCGCTATGCGATTAACTGCGCTGCGATAATAGTGAGTGGATGAAGCATTAAGTTCACTCATCTAGGGGCTGGCTAGTTAGCAAGTTAGCTTGTTAATTCCACGTGCTACACTGAGAGAAGGTTGAAAACCAGCAAATGAACAGCAGGATTAAGTCAAAGTTACATTTTCTACATACGCCACATGACGGCCATAGCAAGGTTAATAAACTAGCTAATATTCACCACTAGTACTAATCATTAACACGCCGACTATTAGTGCTTTGGTTTGGATTAGTTTAAGTGCTGTGACAACTGTCTATAACAACAAAATACTCGATAAACTATCACAATATAAATATGTGAAGTGATTAGCATTAGTCTCAGATATGTGAATGCTAGCGATTAGCATTCGTCTCAGATATGTGAATGCTAGCGATTAGCATTCGTCTCAGATATGTGAATGCTAGCGATTAGCATTCGTCTCAGATATGTGAATGCTAGCGATTAGCATTCGTCTCAGATATGTGAATGCTAGCGATTAGCATTCGTCTCAGATATGTGAATGCTAGCGATTAGCATTCGTCTCAGATATGTGAATGCTAGCGATTAGCATTCGTCTCAGATATGTGAATGCTAGCGATTAGCATTCGTCTCAGATATGTGAATGCTAGCGATTAGCATTCGTCTCAGATATGTGAATGCTAGCGATTAGCATTCGTCTCAGATATGTGAATGCTAGCGATTAGCATTCGTCTCAGATATGTGAATGCTAGCGATTAGCATTCGTCTCAGATATGTGAATGCTAGTGATTAGCATTAGTCTCAGCTATGTGAATGCTAGTGATTAGCATTAGTCTCAGCTATGTGAATGCTAGTGATTCATTAGCTTTTGCACAGGTAATTACAGGAGTTTGTGGTCGAAAAGAGTAGTTTGTGGTTATACGAGTTATTTTTTTTCTAAAATCCTCAGTCTCGCCTACAGCAACAAAAGTCCGCCAAGCAGGTCGGCTTCACCTAATTAGCTCTGTGAGGAATGTGGGTCTCTTCTGCACAGTGTGACTGATAAGTAGAGAGGGTGGGGTCGGCGAGGGCGATGCAGCAAAGGAACATGTAGGAGATGTAGTGCAGTGGTTAAAGTTTAATGCCCGTCTCCTCATCCTCTACATCACTTCCTCCACCCTCCCTCTCCTCATCCTCTACATCAGTTCCTCCACCGCCCCTCTCCTCATCCTCTACATCAGTTCCTCCACCCCCCCTCTCCTCATCCTCTACATCAGTTCCTCCACCCCCCCTCTCATCATCCTCTACATCACTTCCTCCACCACCCCTCTCCTCATCCTCTACATCACTTCCTCCACCACCCCTCTCATCATCCTCTACATCAGTTCCTCCACCCCCCCTCTCCCCGCTGAGCCCTCTGGAACAGACTCCAGCTCACTGTTTGAGATGAAGGGAAGGCTGTAAGGACGCAGCTAATCGGTTGATGCACAACAATAACAACCAGTCTGTGTGTGCATGTGTATATGCACACACACACACACACACACACACACACACACACACACACACACACACAGGTGAGGTCATCCCACCAAGCGGCCCTGCAGGCCTGGAGGATGACCAGCAGATGGCTGCCGTAATGACGGTGCTTTTTATACTGTGATCCTTTTATTGACTCGTCTCGCATGGAAAAGTGAACAAAAAGAGTGATGGTGACGAAGATGAGGTGAAGATGACGTTGAGGTTTGGCGACTTACTGCAGAGGGATTTATGATATATCTTTGTATCACACACTAAAATACAAATACTGTCAACAAGCTTTGAAGAAATATGTTTCCATGTTTTTACTAATGATCAACATGAAGCGTTGAGTGTGTTACAGGTTTCATGACCAGTTGTGTTTCGATAGTCTACCGAGTAGTGAAATAAGCAGCTGGATGTGTTTTCACACACGGCCTTTAACTGGTGGGTCACGTGACAGTCGTTCCTTTTATAACTAACACGCACGTGGGGCTGCTGAACATGACGCCATGGCTCTTCTTCTGTGTGTGCGCGTGCTCGTGGCGCTTGTGTGTTACCTGCGTGCGCCTCCCCGTTGTCCCGGGCCGCCGCCGCCGCCGCCGGCTCGTCCAGCGCCATCTGCTCGGCGAGCTCCGACAGCGAGTCGTCGACAGGCCGAGCGCTGCGCAGAGACATGGACAGCCGCCGCTTGATTATCTTCATCCTGTCCATCGCCCCCAACAGCACCACCGGGGGCCCACGGGCCTGAGAGAGGGGGGGGGGGGGGACAACCATCATCATCATCATCATCATCAACAGCTAGAACCCCCAGCGGCCCCGGCACCCTTCTTTGTATGCTGCCCCTCCTGCACTGCCGCCTCGGCGGATTCCCTCCCGTCCATTTGTTTCCCGGTGATTGTGTTTGCTCACGCAGCGTGCGCTCTTATTGTGGCGAGTCCCGAACACGCAACAAAAGCCCCCCCACAGAGAAAGAGAGCCACAGGACAACAAAGAAAGTTAGGGGGAGAAAAAAAAAGGGTCTCAGAGAGGAGCAGCCCCCCCCCCCCCCCCGAGAGGGTCTCAGAGAGGAGCAGCACCCCCCCCCCCCCGAGAGGGTCTCAGAGAGGAGCAGCATACATATATCGATATGTGGAGACGTGCACATTGGGTGACTGATGTCGTATCTCACGTCTGCATTTAATCCTCTGAACTCAAAGGAGTTCGGACGCGATTGATTTTCTCTACAAAATAAAATGTAGTTCTAGAACAATAGTGACAGGAAGTGGCGAGCACCGAGGGCGGTTTTTAAACAGGAAACAGTGACATTAGAACGAGATTTGACATCAACATTTTAAGCTGCTTTGTCTGATCCGGCCTCTGTTGCACGTGGTGCCTTCAGGGGACCTGGGGAGGAGCGGCGCTCACGGCTTGTGACGGGTTCCTACTGCCCCGGTTACTGCGCGAGCGATTGTTCCTCCCGTCGTTTGGGTCCAAATCTTTCATCTTTTTGAGGCGACAAACGGCGGCTCGCTGCGAGGAGGAGACGCACGCGTTCGCCGGCTCCACTTCAACTTCCCTTTATTTAAACAACAGAACCACGTGATGAGTCCGTGTCACCATCTGACGTCAGGGCCGAGTTTAAGTCAGCTTTCCTCTCAGAGCCACAACACACACATGTATGTATGTATGTATGTATGCATATATGTACACATGTATGTGTGTGTTGTGCTCTGCAG
Source organism: Gasterosteus aculeatus (assembly GCF_964276395.1). Lineage (NCBI taxonomy): Eukaryota > Metazoa > Chordata > Actinopteri > Perciformes > Gasterosteidae > Gasterosteus > Gasterosteus aculeatus. The sequence continues at coordinate 1,290,301 of NC_135689.1, forward strand.
ACATTATACATGTGAATATAGAGCATACGTCTCTTTGCAGGAGTGTGTGTGTGTGTGTGTTCCTCTTTGCTTACTGGCCCGGAGCTACAAGCAAGCTGCAGAGTATTTTTGTCCCCCTTCCTGCTACTTCTGTGTGACCCATAAGAGCTGACATGCACACACACACACACACACACACACACACACACACTCCTCTCTCTCTTTGTGTCCATCCTTGGAAGCTTCAACAAAAGCGCTTCTATCCTTTCAGGCAGCGAGCTGTGGGGGGCTCTGATCCCCCCCCGGTCCTTCTCCAGGTTCTAGTCCACGAGGAGAAGATCCACCCTCTGCTGGTCTGCCTCAGACCCCCAGAACCAGAATGAAACCAAAAGTGGAAAAAAAAGGATTATGGGTGATCAGTACGGAACGAATCTCCCTCCCCCCTCATTTGCATGTCGTTCCCAGACTTCCCTGCAGGAGACGACGCTTTGTCGCATTATCAGCGTGAAGGCCGTTAATGTGATGCAGATAAACACACGCAGCGATGGCGCCAACGCGCTCTCATGCTTGCATCCGTATGTCCTCTCACACACACACACACACACTATGGTAGCTAACGGCTCAGTGTCTCGTCCGATACGCCGGCGCCTCGTGGAGGGAAACACGGCGTCTCCACGGACGCATTCGTGTCCCATCTAATCACGTGGTGCTGCATTAGTTCCCTGAGTTTGACTCTTTGACCCACGCCGAGTGTGCTGAGGGTCTTTTACTGTACGCTCAGGGTGCAGGCGGGGGGGTGGAGGGGGTCATCGTGACCTCGGGTTCAAGAAATCCGCCGCGGCCATCTTGGCTTCTGGCTACAGTGAATCCGGACGTAATCATGCATGTTGATGCCGAATATTTCTGCTCCCTCTTCTCTCTCTCTCTCTCTCTCTCTCACGCGGTAGAAATCCAAACCGTTTTGCATCAGCGGTCTAGAAGCCGTGTTCAACAAACCCCCCTGAAGACCGACGCCACACGTCGGTGGGAAGGAGCCGCAGAGACGCACACCTCGGGGTGACGTGGGACATTTCTGTGTGCGTCCCGCCGCGGTCAACAACAAAGTCCCAGGCAGCAGGAAGTGAGCGTGCGTCTCAGACGTGGCAGCTGGGCGGAGGAAACACAGCGAGTGGGACGGGACACGTGGCTCCAGCACGCACACGCACACACACACACACACACACACACACACACACACAGATGACTCAGGCTCCTCCCACTGCTTCAGAAGGACACTGAAGCACTTCGGCTGCTTTTAAAACTTCAAGCGGCTGCTGAAAGGCAACAAGCGGAATGAAGGTGGAAACGGTTTGTGTGTCTGTGAGGGAGGAGCGGAGGGAAAACGCACACGGTTGTGTTTATTCCGGACCCACACACGCACACCGTTTTGGGGTTGCTAGGTTACAGGCTCGAACCACAGCGCCTGTGACTCTGAGGTGAGAGCCGGAGAAAGGAAACGAGGATTCACACTTCACATCCCTGCGTCCTCAACACACACACGCACACACAGACACACACACCTCCCAGCCCTCCGGTGCTCGGGACTCCGCTGTGCTGCACCGCGTGATCCTGCTCCTCGCTCCTCCGCCAGCTTCGCCTCTTTGGAAGGTGGAGGACGAGTCTGCAGTGGAACAAACTGCTGGCGTGTGCGTGAGCAGACGCACACGCACACAGGTAACAGGTAGTTACACGGGGCTCAGGAGCGCCCTGGTTACTCCTCATGAAGCACAGACACACTCACACGGAGCGGGGACACGAGAGGGGAGTCGCCCCTGGTGGACATCCGAGGGAGCGCAGCTTCAAGAACACCTTCAGAACAGGAGGAACACGGCAAGATCACAGCATCCTCACTGCAGCGTCAGCTTTCCTCCGAGCACACTGATGTTTCTGAGTCACTCAAAGGGATTTCTCACACGTGATGCCCCCCCCCCCTCCTCAAACCGCCCTACAGGTCTGAGTACAAGCACTGAGAAATCCCATTGATTGGAACACAAATGGCTATTTAGTGAACCAAGTCATGATCTTCTTCTGCTTCAGTCAGATAGCGTCGCTTCTCTCTTCCATCACCAGACAAGCATCTTCCTGCCATGAGTCACATGCACTCACATGCACTCACATGCACTCACATGCACGGTGGCAGAGTGGAGCAGTCACTCCCAAACGCCGCCTGGCACCGCGGCCTGAGGATGCATGAGTAATGCACAAATCTGCCCAACTACAGAATCACACACACACACACACACGAGTTGGTCCTCACGGGGACAGCGTCCCCCTCCGCCTCTTCTCCGTCACTTAATATCAGATGCGTTTAGACCAAGAGGAGTAATTATGGGAGAAGATGTATAATAAACTTAAGACACAAGTGGAGGTCCGGGGGGTTAAAGACGGGTTCTGAGATGCAGGGAGATTCTCTCCTGACTGTGACTTGATCCAGAAAATCCAATATTCAAAAACTGATAACGTAATTCTCAACGTTGTTAGGGTCATCGGGAAGTCGGTTTCTTCCCTCTGGCCCTGAATGCAACACACCGTAATACAGGTGTGTCCTGTTTACGCTGAGAACCTTTAATTTGAGGAGAACTCTGTGTTAATCATTCGTGAATGAGGGCAGTTCGTTGTGTCACATGACTCGGATCATGCCGTCTTTATACCAATGTTTTCCTCATGGAGGAGGACGCAGGAGGACGCAGGAGACCAGAGGGTCGGCCATCATGGCTCGGGGAGGTGTAGCTCAGAGGGGTCACACAGAGGTCACTGTAACATCACTTAGTGACGGGTGATGTGGATGAAATCAATATCAAAACTGAAAATCCTTCCCAGCCAATCATATTTAAACCCGTTGCTGTTGGACGGGAGACTTCAAATGTCTCTCACGTGTAAATTTAAACACGTATGATCCTCTGGGAGACGATTGCATCGGATTGCGAGGGTACGGTTCCCCTGAAGTCTTTGGATGGACCCTCAAAGGGTTGTTGACACAATGGTGGAAAGGTTCTCCAGCAACAGAACTCTGAGTGGGTTCTAGATGAACACGTGGAGCACCAAAGGATCCCGGACAGAACCTTCTGGTGGGTTCTAGTTCTACCCAAGGCGATCAGCAGGGCCGTATGGTCCTAGTTCTATGAGTAGACAATAGTAACAAAAATAGCCAAACGTAATTATCGTCATTCTAATTATTACTGTTCCAGAGAACTTTGATGCCGGCTCTTCTCCTCATGAGGAAGATAGTTACGTGAGCGCGTAGAACAGGTAGAACTAGAACTGGAGTCACGAAATGATGTCGACATCTCGGGATGTACCGAGGCGCTTCGGCCAAATGCCACCGTGATAATAACGTGATAATAACGTGATAATAATCATTGGTGAGGTCATCAGCCCCGGACATCCCACCCGGGGAGGAGCGTGAATAATGGAGTCAGAAACCACATTCTCAACCCTGATTGGGGGGGGGGGGGGGGGTCGTGCTACTGGGGGTCGGACGGAGACACGCAGTCGGTATCGGGCCTCCGAACCCTGCGGGGCCTCCGGGCGGCTCTTCGGGCAGCTCCTCTCCCCGTGTTTTCCTGCCGCCAGTAGCCGGGAGGAAGGAGAGGCAAAGCGGGGGTGGGGGGGCGGCAGGGAAGTCGTGCGCCGGACCCTCCGCGGGGAGAGGGAGCCGGCCCGGGGCGGTGCGCGTGACACGCCGCCATTTGCGTTATAACGTGTTAAAATACCCGCGTCACCCGCACCGCAGCGACACGGAGCCGCTTTCAGCACGCAGAACTACACCTGCACCGCCAGGTGACCGCGGGCACGCTCGAGCTCGTCTCTGCGTCCCAACGGGATCGAAACGTGGATGTATAAGACAGACAGACAGACCCCCCCCCCCCCCACGGAGCCCCCCTGCCACCGACCTGCTGGCTGCGTGCTGCGGGAGGCTTTTGTTCCGCCGGGTCCGGTGATCCAGGCGGGACTCGATCACTGCGACAACTTCCTCCAACTCCTCCTGCGGGGAGCGCAGCTCAGCCCGTCCGTTCCGTTCCGTTCCGTTCCGTTCCGCTCCGCTCCTACCGGACCCGGGTCGGGTACTTCGTGTCGCAGTGCCCCGCTGCCCCGGGATGGTGCATTATGCGCGTGTGTAAAGAAGCGCGCCGTCCCGTCCGGTGGATCCGAGGCTGTGGATCCCGAGTGGAAGCGGTGGCGTGATCCCGGAAAACACCGCAAGGGGTTATAGACTCTACCCCCCCCCCCTCTCTCTCTGCCCCCTTCCCCCGCTCTCCCTCCCCCTCTCTCCCTCCTCCCCCTCTCCCCCTCCCCCGCTCTCTCTCTCCCCCCTCCCCCTCTCTCGCTTTGTAAAATAAAATAAAGAAATGGGGCATAGATCCTGTTCCACAGATGTTGGATCAACATCAAATAGAAGAATAATTATCACGCTTCGTTTCTTTGAAATAACTAATAATTTTTTGAGGCCCCGGAGTTTATAAACACGATGTAAACTTTTTATTATATTGTTAGAAATATGATTAAAAAACAGGTATACATGCATTCTAAACAGTGTAAAACATATCAGACCACAATGCACATATATGTGTTAACTGTCTCTATATATACACACTTATAAATAAAGGTAAACACGCCAAATGTATCACTGTTTACTTCCGGTTATAAATATATCCATTAGAGATTAATATCTAGCGGCTTCACATTAATGGTTTATCTCTAAATGACTGCAGGGTTTCTGGCTAATGTTCGCTAAACAAATGCTATTTATTCCTTTGACATTCCAAGTAACGAGTACAGGAGTTAAAGTCCAGACACACAGAGGAAGAACCAACTAACGACGACATATTGACGCTCCTTCGCCTCATATTTGAGTTGTAGGGGAAATATAATAAGTCATTTAGTATAACTATAGATCAGAAAGGTCGTTGTGGGCTGAACTAGATGGAAGGTTTCGTTTTCAATTAAGAACCAAGACATCACGTTTAAGGAAGTATTTACTTATAAAGTAATTTAAAAAAACACCTAAATCATTCAGGCCGGTGTTTTAGTCATGGCGGAAGAAGAAGTGGCGTAAAGTAAAATACAGGTAACTAATGTGACTAATCGGAGGCAGATATTTTCCTAGTTCCTTTAGAACCTGTAACAGGCTCTGACGGTCTAACCCGGGTCAGTACCGGATTCGGTTCTCCCTCCCTCCCCTCGCGGCCCGCCAGAGGCCGCTAACGGCTTCACCGGGGGACCGGAAGCGGACCAACGGCTCCGCTGACGCGCGTCCTGTTGTTAGGCAGGTTGTCAGGGGCAGCGGACAGCTAAGCTAGCTAACCGCGGCTAACCGCGGCATCCACGGCGGCTTCGGCCGACGATGACACGCGTATTCAAAGAGGAAAACGACCGCGAACGTGCCAGCGCGGTGGAGCCGCGGGTCCTCGGCCGTACGGAGGAAGCGGAAGAGACGACGGTGTCGAGTCCGTCCGAAGCGACCGGAGGTTCGCCCCGTTAGCCGACGTTAGCTGACGTTAGCTAGGTCCGATAGCGTCACGCAGCGGCTAATGCTGCGAACCGGACGTCCACAGAGACAACGACGTTGCCGGTAACGTTACCGTGTCAACTGATACATCCAGCTTTAATATGGAAGACACTCCAGAAGATTTAATGGAGGAGGTAGGAGAGGTAGAGGAGGAGGAGGAGGAGGAGGATGAAGAACACGAACACGACAACGACGACCTGCCGCCACCACCGTCCCTCAAAGCCCCGTTCCGCTCCGCCCGGATGCAGATCCAGAGGAGCAGCGTGTGCTCTCGGGCCTACTTCGTGGTGGTCATGGTGTTCTTCCACATGTACATCCTCAACGTCATCGGCCTGCTGCTCTACGTGCACTACAACAACGGCCCCGGCGAGCTCGTCGTCGTCGGCGACGCGGGGCCCCCGGTGTCGGCGGGCGACGGCGGAACCCTAATGCCGCCCCCGGACCCGGCCGCCAGGGAGCCCCCCGGGGAGGACCGGGGCCAGAGCCCCAGCCTGCCGCGCGTCGAGGGGATACGGGTGAGGACACGGGTTGCTGCGGCGTGTTTAACGTGTGACCCGTCGGCCGCTGCTCGTGCGTGTGATGACGCCCCTTGTTGTGCACCCGCGCAGGTGGGACACGTGCAGCAGGTGTCGCTCGTGGCGGACAGAACGCACGCGATGAGGACGCTCAGCCTGAAGCCTCTGCTGTTCGGTGAGTCTTCATGAACGACCGGCACACGAACGGGTTTAGAACACGTAACGTTTAATGCAAACAGAGACCGGCCGTATTCGCTTAAGATTCACAGATATGTACATTTTCTATTAAACATCTCGCGGTCAGCTGACTGCACGTGGGCGCCGTTCACAACTGTCCTGGTCGCTATGCAGCCTGATGTGGACGCTCCTGGCTCCTGCACCGGTGGCGTTTCCACTTGCGCGCGGCCGCCACCAGGTTCTTGTCCCGCCTCTGCCAGGCGTAGGCCTTGGCGACCACCAGGCGCTCGCCCTGCACCGTGCCCGTCAGCAGAAAGGCCCCCCCGCGCGGGCTGCGCCGCGTCATGTTCCTCACGCAGGTGGCGTCCCTTTCCAGCCACAGCTGCACGCGGGAGCGGATCAGCCCCCCCACCAGCGGCCCGTGCTTCAGGACGTCCAGTTTGGCGCCCAGCGAGAACTGGGACAGGCTCGCCGGGCTGGACTTGAGGCGTGTCAGACGCAGCTTCACGACTATGGTAGGGGGGGCAGATAAACACAACCCTGGGATGAGCGGGGCAGCTTCTCTGTGAGGAGCGTGAAGGGCGTCGATACTCACCGAAGTCGCTCTGACAGAAGGTCTCCAGCATGTCCCGGGGGGACGCCGCCTCCTCCAGCTCACAGTCCCGGCAGCTCGCCTGAGGAACTGAAACGGTAAAAATACAGTAAGAACGCTTCGTTGAATGAAGCCCACCGAGGCGCGCGCGCGCGTCTTTCCGCTTCTCACCTCTGCGTCCCGCCGCGTGGGCGGAGCCGTTGGCGGCGGCGGCGGAGGAGATGCACATCCGATGGTCGGCGGGGTACTGGTCGCAGTGCAGGATGTCTGGCCACGGGTAACCGTAGCAACTCATGATCGGCGCGCAGCTGTCCCGCACGGACTCACACAGACTCCTGCAGGGCGAGATGAACCTGGGGGGGCGGGGGGGGGGCAAATCAGTGGGTGACTGGTGGAGAGCAGAAGGGAGTTTTCTCTCTCTAAACAGATTATTGTCTTCTGCTTCTGCTGCTTTGGCTTCGTACCACACACGTACTTGTGGGAACATCGGAGTCACGCGGTGATGGAGTCACGTGTCGTTATAACGCTGTTTAAAATGTATTCAATCTATACAAAAGCATACGGCCATGTTGTTGTTCCATCTTCACACCCACGTTTAGCCGCGGCGGCGTCGTCGAGGACTCACCTGTCGAGGCAGATGGGGGCGAACAGCGAGCAGAGGAAGACGCGCGCGTCGCGGTGACACTCCCTGGCGAGCAGCGGCAGCCAGCTGGCGCTCTGCTGGACCGCCTCGGCCGGGGACTCGTGGCCCAGGAGGTTGGGCATCCTCATGGCGTCGTACCCGATGTTCTGGCACAGGGCCATGCCCGGCGGGATGGGGAGGCAGCGGGAGGGGCCGCGCGGCCCCCACAGTCCGCCCTCGGACAGCGTGGCCCTGGGGCCACCCGGGTCCTTGGAGCCCGCGTCCTTCGCCCCAGGTCTTCCCCGGCCCTCCGGCCCGGCGGCGCCGAGGCTCGGCCCGGCGAGCAGCAGGAGGAGCAGCAGCAGGGAGGCCGGAGGAGAGGACGCCCTGGTGGGGGGAGGGCAGAGCGCTGCAGTCATCCTGTGAGGGAGGTGGGGGAACAGGGACAATGCTGGAGAGGCTGGCAGGGTACACGTATTTATAGTGGGGTCGGTGATTTGCATAGGAAGGGGAGGTGTAGGGGGGGGGGGGGCGCACACTTCTAGAGATGCTTGTATTGTCTTTCAGGTGGACGGCCCTGTGTCTGCCCTCGTGTGGTGGAACTCCTGTCCCACTCTGACCTCGTTGCCCCCCCCCTCATGTGCTGGGAGTGTTTTCATAGATCCTCACGAGAGAGAAGATAACATATAACGAGAAGACGATAAGCGACCTGCAGAAACTAATGAGCACAACTGTCATTGTTTAAAGACGGTTGAGTCTGAATGCCCCCCCCCCCCCCTCCGACCCCCCCCACGTGATGCTGAACATTTATTCCTTCATTTTTCATTGATTCGTTAATTATAGTTGCCGTTCTTCTGTCGCCCCGCTGCGTTAGCCGTGACCTGATTCCTGTCCAAACAAACAGGTCACTTCCTTTCCGTTGTGGGGGGGGGGGTCCCTCTTCATTCATATCAGTTATCCAGATTAATGAGGCTTGACTGGACAATGGGGATTAACCAAGTGGGGAGGGTGTAAAAAGACTTGCGCGACGAACAATGTGTCTACTGTAAAGTCGAAAGCCTTTCATCACCAGTGAATGAAATAGTTTGTTCCTTCACACGGACGTCTGAGTACGTCGGGGGGGCCGAAATAATGAGGAAGTGTGTCGGGACACATGTCAGAGTCGGAGACGAGACGGGACGCCGTGAGGAAGAACGGCTGTTCACTGTCCGTTGCAGCTCACCGACTAAACGTTTGCGTGTGGTGAGATGTTCATGAGGTCTGTCTGCGCCTTTCAGGGCACACACATGCTAATCGTGCTACTCGTAGCACACTGATCAAACCGTTCGCACCCGCAGGTTCTGTTTGGCTAATCTAAAGTAATCCACTTAGTCTGACAGATCAAGGCTGCCTCGTCCACACAGATCCACTAATCCACTCACCACTCACTCAGTGTGTGTGTGTGTGTGTGTCTTTGATCGATGTCGTGATAATACGGGTCTTTCATTTCCATAATTGTGTTTGGCCGTTAACTCCATCTGAATTGTGATTAAAAACCTGGAATGTGAATAAATACGTCTAAAGAAGTCTGCAGAGCACCCTGACCCCCCCCCCTACCCCCCCTGCCCTCATTCCTCCTTTAGAGATTCCGGACTTCCTGTCGGAGGAGGAGTGCCGCATGGTGGTGCAGCTGGCTCGCCTCAAGGGCCTGACGGAGAGCCGGACCAGCGGCGCGGCGCCGGGTCGGGGTCACGAGGAGGCCAGCCAGCCTCTGATGTCCCTCAGCACGGAGGAGGTCTTCGGCCTGCTGGACCTGAACCAGGACGGGCTGCTGCAGAAGCAGGAGGTGAGACGGACTGAAAGGACGGGAAGTGAACGCTGTCCAACGGGGAAGAAACAACGTTGTGCTCTCTTGTCCAGATCGTGAGTCACTCGCGCTCTCAGGACGGCACCTGGCTGAACCCGGACAACTTGAGGCAGATCCTCTCTGGTGTGGAGGCCCGTCCCTCAGGTGTGTTTGTGTGTCTGTGCGTGTTTTGGGGCCCGCCCGGTAAAAGTTGAAATGTGTGGATCCAAAGGATGTTCTGAATTGGGACGGAGCTCTTCGACACCCTGATGTAGTAAAGTGGCAGAACCTTTGGTTTGTGTTCCTGCTGCTGACAGGAAGTGTCGCCTCTTTGTGAGAGGAGCCGTGACCCAATGCCATTGTGCCGGGCATCTCATTAAAAGCTGATTATCCTCCAAACCCCTTCTTCTTCATCCCCCCCCGTCCAGCTCTGCTCTGACCGGCCCCCCTGAGCTATTGTCGAGGCGTGGGGGTCTCCCAGGGGAACAGACTTCCATTCAGCTGAAAGTAACCGAGGCAGTGGGACAAAGCGGGATGGAGGGCCGGAGAGGGGGGGGGGGGGTCCGGTACACGGCCCGAGAAGTCCGGATTAGCATGAAGCCGCAGTCCGGGTCCTTCTAGGGCGCATCGGAGGGAAGAAGCTCAGCTTCTCAAACCCGCTGCAGGTTTCACGGTTAGGAGCCCGAGACGCTTGTTTCATCATCTCTATTAAGTCATGAAATATTCAACCAGTTCAGGCAAGATGTCTCCTGGCCAAGCCGGAGCCGCGCACCACTTTGGAGCCGGTGGCGCCCCCTGCGGAGTGTTTTCAGAATAGTTCTTTTCATTACTGTCATGACGCATCCTGCAGGGCTGGGGGGTCTGCTGGGTGTCTGGGTGTCTTTCACAGTGCTTCAGGCTCTTTTGAGGACACGTCCTGTAAGGTAGATGACGATTGGTCCACTGGCGAGCCTCGTCTATAGAAGGGAATCCCGGTAATGTTCCTCAGAGAACTTCTCCTTAATCGCTGTTTAGGAGGCGAGGTGAACACCGATATAGAATCATCAAAACAGGATATTTAACGTTGCAAACAGGAGACCAATGACACACATACAAGTGACGTGCACTCAGAGGTCTTCATCCTCGGAGCAGGAACATATAGTGGACATGCTAAAGCGGGGGGGGGGGGCAGTCGGATGTCGACGATCATCTTTGGCACCACAAGATTCTAAACACATGAACACAATGGACCTTTCTGTCGTGCTGACGTGGAATATTATTCCAAAAAGGAGTCGTAGCTGAATGACTTCAGGAAGAACATTCAGCTGGAACATTGTGTCAAATCTGCCTTCAGACGGAAGGATAGCGACATATTGATAGTGTTGTAGTAGTTTTCTGTTGGTTATTATTCAGAAAAGCAGCGAACGTATCAGCCGGACTTTTATGGTCCGAGTGGCTTTGTAGAGCGCGTTGAGGACGGGGCGCGGCCTTCCCTAAACTCTCTGTTGTTTTAGGTGTTTACATATTTCTTACTTGCAAATGTCTTCAAGCTCCCGGACCAAGATTCATGTTTCAAGCTCGCTGCAGCCAATATTCATCATCGTAAAAACAATGAGAATCAGGACCTAACTAACTAAAGTGAAGCTGAATTGTGACGTGTGGTGTCATGATTTCACGTGTGTGTGTGTGTGTGTGGGGGGGGGGGGGGGCAGGGATGCTGACCCTGGAGGACTTTGGCCGTGTTTACGATCAGTCCCGGCGCCCCGGGCAGCAGCGCAGCGGGAAGCTGCGGAGTCACTTCAAACAGCGAAACAAACACACGTGGCTCCACCAAGGACCCGGGTCCCACCACGTGCTGCAGAGCCTCAGGAACAGGTACACGCACGCACGCACACACACACACACACACACACACACACACACACACACACACACACCAGTGCACATGCATTCATTAAGCGCCTGTGTTTGCCCCCCCCCCCCCCCGTGTCTTACCCTCAGACTGATCGGTCTGACCCGTCTGCCCTCCCCATTGGTGGAGCTGAGTGAGCCGCTGCAGGTGATTCGTTACGACCACGGGGACTTCAGCGACGCCCACCACGACAGCAGCGCCGCTCGCTCAGAGACCACCTGCGAGCACTCGCGCCTGGCGGGGAACGCGTCGGCTCTCACGGCGGTGTCCTGCAGGTGTGTGTGTGTGTGTGTGTGTGTGTGTGTGTGTGTGTGATAAGACACACACTCAAACCTTCTATCGTCCCACAGCTTCTGAGGCTTCATCCCGTCGTTTGAAGGAAACGTTTTCACAGTCGGATGAAAAAAAAAAAAAAAATGAGGAAAAGAAACTTTAAACTTGAAAATATATACGTTATTTTTGTAACTTTTTATGCAAAAATATAACAAATTAAAATAACCTTTTTGGTGGTGGAAAACATTTCCTGAAATATGTCTGCAAACTTGCTGAGAATTATTGTTCTTAGAAATAAAAAAAAAAAGGTTTTAGCAACGGAACAGGAAGTGTCAAACATGCTGACTCACTTCCTGTTTGTGGGTGGAGAGCCGTGTTAATGATGTGGACACGTAGTCTGACGCATGGTGTCGTGTTCTTGTGGTTCCAGGTATCTCACCATGTTGTTCTACCTGAGCTCTGTAGACGAGGGGGGCGAGACCACCTTTCCTGTGGCCGACAACCGCACCTACGAGGAGCAGGTGAGTTCCACGCGTCGGCCATTCATGTCGGACTGTGTGAGACGATGCTCAGCCCCCCCCCCCCCCCCCTGTGTGCCATAGGCGCTGGAGCAGGATGGCGTGGATCTGACGGACACCCGGGAGACGTGCGTCAGAGGGAACGTGAGGATCAAGCCCGCTGCCGGCACCGCTCTGCTCTGGTACAACCACCTCTCCGATGGAAGAGGTGAGGAGGCTTAACATTATTCTACCCTCCGTTTTTAATCCCCGGAAATATGTGTCGCCCACAGCGGTTACGTAAACCCGTCAGCTGACTATCAACTTCTGTCCTCTTACGTTTCACCCTGTAAACTCCTTCTGTCCGCCATCATACGTCTTGGACTGACAGGATTATGTAATTGGATTCCAACAATCCGATTCCGTCTCACTGAGGTCCTTGTTCTAGTCCCCGTTAAGACATTAACCATGAAACTTCTCCCCTTCATCACTACATTAAGAGGAGCATTTATTGTCTTCCGGGTTTCATGACATGTGTTTGAATATGCAGATGAGGCATTATCTGATCCCCCCCCCCCAGGTTGGATGGGGGAGCTCGACGAGTACTCGCTGCACGGCGACTGCCCCGTCTCCCGCGGCCTGAAGTGGACGGCCAACAGCTGGGTGAACGTGGACCCTGATCACCAGCAGCAGACCCGCTACCAGAGACTCGCTGCTCAGAGGCATCGGGCCGCCGTGGAGGAGCACTACCAACCGCTCTCTCACAGCGACCTCCACCAGGAACTATAGCCGCCTCCAGCCAGACCTTTTCCCTGACCGGGCGGAGACCATTTAAAGAAAAAAAAAACTTTACCGAGTCCCCTTTGCATTGGTGAATCCGACAAGACACCGCAGATCTTTTTTTTATGTCCAAAATTGAAGTGAAAAATTGCACAAAAGGATGAATGAGTCGACTCGAGCTGTTTTTAATGTTCAGTTACTGAATACAAAGTAAATTCCACCACGAGTTTGTATGGATCACGATAGAGAACCGTGGTTGGCAGAACACCTGGTTTCAGCTGCTAAATGACAACCACATATGGATTCTGAAATTTAAAATGTACTGCCATTATCTAATCAATATCTCCTCAAATAAGATGAACAATCAGAATAACAAATATATACATACAGCTAAAGTGAGCTGGACCAGATGCAGACATGTCTAAGAGATACGCCTCCTTACCCTCTTCTACGTGTTCATCCTTAAGGGTTGAAGCCTTTTTTATACTATCCGTATCAAAATATTCATCTGTGAATGTGTTTCAGTGGGAACTCTTTGAGACTGTTCTTCGCTTCCAGAGTTAATGAGCTTTTAAACATGAAATGTTATTTATTGAGGGTTCGATGAGCTATCGTCACACTGAATGTTCCAAATCCTTCTTATCCTCACATGTCACATATTTAATCATCTCAGAGCATTTATTTAAGTGTTATTTAAGTTGAAAGAATGTGTATTTATTATAGCTGGCTCTAATCCACTGTATCTTAATGTATTATCTTCTGTTTTATGAAACAAAGTAATGTTGCACTTGACTTTTTGTGAGTGTCATCAATCATATGTCCACCAGATGTCCCCCAAAGTCCATTACAGCAAATGTCAATTTTATTTATAGAGATATATACATATATATATATAAAATCTGAACTTGTTAATTCCACAAGTGCAGCTCTATTATACTGTTAGCACTAGTTCCTACAGCCATCAAAGATATTCAAACCCCATTACACATTAGGTTTATTGGCAAAATATACGATTTCTCAGCAAATTACACAACAACTAAGTAGTTCAATAAAACATTAAACATTACATGGGCATCCATATTCAGCACAAAATGGAACTTTAAACGGCTACTGCATTCTCAATGAATGTACCTCCATGATAAGCCTCTCCAGTACTTAGCAGAGGCCGCTATGGCGGTTCAGCTTCTTACAGCCTTCCTGAGGGATCTTAGTCCATTCCTCATGGCCACCGGCCTCCAGTTCACTAGTATTTTAAAGCTAGCTTTCGCAACCGGTTTATGGCACCTTTACATTAGCTCGCTAATCTCACCCGCTGTAAAGCTACGCAGGCTGCAGAGACGGAGACCGTCTAACGGTTTCCCGCCACTCTGAAGAGGGACGAGCTAACGGTAGCCTACTGGGCTAACCGACCCGCCCTCCCGGCGAGCTGCGACGACACCTTCCTTAGCAACCGAGAACCATCGTTTACATTTACATTTGCCTACTTGGGAAATGTAAACTACATAGTTTAGTTTAGTCATGAGCAGAATCCAGTCCAATCCATTTTCTGTAATTAATATAGCATTTGCTAGATTCAAATGCTATATTGATTACAGAAAATGGGGTGAACAGCCAGTTGACGAACAAGCTAACTAGCTGCTAGCTGGCTGGTTGGTTCATCAGCTAGCTTGATGCTGGATTTGATAGCTACACTGAATGTAGAAAATGGAGGTAACAGTTGACGGACACGCTAACCAGCTGCTAGCTAGTTGCTTAGCTAGGTTGATGCTGGACTGCTACATTGGTTACTGTAAATATGCCAAACTGCGCTGGTGGTCGGCCTGCTGAGCTAGCTAGCAAGACATTGGTTGTTTGAGCCGCGTACGCTCGTCCACATTAGCCTGCTTAGCTAACTAGCTCACTTCACGGCCCCCCTGCTGGGAGCTGCCACCAGTATGTTCCAGTCTGTTCCCGTTGTCTTCCATCATGGCTCGGGGTAAGTACGTGCCCCCCCTCACACACACACACACACACACACACACACACACACACACACACACGCTTGTAGAGGAAGAGTTGATCCAGTGTCCGTAATGGGAGCGACGGACCTTCACAACCCGTCTGTGGGGCCTTTAATGCGCAGATTTTGCGTGATTTCAGGTCAAGGACGCGATCCTCGTGTCCCCGCTTCAGCGCAGCGATGCTGCTGATGCTGTGCGCACTTGTGCTGCGCACTCCAGCCAATCAGGGAGCCGGTTGGCGCGGAGGAGGAGGAGGAGGAGGTGGAGGAGGAGGAGGCTGGAGAGGACGGGGGGGGCAGTGTCGGTCATAGAGAGCCGGTCGCTGAGCGGATCGCCAGTCTCCGTCCGTCGAACCCGCCGCAGCATGAACACCGTCACGGACTTCTGATCGGGACCGGTTTCTCGTCTCCGGAGGACCCCCGAGCACCGTCACCTCCAGGCGCAGAACCATTTCCATCTAACCGTCATCCATGAGATTCTTCAGGCTTACCTTCAAGTGCTTCGTCGACTGCTTTTGAATCGTCTTTGTCAACGGCTCCTGACCGCGGGTTTGCTTTTGTGACATTTTTTCTTCCTCCCATCTCTTGGCCGAGCTGAGACCCCCCCCCCCCCCCCCCCCCCTGCCCCCCAGATAAAACCGCGTGTGATAATCGCACGCACACAGAAAAGAAACTGCGATTTGTTTTAATTACAAGTAGATAGAAAAGTCAGCTGGAGCTCCGCGCGCCGGGTGCCTCGCCACTGTGAGCCCGCCGGGGCGCGTCGCGAAGCCGGCGCAGCCTCATCCATCGCGCCGCCGGGCTTCCACCGCCCGCAGCTGCTTTTTGTTTTGTTTTGAAGGGATTACGTCAAGATTCACCGCGAGCTGCTGCTCAAACAACCATGTCGCCGGAGTTGGAAGAGAATAACCAAGGTGAGTGAGTGCGCCGCACGTCTGCACCCGACGGGTTCTAAGACCAGCAGCTAATAAAGCGGAACCACGTGCCCGCGCACCGCAGCTTTGACGTCACCGCGGACTGCGTTCACTCCTGGGGGGTCAAACCATCACTGATGATTGGCTCTGTTTACAGAGGATAACACATTAGAAATGTCAGGTGTCTATTTCACCAAACGTTACCATTAGAATGACTCATCTGCACATTTAAACACAAGAAATACGCCTTAATGGTGGAGTTTCATGTTGGTATCTACTCTTTAATTCAATAAATGCTCCTTAATGTAGTAATGAAGTGGTGAAGTTTCATACCGAAGGCTCCTTAAGGAGATCTTACATCACCAGACTTCACAGCTTCATTCCTGAAGGTTCATACTGATCAGATACTTTGCTTCATAAACTACTACATTCATTAATGGAGAAAACTGACGTTTTTCTGATTAATATCATGAATCCCTCTTTCATCCGCCTCCCATCAATGTTCACGTTTATGCTCCGAAAACGGACAGCATTTAAAAAACAATTCATAAGATAATGCTTCGTATACATATTAAACCGTACATCTCACAAGATGTTCCATGTTGTTGTCTCTTTGTTTATGTTTTGAAGCCGTTTCACCTCCTTCACGTGTGAGTGAACGTCGCTCTGCGGCCGATGAGGCGGCGACCTCTTGTTCATCGTCGTCACAGTCAAATGCTCACGGGAGCCTCGTCCCCGCGCTCCCGCCGGCTTTATGTGTCACACGGAGTCAACGCTCACGCCAACAGCTGTGAAGTGAAATCCTCACACGTGTAGCTGTCCCTCACAGCGATGATCTCAAACCGTGTCCTTGTATGAAGTTTGCCCCCCCCCCAACCCCCCCAAACTGCTCTGATCTGGATGCAGCTGCCTTTGCATCCGCGGTGCGCAGCAGCTGATGTCATTTTATGGCCCTGATGGAGCCACACGTTGTCTTGTATTTGCTGATTTGCGTGAGATAAAATGAAAGCGTGGACGTGCACTTTGAAGCGTCTCTCTGCCGTGTTTTGTACCGCAGCGCACTAATCACAACATGGTGAGGGGGGGGGGCTGGCTTAGGTGATGACGCCACGATCCCAGCCTGAATGCTGAATGAGAGGTCGGCTCACACAGAGTGATGAATGACAATGAGAACGTTGTCATCTGCTGTCCTGTCCCGCCCTCAGGTGACATCAGCCTCCCCCAGCTGGAGGCGGGAAGCCTGTCGGAGGAGGAGGGCGGCGGGGGGACGGCCCGCCCCCTGGTGTCCATGCCCGGAGCGGGCCCCGGGTGCGGCGAGGGCGGAGGGGCCGCCCCCCCGCAGACGCAGGACGGGGCCGCGGCGCTGCCGGTGGTGGAGAGAGAGACGTGGACCCGGCAGATGGACTTCATCATGTCCTGCGTGGGCTTCGCCGTGGGGCTGGGCAACGTGTGGCGGTTCCCTTACCTCTGCTACAAGAACGGGGGAGGTGAGCATATAGAAGCACGCACACACACGCACACACACATGTATGGAGGGTCAACACGATGCTGACCTGTAGTCGGTTTATTACAGCGGTATTAAACCCGCATTCCCCCAAATGTCCAATGACTCTACTTCTCTCTGGATTTATTCCCTCAGTAAACATTGTAAACATGAGTTTATGTCTCAGTCTCTAGTTTCAAGTCTTCTTTAATACAACAAGATGTTCATTTAGTGAATGTTGCTCCATTTAGATTCAAACAGACCATAAAGCAGGGGCTGCTTTAGGGCGGGGCTACTCGCTGATTGACAGGCCGCTACGTCCTCCCCGGTTCTTATGTGGTCACTTCCTGTTCACTGGTTTCAAAGCAAAGCGCAGTGAACAGTAGAGTCTGTGGTGTAATTCTTATTATTAGATGGCAGTAGGTAGTAGGTTTGGACAGGACCAACACCAAGACATAGACTTAGTCTTTAACCTAAAACAATGTATATATATATATATATATAAAGTGAATTGTCCTCACCAGAACACTGGTCCTCCTTCAGCTTAGTCATCTTATATTAAGTCATGTATTCATTTTTTATTTGATTCATTCATGAATCCTTTAGTTGTTTTGTTTGTTTGCTGTTCGTACTTGTTCCAGACTATTTATATAAGCTGATTTACATCTGTAGACAGCGGGCGGGAAACAGAAAGTAACATGTTTGTAAAGAAAGACCAGTAAAACCCATTAACAATGTTCATATTTACTTCACAGCAACATCCTCTCAATAGTCGACCATCCAATCAGACGGTGGCGGCTCCGTGTTGTTCTTCTCTTTGCACGCGTTGAGTTTAACAATCGTTGTGACTCGGGCAGCAGAGTGAAAGTGAGGAAGGAAACAAAGGGCTGCGTGGCTGAGAGCACGTAGCCGGGAGGCCGTGAGGTCGTGACCCCCCCCCACGTGGTTTCACTTTATGCATCCGGGCCTCCAGTCGCTGCCCACCAGCTGATTTACTGCCTCGTCTGCTCCTCACACGTCGCCTCCTCTTTTCAGCACCTCGTCCAGAAGTAACCTGCGGCTTTCGCCCTTGACTTCTCCTATCTGGGCCCCGCCCCCTTTGATGTTATTTCTTTATGACTTGTCAGAAGGAAACAGCGCCTGTGTGTGTGTTAGTCCAGCCCCCCTCCCTCTCACTCATGTGTGTCTTGTGACTCGTGGCTCTGATACCCACCTGCTGGTATCGTATAACAATGGCTCGCCTCACACAGTGCCCCCCTCCCCCCTTCCCACCACCACCACCCCCCCCCCCTCCTGCCCGGCACAAGCGTCGCACACAAAAGATGCCCCCTCCTGCCTGAGAGGGAGGCGCATGAATACATCACAACGTCCGCTGTGGTGCCTCCTTTTCTTTTCTCAGTCCCCCCCCAAGACCTGCTTTTTCTGAACCCAGGACTCTCTGCAGATGCTCACACCTCCATTCAACCATTCCATTCAGGCCTCCTCCTCTCCCCCTCCTCTCCCACCCTCCCTCTCTCTCTCCCCCCCTCCCTCTGCTCTCTTCCATGAGTTCTTCCTTATAAGGCTGCGGCTCTCAGGCAGCGTCATAAAGCACGATGGATCGAGTGCGGCGCGAGTTGTCATCTAGCGATCGAGCGAGGACGCCTCCCCCCCTCCTCCCCCCTCCGTCGCCTCTCTCTGGCCTGCGTCACGGCTGCGTCACGTGACTCCTTCCTATCTGCGCACTGTGGCAGCATCAACCGCTTGTGTTGTCATCAGAGTCGCAGCCAGTCTTTCTCTTTGCCCCCCCTCCTCTCTTTTTTCCCCCCGACGAGTGTGAGGATCTGATAGGATCAATAATTGAGGACACTGAGACGGCGAATTATAATCATAGCCAGTTGTGGACGTCTCGGTGAGGAGTAATAACCCCCCCAACACTCCAAACACTTGAAGGACGTGGAGACAATGACCGTTATCTCCTGTGTACACTTCCATCTAATCTGTGACCTTCTGTGTCCTCCTCCCTTCATTGCTTCCTTCCTCCTCTTCTCCTCGGTTCCTTGTGCGTCGAGTGAAGAACCCCTGAGTTCTACGTGAAGATGAGTTCTATGTGAAGAACCCCTGAGTTCTACGTGAAGATGAGCTCTATGTGAAGAACCCTGAGTTCTACGTGAAGATGAGTTCTATGTGAAGAACCCTTGAGTTCTACGTGAAGATGAGTTCTATGTGAAGAACCCTTGAGTTCTACGTGAAGATGCGTTCTATGTGAAGAACCCTGAGTTCTACGTGAAGATGAGTTCTATGTGAAGAACCCTGAGTTCTACGTGAAGATGAGTTCTATGTGAAGATCCCTGAGCTCTACGTGAAGATGAGTTCTATGTGAAGAACCCTGAGTTCTACGTGAAGATGAGTTCTATGTGAAGAACCCTGAGTTCTACGTGAAGATGAGTTCTATGTGAAGATCCCTGAGCTCTACGTGAAGATGAGTTCTATGTGAAGAACCCTGAGTTCTACGTGAAGATGAGTTCTATGTGAAGAACCCTGAGTTCTACGTGAAGATGAGTTCTATGTGAAGAACCCTGAGTTCTACGTGAAGATTAATTCTTTGTGAAGAACCCTGAGTTCTACGTGAAGATGAGTTCTATGTGAAGAACCCTGAGTTCTACGTGAAGATTAATTCTTCGTGAAGAACCCTGAGTTCTACGTGAAGATGAGTTCTATGTGAAGAACCCTGAGTTCTACGTGAAGATGCGTTCTATGTGAAGAACCCTGAGTTCTACGTGAAGATGAGTTCTATGTGAAGAACCCTTGAGTTCTACATGAAGATGCGTTCTATGTGAAGAACCCTGAGTTCTACGTGAAGATGAGTTCTACGTGAAGATGAGTTCTATGTGAAGATCCCTGAGCTCTACGTGAAGATGAGTTCTATGTGAAGAACCCTGAGTTCTACGTGAAGATGAGTTCTATGTGAAGAACCCCTGAGTTCTACGTGAAGATGAGTTCTATGTGAAGAAGCCTGAGTTCTATGTGTTCTGTGTTCCAGGGGTTTTCCTGATCCCCTACCTGCTGATCGTGTTCATCGGAGGCATCCCGGTCTTCTTCCTGGAGATCGCACTGGGGCAGTTTATGAAGCAGGGGGGGGTCTCGGCCTGGAACATCGTGCCCCTCTTCAAAGGTACGAGCGGTTCTCTTGTTGGTAGGAGAATGTATGTTAGCAGAAAGTCAGGTACTATTAGCCTGCTGTCGTCTCTAATCCCCCCCCCCCCCTCGTGAGAAAGAACCACTGATTAAATCGCTGCTTTTCCTCTCTGAGTTTCTTTCATCTCGACGTGTTGATGGTGATCTGGCAAAAAATGTGAGACGCTCCGTAACGGAAAGGTCTACTGCAAGATAATCAGCACAGGCCCCCGGCGGCTGTCTGGGTATCAGACCTACTTATCGATGACAGAATACACAACACATTTTGATTATTTGGTAAGAGAAAAACTATTAAAAAAGAAAAAGAATCCACTTTGCTTTATTATTCTTCCGTGTGAACAAATAATCTTTCTAATGCGGCAACACAAGAAGTTCTGAACTCTTTGCACTCGTCTCCCTCTAATCGATGACGTCATCGACGACAGTTGGAGGCTAATCGATGACGTCATCGATTAGCTTCCAACTGTGGTCCCCGTGGTTACCTGCTGCCCCACTAACAGCAGAACCCTGAGCTCTAGAATGATGGCAGAACCGCTAACTACTATCTACTCATTGGGAGCCGGTTCCCGGTACAATCATTGTGTGTGGGGGGGGTGGGGGTGCGTCCTTAGCGCTTTTCTCCTCGTGTCTCAACAGGCGTCCTTCCTCTCCCCCCCTGTCAGGTCTGGGCCTGGCCTCCATGGTGATCGTGTTCTTCTGTAACACCTACTACATCATGATCCTCGTGTGGGGGCTCTACTTCCTCTTCCACTCCTTCACCAACCAGCTGCCCTGGGCCACCTGCGGACACCCCTGGAACACCCCCAACTGCACGCAGGACTTCCGCCGCGCCTGCCACAACCGCAGCCTGGCCGCGCCGTCGCCCTCCCCCGTCGACCTGCTGCCCTCCCCCCCCACGCTGAACCTGTCGCTGCTCCAGCTGCTCCTCAACGGGAGCTGCTCGGAGGCCGAGGGCATGCGCTCGCCGGTCATCGAGTTCTGGGAGTAAGAGAAAAGAAACTGGCCCCCGCTGTGACGTTTCGTACACAGAGCTCCTCTCACACGCCGTCTCCTATAAACGTTGTAGCACAGATATGAAACCACGTTGGGGTTTTAAAGATGATGTGAGGTTGTTGATAGTTCATCGTTCAGTAGATGATGACATCATTGATGTGTTTCTAGTCTCTGATCATGTGATATGCTAAACAACCGATAAGGACGAGAGCTAGTAGCTAGAGCGGCTAACCGCTAATGGCTAACCAGCAGAGGTTGACTTCAGTCACATTATGATGCGTTCAGGCTCTGCTCAGTGATGTTATTAAAACGTTACCGTGGTGAGTTCACAGGTATTCTGTAAAACGTAGTTTTAGTGAGAGGCCAGCTGCTATTATCAAACATACAAGTATTCTGTATCTTACGCTCTGATCCGATGCTACGAGCTAACGCTGCCGGCGGTTCCCGCTAAAGGCCCGTTGGGCGCTCTTTTGAAAGTGTGACCCCAGAGGAGCAGTTTGTGAAGCTTGTGTCTGTTTCTCCCCCCCCCCCCCCCCCCTCCAGACGTAAAGTGCTGCGTCTGTCCGGTGGGCTGCACGAGCCCGGAGACATCAGCTACGAGCTGGTGCTGTGTCTCATCGCCACCTGGATCATCGTTTACTTCTGCATGTGGAAAGGAGTGAAGTCCACTGGCAAGGTAAAGCGCCTCCTGATGCCGATCAATGTTTCATTGCCCCGCGTTCCGCTGACGACTCGTGTGTGTGCTTACGGTACGCCGGGGGCTTATCGGGACTCGTATCCGTGTGGAGGCTTAAATAACCGCAGCAATTCTTTCTGTCCTTTTGACCCCAAATCAGCTTCCTCAGAGAGGATCAGCGTCTAGACGAAGCACGAGTACCGTGATGTCAGCTAATTGTGTGTTTATGCTTACGGGCAGCTTAATGTTCGGGTCGTGCGATACACACGTAGAAATATAGATGTACATAGCTATATATATTTATTTCATATATAGATGGTGACTGCGGCTTGTTCCTTTTGTAAAAGTCTGCTCGGACGCGTTGGGAGAACGAGGGTAGCATACGGAGATGTCTGTGTTTGCATACTTGTGTCTCCAGAGTAGCCAAAGCTCTCTGAGGGGGGAGGTTGGGGGGAGGGTCGGGGGGGGGGGGGGGTTGGGTGGAGGAGATTTGAGGCGGCCAGCTGTAAGCCGATTAGTAACTTTCCACCATGTGGACGTTGGAGGGCTTTGAAGGGGCTTTTCTGCCGTGTTTCGCCCCGGATAAAGGCAACTATTCCTCACTGCCATGCTGATTTAGCCGGGGGGGCTTCTGTCAGGTAGCAGGTGGGGGGGGGAGCGGTGGCGACTTTCTCAGCATAACTTGACAAAGACTGCCTTGTGGAAAGGTCTGCCACAAACCCCTGCTATTGCAGGAGGTTTACAAATTGTCTGGCTTTCCATTTACAGGCTACCTTTTCTTCAAAGTAACATGACAGGGCCCATTACACATCTACTACAGGAGGGACCTAATGGGCTTCTACTTAAGACTTGAGTATTTGCAAAGCAGGTAATTGCTTAATCAAAGTGATAAAAACATACTTGGGTGCAGTTACATTGAAACATTTGACTGTAGCTGATGTTGATAAGCTCTGAACTGTTCCAACTAGCCTGTTTAAACTATAACTGCATCTTCCTATGTACCTACTTACATGTCATGTGAGCACTTGTACTGTGTTAAGGGTTTCTACTGCTTTCACTTAATTCAAGTTTTAATGCATAGCACTCAGACTTCACCCCTCCTCACCCCAAAGTTTGCTTTTTAAATTGCCCCCCCCCCCCCCCCCCCCCCCCCGCTGGGTTAGGAGGCGCGCTTCACTGCCCCCCTGTCCCGTCTCCCTGTAGGTGGTTTACTTCACGGCTCTGTTCCCCTACCTGGTCCTGGTGGTGCTGTTGGCCCACGGCGTCACGCTGCCTGGAGCTATAGACGGGATTGTTTACTACCTGAAACCCGACTGGTCCAAACTCTGGGAAGCACAGGTATGTGGTTTCTTGTAGGGGGGGGGGGGGGGGGGGGGCGGCGGCGGGATGGTGCAACAACGTCTGCTCTGCGTGTCCAGGTGTGGATCGATGCGGGCACTCAGATCTTCTTCTCCTACGCCATCGGACTGGGCGCCCTGACGGCGCTGGGCAGCTACAACCGCTTCCATAACAACTGCTACCAGTGAGTTCACACACGCGCCGCTCACACGGAACACGCGGCTCGCCGCTTCGTCCCAGGTACAAATACCCGTGGAAGTAACGATCAGGTGGGAGCCAGAATCCCATCGATGGGTTCAACACCTGTGAGAAAGCAGAAGTACGGCGGCTTTTCTCTCTCAACAGTTTGCATATTTGTTTAAACCATGCAGGGGGGGGGGGGGGGCTCAGAAAGTTACACATTAATTACCAACGGGAACAACGGACAGATTAGAATACGCCCTCTGAATGGGAGGCTGATAGAGGCTCGACCTCGGACGACCTCTGAGGGGCCGGACAGACGAGCCGTAAAAGTCCCCCCCCCCCAACCCCCCCTCCGAGTGTGTCGTTGCATTTGTCGTGAGTGTGCAGGAATGTCCCGTTACACGTTGAACCACAGAAGTCATACCGGAATACGCCGGGTTTTATTTGTTGTAAAGCAGCACTTGCTCGCTGCATGCGTGACCTTACTTGGAAGTTGAGAGATGAGGATCCTGAGGTATGTCGGTTCCTCACACACACACACACACTTGGTATGTCGGTTCCTCACACACACACACACTTGGTATGTCGGTTCCTCACACACACACTCGGAGGAGCTCGGGAACAGCTGGCGGGTGTAAACAAACAGATGCTGACGTATTGGACACTTTGGGATCGTGTTGATTTGCTCCCAAACCACAAAGCTTGGCTTGTCTTTTTTTAGCCGCCTTGATAGCGAGATGGTGTCCACCTCCCGCTGACATGAGATCTTCTGTGATTCTTCACGTGTAATAGCAAGAAGCCGAGGGGCGTTCCCTCCGCGCTCAGTCCAACGCACCAATTTGCAAAGTGCACAGACGACAGCAGCTTTCAGGGAAATTGCTATTGATCCTGTACTCAGCATCCGAGCTCCTCCGGGGGTCACGTGACCCTCGTGAGGAGGAACATCCTCACGTTCCTCACCAAAGAGAACTGCAGACTAACTCACATCACACTGGTTCCCTCAACACGGTGGATTCTGCGTTGGATTTGAGATTATTGCAGAAAATAATTGACATAATGACTTTTGTGATGTTTACACGTTTGACTCATGGGGATAATCTTGAATAATGAATTGTGGACTATGACGGTCACATGACCACGCGGTGATTTGGGTTCCCTCTGCTCCTCTGTAGGGACGCCTTCCTGCTCGCCATGATCAACAGCGGGACCAGCTTCTTCGCGGGCTTCGTGGTGTTTTCTGTGCTGGGCTTCATGGCGGCAGAGCAAGGCGTCGACATCAGCAAGGTGGCGGAGAGCGGTAAGGAGAAATAAAGGTTCCGTGGTCATGGAGGATGACATCATTGATGTGTGTGACATGGAGGAGGAGCTACAAGCGCTAGCAGCTAACCGCTAACTGCATTGCGATGCGTTCACGTTATTATACAGCTTATTAACAGTAATAATGTTTCAATACATACAAGTACAATCTTTTTATTCACTTATTGTTTGAAATGTGTGTTTTTATCAGCTGTCAGTATCGGTTTATCTAAAAGCTACATGCATTCACACTTAAATCCGCTAATGAGCGGCCGCAGTCCGCGCTTGGTGCCCTTGAAACTTGACGCCTGTGTCCTCGGACCCGCAGGTCCGGGCCTGGCCTTCATCGCCTACCCGAAGGCCGTGACGCTGATGCCTCTGGCGCCGCTGTGGGCGGCTCTTTTCTTCTTC
The DNA here is from genome assembly GCF_964276395.1 of Gasterosteus aculeatus. NCBI lineage: Eukaryota > Metazoa > Chordata > Actinopteri > Perciformes > Gasterosteidae > Gasterosteus > Gasterosteus aculeatus. Next base: position 1,315,470 of record NC_135689.1, read on the forward strand.
ATGCTGCTCATTCTGGGCCTCGACAGTCAGGTGAATATCCGGCTTCTTTCCCTCCCTCCGCTGTGAACTCTTCACCTCCAGCTTCAGCAAGTCTTGCTGCTTCCATTGTTTCAGGGCTGGGGGGTTTTAGTCAATGAGACTCTGTGAGTCACACAGAGAGCGTCTGTCTGCTGCCCATTCATGCCCCCCCCCCCCCCTCAGCCTGTAACATACTGTGTAATAATAGATGCACAGCTGTTGGACTCTCAGCTGTTTCTGGGGGGTTGAAATGTGATTCTGCAGAGACGTAAACATTCACACAATCGTTGCATTAAAAAGAGGATGATGATGATGATGATGTTTCCTGTTTGTCTTTAATCCGATAACTTCTCTTCCAGTTCGTGGGCGTCGAGGGTTTGATAACGGGAATCATGGACATGCTGCCGCCCAAGTCCGCCCTGGGCTCCCTGCGGCGAGAGGTGGTGGCGGCCATCTGCTGCTTCGTCTGCTTCCTGATCGACATGTCCATGGTCACGGAGGTACGCCGGGGGGGGGGGGGGGGGGTCCTCCGGTCCCCCAGCTCCTTTCTTTCATAGTCAGAGACACGGCACACTGAATGACGCAGATTGTTTAATGTGTCTGGGACTGTGGGACGGACGGGGACGCCGTGGGTCACACATGAGGTCTTGACGCAGACTGCTCTCTCTGTTTTCCGTCAGGGGGGGATGTACGTCTTCCAGCTGTTTGACTACTACTCTGCCAGCGGCATCACTCTGCTGTGGCAGGCCTTCTGGGAGTGTGTGGTGATTGCATGGGTCTATGGTGAGACAACAGCGGACCACTGACCTTTTCGCTAAGCCCCGCCCCCCCACCGAGCCCACGCCGTCACCAAGTTAGTTTATATTTTGGGGGAAAAAAGGAGATTGGGGGGATTAATTCAGGATGTCCAATGGAGTAACATGTTAAAAAATAGAAGCTACAGAGTGAAAGTGAACCAACGTCCAACCCAGGGACAGACGGAGACATTCAGTGGCGCAACATAGCCTCCATGCGATTGGCCGGTCTGCGTCGGAGGGGGCGGGACTCAGCAAAAGGGTCAATCACAGTACAAACGACACTTTTTCCCTGCTGCTGCTTTGGTTCAGTGCAGTTTGTGCGCTTCAGCTGCTCGTGGTTGTGCACCCTGACGAGCGCCGACGTCCCCGTGTGGTTTGTCTCAGGCGCAGACCGCTTCATGGACGACGTGGCCCGAATGATCGGCTACCAGCCTTTACCCTACATGAAGTGGTGCTGGTCCTACATCACGCCGTCCGTCTGCGTGGTGAGTCCTGCTTCCTCTCCTCCTTCTGCCTCCCACGCTGTTGGCTGTGCTGACGTGGTGTCCTGCCTCCAGGCGGTGTTCCTGTTCCACGTGGTGAACTACAAGCCGCTGACCTACAACACGACGTACACGTACCCGCTGTGGGGCGAGGCGCTGGGCTGGGCCCTGGCGCTCTCCTCCATGCTCTGCATCCCCGTCACCGTGCTCTACAAGCTGCTGCGCTGCAAAGGATCTCTGCGGGAGGTCAGTGCCGCCGAACCGCCCCCCCCACCAATCCCCCGCCCACTTTGCACGTTGCTCATGGATTGTGTGTGTGTGTGTGTGTGTGTGCTTCTTGCAGCGGTGGCAGCACCTGACCACCCCGGTGTGGGGGAGGCACCACCTGGAGTACCTGGCGCCGGAGAGCGGAGCCAAGCTGCTGCCGCCGGCCGGGACCAAGAGCACGCTGTTTGAAAGTGTCATCTGACGAGCCCCCCCCGCCCAGGCCCCCCCTCCCCGGCAACATCAGCACACATTACACAAAGTACATGCACACCAGGCGCGGATCAATCACACCACACACACACCTCGTGTTTTAAAGCCCTCGGATGAACGGACCAAAGATTAGAAGAGCTGAACGACAGCATCACACCACCGCCCTGCTTTGTCCAACTCTACCTCGCCTCCCCCACCCTCCCCCCCTCCCCCCCTCCCCCCCTGCCTCTTAGCCGTCCCGTCTCGTCCTGTGAGTAGCGTAGTGGCAATGTCTGTCCCACGGCCGTCCGTCAGTCGCTCATCCGTCCCGACGCGCTGAATGAGCAACAAAGACTGAATCATGATGTGAATCATTGCCGAATCATGTGAATGTCTATATCTGCTGCTGAGATACCACGGTGCGTGTGTGCGTGTGTGTGTGTGTGTGCGTGCGTGTGCGTGTGCGTCGTCTTCATCTACATGTGATCTGTAATCGGTGACTTCAATGTGCAAAAGAACCCACCTTTCATTTGTATAAAAACCAACAAAACCACTACTAATGACAAAGAGACAAAGCCCCACCGCTTCCATCTGTGTGTTATGAAGTAACTTAAGTATTCAGTGTATCGTAGGTCTGTGAATCAGTGTTAACAGTAAATCAGAGGGGGGCGATGATCAGTATTTCCACCTGAGGGGACGGACAGAGACGGGAGATGGAAGAGGAGCAGGGACGTGAATGTGGGAGACATGATGCAATAAAATGACCAGATAAAGATGGGTGCCGCGTGTTGTTACGACTCTTTATTTACACCAAAACGTCGCCGGTTATGTACAAAACAGGGAGCGATGTGTCGGCTGGTCACAGAGCTCAGTCGGGTGGAACGAGAGCGAAGCCCCTCCAGGGGATCTGTGTGTTCTGTGATGTTCACTCCACACTGTTTACTCTGGAGTGGTGGATCCAAGGAGCTGATGTTTGAGGATCGCTGACCCGGGGGGGGGGTTGATCGCTCATTGGTGGTGGGAGGTCCAGGCGTCCCACTCAGAGTCCCTGGTGAGCCGCGTGTGTCCTCAACCAGTTACATGGAGACAAAAGCAACTCAGGTTTCGTAAAAGGTCGGAGCAACAGAACCCCCGCTGAGTGTGACCTGGTTCACGGTTACTTGTTACATCTGAAAAGCAGGATGAGAGCGGCCTGCACGAATTAAAGGAGTCGCTTCTACAAATTCAATCACAAAAGACCCAGTTGCTTTAGCTGGTCCTGGTTGCTGTATTAGCCATATGAGCTACATGGCCCCTGATAGCTGCGGCCGCTCTGATAGTCTCTGATAGTCTGATAGTCTGCAGACTGGATCCAAATATAGCAGAAGATGGAATCAGAATACAGACTATTAATACGCTGCTTATTGGAAACGTAACGCCATCTGTTCTCTGTAGACGTGAGGGTGTAGACGTGAGGGTGGAGGAGCGAGACCCACAGCCGTGTCCAATATTTACATCCTATCAGTTTGTTGTGCATCGGTTGGAGACTGTTGATCACAGTCGACCTTTCACTCACTGGGGGGCTATAAATACAGACTCCCATTACCGGGTTACACCCCCCCCCCCCTCCGTCTCACACACACACACACACCGCAGAGAGCAGCAGTGACGTAGCGCCGCTCTCTCATATCATAAAAAGTCCGTCGCCATGGGGACGGCTCCCTGCATTTCCCTTCTCCACGGCAACCGGCCGCCATGTTAAGGTGGTGCATTCTCGCAATAAAGTGGGTTAGAGGACGGGTGGGGGGGGGAGGGGGCAACGAGCAGTGCAGCAGCCTTTGAGGAGGAGGAGGAGGAGGAGGAGGAAGATGGAGCCGTCTGACCCCTGCTGGTTACATCGGAGTGCTGCACACGTCCTGGTTGGGGGGGGTTACATAACGTCTCAGGACACAGCGATGACAACGTGGATTTGGATTCAGAGGAGCGAACTCACAAGAACAAAGTCACCCGGCCCCCGAGTCCCGAGCACGTGGAGCACGGCGTCGTGCACGCTGACGAACAGGCGGCTCTTCGGGAGGGAGTCCGTGAAGAAGCCCGCCGCCTCCAGCTGCTCCACCACGCAGCCTGCAGAGGCAGATGTTCCCAGACACATAATGTCTATATTCATCACATCATGTCATATATATATTTGAGTAAACATCTGAGGGGCCGGCGAGGCGACGCGTGGAGGACTCTCACCTTGGCAGCCGGCGAAGTAGACCTCCACGTCGATCTCTCCGAGGTCCCTGAATATCTGCTCCAGGGAGAAAAAGAAAAGCATCTTCTCACTCCTTCATTCAAACATCCGTCGGCGGAACGGACGACGGAAGAAAAAAAACCGCACGAACGTTCTTCAAGGTTGTCACGGCGACCGTGTCCACGAAGCTGGTGGTGGAGACGTCCAGGACCACGCTGTGCGTGGCCGACACGCGGGGAATTCCCTCCTCCGCGTCGCAGCGGCAACCCGCCTCCGAGTCCGACTCCGAGGTGGCAGCGTCGTGCTGGAAGGCCTCGTTGACCTGGCCGAGGTCGTCCAGGGAGACCTTCTTCTCAACCATCTTGGAGGGTTGGCCCTGATGAGAAGAAGGGGGGGGGGGGGGGGTGACTAACAGGGCACACGTGGAGCCCGACAGTGTAGAAGATATTCACTAGATGTGACTTGAGGTTTCCCTCGGCGTCGTACTCGTTTCTTGGCCTTGCTCTTAGATTTCTCCTTCTTCTGTGCGCGCTTCAGCTTGGCGTCTCGCTTCTTCTTGGCCGTCAGCAGCTTCCCCATTTCAATTCCGCTCTAAAAACAAAACCCCCCCCACCGCGAATGAAAGCATCAGCTTGAAGAGAAAAGAGAGAACTGGAAGCCACTCAGTTCGTAGTGAGGCGCACCTTCTCCTGCAGGGCCTCCAGGTACATCTCAGCGTTGGTGTAGTAGATGGTGGCGGACGAACGGAAGATTTTGATCCCCGGAATCTCTTTGGCCTGAAAAAATAACGGAGATTTCACGAGATCATTCCGCTGCACAGCGTCCGTCTTACAACATAAAGCGACGTCAAAATGATCGTTTAAAGTGAAAGCAACATTAACGTTTGATTAACGGTAAAAAACATGTTCGTTGACGACCCAAAAGGAGGGGCGGGACTTTGCCTCTTGTAAGCTGCGCATTGGCTGAAATCTGCAGTCAATCAGAGTAGAAGAAGAAGTAGAGAAGCAAAACAAGCCGGCAAACGTTCTGAGAGAGGAAAGGAGAAAGAGCTGCAGTTTGGTGACCACATGCTGCCCACGGTTTAAAAGTATATCAGAGGAGGCAGAAGAAAACATCACGTGAGATTAAATGTTTGATCCCATTAACTATTTTTTGGGGACAAAGTCGGTCATCGAGGTTTCATCAATTTTGTCGGCCCGCCGACGTGAAGCTGGCGTGTGAGAAGTGAACGGACCCTCTGGATGGAGATGCCTCTTACCTCCTTGTAGGTGTCGACGTCCAGATACAGATCCGTGCCTGCAACGCGTCCCAAGATCGAGTAGCGGGGGCTGAAAAACATCACGGCCGTTTCATTATTTCTTTGGCAGCTCTCGTGTTTCCACCAATGATGAGTGACCAGCGCGTAGTTACAGCTGCGTCCTGAAGATGACGGTGAGCATGGAGAAGGCGATGGACACCGCCAGGCCGAGGTCCAGGTTGAGCAGGATGGTGCTGGTGAACGTGACCAGCCACACCAGCTGGAGGAGGGGGGGGGGTCAAAGTTCAACCAGGTTCACACAGTCACACGCAGATGTTCTTTACTTTCAGTCACCGTGGACGTCGGCTCTGAGACGTCACAATTCTCTGTTGTTAACATGAACATTCGACCCTCGTGCGGTTGTTTTGAGCAACGAAATTAGCTTTGGGGACTAAACCGCGTCTTCGTACCGGGATGTAAACGTGCTGCTTTCTGCTGTAAAGACAGACGCGCCGTCACTGAGCTCTATGGGGGCGTAACTTGCTGTTTGTGCCTCGAGCGGCTGTTTGTGTGACTGCGGTTTGTCGGCACTCGTCGGACGGTCGGATGCAGTCGTACCAGATCCACCTTGTTGGTCTTCCACAGCAGAGGCACGTCCGTGAACTGCTTGAACATTCCTTTCAAATTCACAAACACTATTGTGGATAAGACGGCCTGAGGGACACAAGGACACTTATTATCTTCATTATCGGTTATCAGAGGGAGACGGAACAACGGGGGGGGGGGCTCACCTTGGGGAGATCTGAGAAGAGAGAGCCTATTTTCAAAATGGTGACGAGCACGATGACGGACGAGATCAACCCGGCAACCTGACCGCACGCACACACACACACACACACACACACACAACTTAGTGTGCGGTAAATGGGAAGGTGGGAATCCGATGTGAGGGGGTCACTTCCATGTGTTTACCTGCGTCTTGCCGCCTGTGCTCTCCTGGACGAGGCTGCGGGACAAAGACGCCGTGACGGAGTAACACTGAAAGAATCCGCCGATGGCGTTACTGAGACCCAAAGCCACCAGCTCCTAAAGCGCCACACGTGAGGGTAAAGATCAGTGAGTACAAACAGAAACAATCACATCTGAACCTTCGTCCCGACTCAACGCGGCACCTGATGACGTTTGTACCAAAACACTTTTCTTCAGAGGCTTGTTCACCTTATTTTCTGTGAAAAATGATCCCAGTACATCTTTTCATATTGTGATAAATATGTGAATTGTTCCATTGAGAGTTCAGAATAAACTGAACCTACTCGAGTCCCAGACTCACTGAGGGAAGGTCCTGCAGAGGCTACAGAACCCTTTGTGAGGTTCTATCCAGGATCCCACCGGCCGACTGAGGTTTCAAAACCGTCACTACTCTCCAGGTGATTAAAGGTTCTTCCTTGTGTCTGTGGGCGAGCATTAATATCGTTGCGCAATAGAGTGAAATATTATGACCCCATGTTCTGATAAAAGGACGACGGCGAGGTTCGGTCTCAGGTTACGTTGTTGCATAAAGAATGAATAACCAGAGGAGATTGAATAATGTGGAACGTTATGTTCAGGCTCCTTAACGCCTCTCCGCCGCGTCTTGACTTCTGCCGGATGCACAAAAAAAGGATCAGAAGTAAAAGAAGAAAACTATCGGCTATCTTGTGCAAACAATCTTAACGTTGAGTTCTGACTGTAATCTGAAGTCGCATGTTCAAAGACGGATATAATTATCTTTGGCCCGTCCTGAGGTCAAAGGTATCAAATACATATCAGTCATTGCCATTAGAAAATAAATCAGGAAGAGATTTTAAAGTGACTTGTAGCCGCTTTAAAATCTCAAAATCTTTACAAGAAACAAGAGAAACAACCGTTTTCTAAAGCGCACAAACGACGTTGAATCCCTGCAGACATTCACATGTAGAATCATGAACATGTGAATCATCATCACATGTAGAATCATGAACATGTGAATCATCATCATGTGTAGAATCATGAACATGTGAATCATCATCACATGTAGAATCATGAACATGTGAATCATCATCATGTGTAGAATCATGAACATGTGAATCATCATCACGTGTAGAATCATGAACATGTGAATCATCATCATGTGTAGAATCATGAACATGTGAATCATCATCACGTGTAGAATCATGAACATGTGAATCATCATCACGTGTAGAATCATGAACATGTGAATCATCATCACGTGTAGAATCATGAACATGTGAATCATCATCACGTGTAGAATCATGAACATGTGAATCAACATCACATGTAGAATCATGAACATGTGAATCATCATCACGTGTAGAATCATGAACATGTGAATCAACATCCCATGTAGAATTGTGAACATCACGTGTAGAATCATGAACATGTGAATCATCATCACGTGTAGAATCATGAACATGTGAATCATCATCACGTGTAGAATCATGAACATGTGAATCATCATCACATGTAGAATCATGAACATGTGAATCAACATCACATGTAGAATCATGAACATGTGAATCATCATCACGTGTAGAATCATGAACATGTGAATCATCATCACGTGTAGAATCATGAACATGTGAATCAACATCACATGTAGAATTGTGAACATGTGAATCATCATCATGTGTAGAATCATGAACATGTGAATCATCATCACGTGTAGAATCATGAACATGTGAATCATCATCACATGTAGAATCATGAACATGTGAATCATCATCACATGTAGAATCATGAACATGTGAATCATCATCACGTGTAGAATCATGAACATGTGAATCATCATCACGTGTAGAATCATGAACATGTGAATCATCATCACGTGTAGAATCATGAACATGTGAATCATCATCACGTGTAGAATCATGAACATGTGAATCATCATCACGTGTAGAATCATGAACATGTGAATCATCATCACATGTAGAATTGTGAACATGTGAATCATCATCATGTGTAGAATCATGAACATGTGAATCATCATCACGTGTAGAATCATGAACATGTGAATCATCATCACATGTAGAATCATGAACATGTGAATCATCATCACATGTAGAATCATGAACATGTGAATCATCATCACGTGTAGAATCATGAACATGTGAATCATCATCACGTGTAGAATCATGAACATGTGAATCAACATCACATGTAGAATTGTGAACATGTGAATCATCATCACGTGTAGAATCATGAACATGTGAATCATCATCACGTGTAGAATCATGAACATGTGAATCATCATCACGTGTAGAATCATGAACATGTGAATCATCATCACATGTAGAATTGTGAACATGTGAATCATCATCACGTGTAGAATCATAAACATGTGAATCATCATCACGTGTAGAATCATGAACATGTGAATCATCACATGTAGAATCATGAACATGTGAATCATCATCACGTGTAGAATCATGAACATGTGAATCATCATCACGTGTAGAATCATGAACATGTGAATCATCATCACATGTAGAATTGTGAACATGTGAATCATCATCACGTGTAGAATCATGAACATGTGAAACATCATCACGTGTAGAATCATGAACATGTGAATCATCACATGTAGAATCATGAACATGTGAATCAACATCACATGTAAAATCATGAACATGTGAATCATCATCACATGTAGAATTGTGAACATGTGAATCATCATCACGTGTAGAATCATGAACATGTGAATCATCATCACGTGTAGAATCATGAACATGTGAATCATCATCACATGTAGAATCATGAACATGTGAATCATCATCACGTGTAGAATCATGAACATGTGAATCATTATCACATGTAGAATTGTGAACATGTGAATCATCATCACGTGTAGAATCGTGACAACTTTGTTTCTGGAGGTCCTACACTTTTTTTTTGCATCCATGGACTGAACCCGATGCAGGACATTAAGTATGTGAATCATTTAATCAGAACTCTCACAGTTGCATGTGAGCACCACGATGTGTGTGTGTGTGTGTGTGTGCGTGTGTGTGTGTGTGTGTGTGCGTGTTCCCCACCTGGTTGCTGTCCACCTTGTAGCCGTGTTTGAGGGCGAATGTTTTGCCCAGAGAGATGTTGATGGCGTAGCCCACGATGGCCACGGCGAAGGCATCGCCGATCACCTCCAGGAACAACGCAGTATCTGGAGCTTTGGGGGCTTTTAGCCTGGAGGAAGGGGGGAGGGGGGGGAGGGGGGGGGGTCAGGTTTTTGATCACTGCTCCTCACAGCGCTGAGGGCATCAGGGCAGAGAATGTTCAACTCTCATGTGTGTAACCAGCGGAATGGAAGTTCTCATGTTGGGACTGAGGAGTGACGTAATGGCTCCGGTGTCAACCTGTCAATCACAGTAAGCCCCGCCCTTAAGCATCCCCTGCTTTATGGTCTATTTGACTCTAAATGGACCCTCATTCACTAAATGGACATCATAATGTAATGAAGAAGACTTGAAACTAGATACTGAGATGCAGCTTTAACACAGACGGGAAGTCAGAGATCTGATTCCCACAAACACACACTGTGACTCTCTTTGTATCATCAACTGTTCCACACATCTCTTATTATCAGCTGTCTCCCTTATAACACACACACAGATGAACTCACCCACTGGGAATCTCTCCAACCACATCGATGTTGTATTTACTCGTCAGTCCTCCGAAGTGCGTGATGACTGTTGCTGCTACGATCTGTTGGAGGGAAGAAAAGGAGGGTCGGTGAATCACGGCGGTCAGTTTGTGGGATGAGGTGCGGCGTGATGAAGGTTCCGGACTCACCACTATGATCTCTATGGGGATGGGAAGAGGCAGCTTCTGCCTGTAGCAGGCGTTGATCTCTTTGACCACGATGAGAACAGACAAAGCGACCAGGCTGACCACCAGCTCCGGCACCTTGGTCTGCGGCAGCAGGCGGCAGATATCCACCAGAGTCTGTGGATACAGTATATATATATATATATATATATATGTACATATATATATATATATATATGTACATATATATATATATTGGTCCATTGTTGGTGGATCGGTGTCCACAGAGTCAGTGTTTTCCTGGATCAATCTGGACAACATCAGTACTCGAGGTTCATGGTTCCTGTAGTACCTTTAGTGGTAATGTGACCACATTAAGGAAGTTACCTGACAAATGAACTTTGACTCCCTGAGGCGCCTTTTTATTTAACTAAGCATTTGCGATCTCCTAAATAGAAGTATTCTTATCGCCCAGACTTCACCAGAGTGTCCTGTGAAAACTGATCTCCTTTCAGGTTGTTCTACAAAGGCTGCACACATTCTTTTCACAACGATAGAATGGAACAATAATCTGGACGCAACGAGCTGATTGTTGACTTGTTTAGTCTTTTATAGGAAACCGCAAAAAAAAGAATGATTTCTTTTGTGTTACGTAACATTTATATGAATAAATAACCCCTCGCCAGCATCACCAGGTACTCACATAGATGAGGGAGAGCGGGCCGGTGAAGCGTTTCGGCGTGACCCCGAACAGGTACTTGAGCTGGGACACGCACACGTGACACGCCGACCCCGTGGTGTAGCCTCGAACAAGCGGCTCGGACAGGTAGGTGACCACGAAGCCGAACCGCACCACGCCCAACAGGATCTGGGAGGCGAGCGAGAGAGCGTGTTCACCACATCATTTCCTCTTCCACCTTGTGGTTGTTCCCAACTCACCTGAAAGAGTCCCGCCAGCACGGTGAGGGAGCAGGCGACCTGAACCCTGAACCTGTCCCGCGCGTCCAGGTCCACGTTCCCCGTCGCGTTGGTGCCGTTCATAGGGAAGTTGGCGTCCGGACCCAGCCGCTCCGTCACGCTGCCCACCATGATGCTGATCACGGCAAAGGTACCTGGACGCAGGAAGACACTCGCAGGTTTGTTTGTGACGGTTCATCCGTCTCTCGGTTGATCTTCTGAAGGGAAATTCTCTGCTTCCTCTCTCGGGTCGGATCAAATCTGCTGCATAAAAGATTCCTTTCCCGGAAAAACAAATGCAGAACTTTCTCGTAGAGTCAACCCAGCGGTCTCTGGGTGACACCTTCATCTTCAAATCACAACCTTTGTTTACGCCACATATCATCAGACCTTGTAGTTCCAACTGTTTGGTCAGAATCTCCTGAACATCTCAAAGTTACCTGTTGAATGAAGACATTGTTTTTCAGTGGCTCACCAATGGAGATGTGCCTGGAGGTACCGAAGATGAAGTAGATCAGCACCGGGTAGAGGGAGGTGTAGAGGCCGTACACCGGGCCCAAGGAGGCCAGGAGGGCGTAGGCCATGCCTGGGAAACAGAAATAACAAATACAGACACATTTACGGCGGGAATAGTCCGACTTTCTTGGTTGAGCTCGTTGGAGCGAGTGGAGCAAATACACCCCCATGATTTGATTCATGTCACTCTCTGTCTTTATGAAAAGATCCTTCATATATCAAACGTGACTTCTGCATCCGACCCGAACATACGACGACCAGAGAAACCTGGGATCAGACCGCATCCTCTGTGGTTTCATCCTCCTTAGCTTCATCTACTGGAACATCAGGTGACCACGTTCAATCCGCCTTTGTCGATGATCATTTGGAATTTTAAGGAGTAAGTGAGCTTTTCCTTAAATTTCAAATGCGTTTTGCGTTCTAAACTTGGGACGACTTTGCCTTCAAGGCTTCCTAATGGAAAGTGATGGTGAGTTAAAGCTTCATGAAGCTTTCCAGCACATTGTTTCACCAAATGTTCCATTTGTTTTCAGGAGCTTTGGGGCGACACCACGTCAGGTCCCAAAAACCCTGATAACCTGGATAGTTGTTCTTAAAGCTCGTTATCGGTGCCACCAGGTCGGATTCTGGTGAAACCCGATGACAGCATGAAGGTTCACAGAACGTCCTTCAGCTTAGACTCCCGGAGCAGAGCTGCTGGAGGGAAGGGAGGCCCAGGAGAACCAGACACCCGGACTGAGAGGGGCGGACCTTGCTGCAGTAGAATGAGAGGTTTTCTCAAGGGACCCTGGTGCTCAGATACACCACTTTCCTCCGCAGGGGGCGCCAGAATCACCAAAATTGGCGGGTTTTGCAGCATTTTGACACAGACATGCTAGATGTTTTCCTCCCGTTTACAGTCTTAATGCTAAGCTAAGCTAACCCTGACATCTTGTACTAAGCACAGAGGATGCAGCCTCCGCTGCACACTGCGTACCCTGCGGCAGGTGCATGATGCCCACGCTGCAGCCGGAGATCAGGTCTCCGATGGCGTTGTCTCTGAAGGAGTAGCGAGGCAGCCAGCCGAGAACCGGGATCCAGCTCAGCGCCGTCTGCTTCAGCCGGGGCCCCGAACACCTGCAGCGGACATCCAACCGTTTTAGTTCACCATGGAACTACTTCACTTTCGTTTTATGCACATATTATTATAAATATAAAAAAAAAAAGAAAACAGACAACGAATCTTAATTATGATGAAATGAGGCTTGTGAACGGAAAAACCTGCAACGGTTTTTATCAGCCGGCCTCGTTCTGTCACGCAGAGATAGCGAAGTGACGACACACATCAGATCTCGCTGCTCGCAGAACACGTTTGAGCTCCGTATCGTTGTTGGAAAAAGTCCAAAACAAACATTGTGGTTTTATTTAACTACTTTGTCCGTTTGTGCCTGTGTTTTTTATCCTAAATTCACAAGAGGTTAGCATTAAATTGTGCCTCATTTGCATATTTAAACTCAACATGTCAGTAAACACAATAAATGCTGCTCTTAATGTACTGATTAACTGGTGTAAATCTTCACCTTCACTCTTCACCCTCTTTCAACACTGATGTGTCTAAACGTCTCTTTCAACGACTTTGTACTCTGATCCAAAAGTCTCCTTCAGGAGATCTTAGATTACATTCAGAGAATCATTTATACTACATTTATTAATAAAAACAGGATTTTATTACACTATTTACTGCAAAGAGTCCAGAGTTCCCATTGAATCCAATGTAATGAAACAGGGATGTTTTGTCAGTGGTGAAGCTCTGAGCCGGTTCATCTGTACCTCAAAGACTCCTTCACCCGTTCCCCCGCCGTCGGTTTCGTGGACCACGTCCCCTTCTGGGCCACTTCCTCCAGACGCACCTCATCCAGAACTCTCCTCTGCACCAAGTACTCCCCGGCCTTCTCCTCCATGTCCTCGTCTGGGAGACCAGATCCAGCAGACCTTCTACACTCCCCCTCGAGCAAACTGCTGCTTCAGCAAGAGCCGACCAGGTGTGTGTGTGTGTGTGTGTGTGTGTGTGAGTGTGAGTGTGTGGCAAGAGTGGCGCCTCCTCCTCACTGTGGACTGATTGACAGCCTTCTGATGGTAACTGACTCTTTTTATAAGAGCAACAACCCTCAGACCACATGTACCTCCTCTGCATGGACACAACAGTGTGTGTGTGTCTGTGTGTGTGTGTGTGTGTGTGTGTGTGTGTGCTGATTGAAAATCGTGCTTATTAACAGAAGACCAGCAAACAGGACAGAAAGAAGATTGTTTAGTGTGTTTCAGAGGCACTGAGACGTCTTATCTTTATGGGTCCCAACCATCAGCATTGATTTATAGAATCTTTATTTTTATTATTATTTATGGAACGATAACTGAGTCGTCTCTATTTACACCCTGTGAGGTCACTTCCTCTCAGACGTCCATGTTCAGTGTCAGCTAAACGAAGCACTAAAGGACTGGATACAATGAAGGAGTCTTACTCAGAAAGCAACTTCAGGTTCTCTAAAATGAAGCTATTGCTTCATGAGTTAAAGCTGCATCCTCTGTAGTGACCAGCAGGGGGCGACTCCTCTGCTCCCATAGACGTCTATGAGGAAATGACTCTACTTCTCAGTAGTGACCACCAGGGGGCGACTCCTCTGCTCCCATAGACGTCTATGAGGAAATGACTCTACTTCTCTGTAGTGACCAGCAGGGGGCGACTCCTCTGCTCCCATAGACGTCTATGAGGAAATGACTCTACTTCTCTGTAGTGACCAGCAGGGGGCGACTCCTCTGCTCCCATAGACGTCTATGAGGAAATGACTCTACTTCTCTGTAGTGACCAGCAGGGGGCGACTCCTCTGCTCCCATAGACGTCTATGAGGAAATGACTCTACTTCTCTGTAGTGACCAGCAGGGGGCGACTCCTCTGCTCCCATAGACGTCTATGAGGAAATGACTCTACTTCTCTGTAGTGACCAGCAGGGGGCGACTCCTCTGCTCCCATAGACGTCTATGAGGAAATGACTCTACTTCTCAGTAGTGACCAGCAGGGGGCGACTCCTCTGCTCCCATAGACGTCTATGAGGAAATGACTCTACTTCTCTGTAGTGACCAGCAGGGGGCGACTCCTCTGCTCCCATAGACGTCTATGAGGAAATGACTCTACTTCTCTGTAGTGACCAGCAGGGGGCGACTCCTCTGCTCCCATAGACGTCTATGAGGAAATGACTCTACTTCTCTGTAGTGACCAGCAGGGGGCGACTCCTCTGCTCCCATAGACGTCTATGAGGAAATGACTCTACTTCCCTGTAGTGACCAGCAGGGGGCGACTCCTCTGCTCCCATAGACGTCTATGAGGAAATGACTCTACTTCTCTGTAGTGACCAGCAGGGGGCGACTCCTCTGCTCCCATAGACGTCTATGAGGAAATGACTCTACTTCTCTGTAGTGACCAGCAGGGGGCGACTCCTCTGCTCCCATAGACGTCTATGAGGAAATGACTCTACTTCTCTGTAGTGACCAGCAGGGGGCGACTCCTCTGCTCCCATAGACGTCTATGAGGAAATGACTCGACATTGTAAACATGAGTTTATGGTTTAGTTTCAAGTCTTCATTTAGTAATTATGGTCCATTTAGTTAAATTGAAATTAAATACACAATGTGTGTCTCTGTAACCGCCCTATAATTGACAGTCTTATCTCATCAGTCGTCGTTTTCATTCAGTATTGATTACTGTAATACGCGTAGATGAAATCCAGCGTTCTGATTGGTTGAGAGTGAGTCACGTGTTGCTGTTCGCAGTGACCCGATTGTTCCGTATCACTGCGCACTCACAGGAACAGGCTACATTTTGCGCGACTGTTAGTTGACATTTTAGCTTTTAGCTCGGTGGCGAACGCTGAAATAAGACCTGATGATAATAAGAAATAAGAAATGATCGTTTTCAGTCAATGCGAGCGGACAATTAAGGTGGACGTCATGAGCGATGTGAATGAACCCTGTTTACGCCACGTACGGGGACTATTTTCTCTCCAGGCTACTGAAATGCGACACACAACGTTTGATGGCTTCAACTACTGACAACTGAAAGGCAGCTATTTACCTACTAATTATAATTTCGCTGCTAACCGTATTATAAAAGCAATAAGGTACTTGAGGCGGTACTTTATCTCCAATAACGTAACAGTTGGGGGTGTTGTTAGGCCCGACGCGGAGCGATAAAGTAGAGCCTCTTTTTCATCCTGTGTGAAAAGGAGCCGCGTTGGTTCTAATGTGACCAGCAGGATGAACCGATCCCACTGTGACAAATAAAATAGCCTTTATCATTCATAAAATAGAACATCCCACTCATTTCCCTTTCATTTTTTCACAAAATGTCTTATATATTATCATTGTTATATCTTAATATTTAAAGCAGGTTGGTGGTCAATACTCATCAGTGACTTCATCTGCAAAGTTTTATGTTTTAATTATTGAAGGTCTAAAACGATGTCCAGGTCACCGGAGCTCAGCTGTGTATTTTATTTCATTCTGAGACGTGACCCCTCTGAGGGCAGCGTTATCAGGCCGTTTCCTCCTGGCTCTCGTGTTTCTTTAATGATTGCTGTGAAATAAAGCGTTTAGGTGTCGTTTCATGAATGACTGACAGTAATGGATGAGTGTTGGAGGTGAGAGGAAACCTTCTTTCACACATTCACCCGCTCCAACACGTCAGTGTGGAACATTGTGATTAGCGAGCTGAAGGAGGGTTTTTGATTAAAGGCAGAAGTCTTTGGAGTCCAAAGTCAAAGCCCAGCTGGTTGTTTATGACGAGAACAGCTGTTTATTTTCATCCTAAACACAAACATCTGCATTTACAGCAACACAGACAGATTTGAAATGAATCCGTTTATTCCTAAACACCACATCTGCTGCAGAGATTTACAAAACCAAAACATTATTGTTTGTTCGGCACATGTGTGTGTGTGTGTGTGTCTGTGTGTGTGTGTGTGTGTGTGTGTGTGTGTGTGTGTGTGTGTTGATTTACGGCATAATAATAAAAAACAAAAACATGAGTAATAGAAGCCCAAGTGAGAAACTGTGTTGAATAAAGACAAATGATCAATGTTTCTCTCAGAGGAAAGAGAAGAGTGTGAATGTTGAATCTGACAACAACAACAACAACAGAAACAACAACAAAACACAATAAAATACATTTTTGAATTGCCAAAAAATGGATGAAATAAAGTGTTGTAATTGTAACTTTGTGAGTCAAGTCAACAGGTAAATAGTGAAATAAATCATTTAACCGCTGGCTGTTTGTTTCCTCGTGAGCTGAAGGGCAAAGTCAGTTTCTCTGTTTGTAGAAGGAGGAGAAAGGAATAATAATGCCGGAAAGAAACGATGGAAAAGAGACAGATGTGAAATTATGGAACAAAGCTACGCTAACGGCTAACGTTAACTTAAAAACGTTTCTCCCACCACCAGTGCTTTCAGGCTGATGTTTAGCGCCACTGTGACCGGGTTCACCATCTTGGTTTAGCATCTCAGTCTCGTGGTGGTGGACGGAAACCAAGTCGTAGGAGACCTTTCTGACTCAGCGCTTTGACACTTTGACACGCCTCCTGCCGAGGGGTCACTGATTAATCCGCACACACATTAGGTTGCATAAGGTCTCTGTGGGGAACAATTAGCCTGAGATTCGATAACCGGTCGGGGGAGCAGACGCACTCCGACCTGTTGGACCTGCAGCAGAGTCTCTTGACGGGACACGTGTGCAGAGTCTCTTGACGGGACACGTGTGCAGAGTCTCTGACGGGACACGTGTGCAGCATGAACTTCATTGACCTCTGTTATCGTCGGCCGTTAATGCTACCGGAGGGGAAACGTGCACGGAGCTGCAGCGCTGTGTCAGGTGGAGATGCAGGAACCGGTTTCCTCTCTCTGGGTTTCGTCCTATGCCCCGCCCCTTTTAGGAGGCGTGCCGCAAGTGCTTTGAATCCTTTTTCAGTTTTTGACCACGCGGGCAAGAGAGACTGTTCTTTACGATGCAAATTCCAAACGTGCAGCACAGGAATGTTCTACTGTGTTTGTTTTGTTGTGCATCCCTGCGTTGCGTAACGGCAATAAATGATCCTTGAAGGGCTGTGAACAGATAATCATTCATTAACACTTATTCAGCAGCGGTCCCAGAGTGATGGACCTGTGTCTCCACTCCCTCCTCCATCCACTCGAGGTCGAGGAAGCAAAAACTCTGCTTCAGTTACTCTTTAACAAACGTTCCCAAACACCAGCAACCAAATCTGCTTCCAAGCTCACAGCAATGATTAGCAGAATTAATCAAGAAAGAACATGTTATCTATTAAATGTTCATTAAAGACAACTCAAAGGTCCACATGCTAATTAATATCCTGCCTGCAATATCCTCTGTAAAGAACAAAAGGACATTAATCAATCATTGATCCGGTTTTATTCACAGTGCATCATTTAAACAATAAAATGCAAGTGTTCTACAAATGATTAAAGATATGAAGACAAGATGGAAAAACAATAAGAAAACAACTATTTGCAATGTTAGCTAAAAAATTATAAATTAAACTAAAAGTTAAATTACTCTTATAAAAGTGGACATTAAGCCAAAGTGTTCCTGCTCCATCTGGGGTGGAAAATATAAACAGACGCTCTGGTCATTTAAATACCCGACTGACTGACTTAAGGGAAGAGTGTTAAATAAAGACAGATACACGCCTGCCAAGACAATTCTTACAGATGTTAATAAAATACCTGAACACAAACGTCTCTTTTTGTGGAGAATAATAAGAAACAAAATAGATTTTTATGGGGAAATTTGCCTTAAAAAATCCCGGAAAAAAAGCACAACTTTTTTATAGTATGTTTTTTAAAGAATAAAAAAACATGTGATTGATATTGATTAAGTGAATCCGGCTGCGGGTCGGTTCCTGGCCACTAGGTGGCAGACTAACTTCACGTTCCGCAGCTCAGCGGTTCTGATGTTTTTTGCAGCTGCAGAATGTTACTTTGTGGATTTTACTCGCGAGGAGGATCCGGGGAGAAGCGGAGGAGCTCTCACGGATCTCCGGACCTCACAAAGTTAAAACAGAGACGCGAGGACTCCGGATCCACCGGCCGGAGGTCCTGGACGGACGGACGCCCGGGAGAGACCCGAGCAGGAGGACGGACAGGCTGACGGAGGTTAAGGTCCTGATTCCACTGACCCGCTTCCAGATGTTGGTCTTCCAGCTGAAGGTGGACGTCATGCAGGGTGTCCTGGGATGGGACACACTGAAGACAATCTCTGTTTCATTGTATGCGTGTTTTTTATGTATTAAGAAATAAAGCTGTAAGAAACACAAACAACCCCCCAACAACCCCCCCCCTTAACCCGAGCCGCATGAAGCCGTCAGGTGCCGTCCTCCGTGGTCTCCGTGGTCTCTGCAGGTGAGACCAAGAGACTGGGACCTGTGAGCGCTTGTTCTCGTCAGCTGGCCAGCAGACTCCGCCCCCCGCTCGCTGTGGGAGGGGGGGACAAGGGGGGAGAAAGCGCAACACACCGGATCCACGAGGACGCCTCGGGGACATTAGCTGCGGTCGCTTCGGATGGGGCGGGTGGTGTCGGTGGTGGTGGGGGGTCGGGGGGGGGGGGGGGGGGGGTCACCCGTGCAGGTGGAGGGCTGCTCCTCCTGACGGTGTGTGTGTGTGTGTGTGTGTGTGTGTGAAGGACGTGTCCTTACTTTCGTGTGACTCACTCAGCACTTCAACAAGGGGACCAAATGACTATAATAGATCTCCTCCTGACGGACCCCCTTTACTGGATGACACACACACACTGATAATCTGACTGGGTGACCCCCCCCCTCGTGTCTTTAGTAAACAAACACTCTGTAAGAGGGGACACTCAGCGTGGTTACATGGATTCAAATAACTGGCTCAGTCGGACTGAAATCCAATGATCCGTTTCATGTAAACACCTTTTGTCCGACTACGATGCGACTAACACGCCTGGATAACTCCATCCGATCCGGTTGGTAGTTCGACTATCGCGTCATGTGACGGTGAATCGGATGAGGAACTGGACTTTGCGTCTTTGCGCGTGCTCGAGATCCCGATGGCGTCTTCTCTCCGTTATCAAATCAGCCGATAGCGTCATTCGCATTCGCTGTGCTCCTGTTAGCATCACGCACAGACAGTAGAGGGACGTAGCTTCACCTCGCTCTCCGCTCGCCGTCTTTCTCCTAATGTTGATGTTGTTGTTGTTGGTTGTTGTTGGTAGTGGTGAAGCGGTCAAGCGGAAATGGCTGCATCACAACTAGTTGTAATGAAAACAGCGCCACCTATCGTATCGGATATGACGATATGCTTTCTGCCAATGATTCGATTCATTCACTGCCATGTATATTGGGAAAATAGCACCTCCCCCCGAAAGAGAGCATAGTCCCACTATAGATTCCAATTATACCATCATGCAAACATGTGTGTGTGTGTGTTTGTCACGTGTCCTGAGTCCTGAGCAGTGTTCGAGAGCCATGATGAGATGATGATGGAGTACGCCAGCAGGGGGGAACGACTACATCCAGGAGAGGAGGCGACTGCCTGAATCCTGCTCCTTTAGATGCTCTTAAATATTGTCCCAAAATAGACACGAAGGTTCCAGCATGGATGAATTATTCCTCTGAGGTATGCAGAGTCTTTAAAAGAAGAATGAACATAATTCAGTCATTGCGTTTTGTTTGTTTGTTGCTATTCTCCAAATCTGGAATCTCTTGGCACCTCACGATTCGATTCGAGTCTGATTCAGAGGTCAACGATTCGATTCTAAACCGATAAAACGATTATCGATGCATCTCGATTTTCCAAATTTGCTCAAATCTGAGTTTGCTACTCAGAGGTTGCTAATCACTTCCTACTTTATTTGATAATTAAAGAAAATCAACAGATGAATTACCTTCTCTAATTTTTCATAAGAGAAAAAAAAATCTTTGTCACAAATATGATTTTCTATCAACAATGCAAGAACCAACACAGCTTGCATTTCAACACAATATGGAAGTAGCCGAGGTAAAAAAAATATAAAACAGATTCATTTTTCTTTTAAATGAAAATGCCAACTTTCAATACGGATCGACTTTTTGGAAAATGGAAATAATGAGGTAAGATGTGCGCAGGCTCCTACATAGTTCAGTAAAGTTATTAGATACTCAGATTCAGACTGACGGACCGGTCTGCGAGCTGGACGCATTGCTCTTAATGTGCCGGTAATGATGGTAAATGATGCTTGTAGCCAGTGCTGTAGTGGTAAAATTAGAGGTGGGTAAACTCTGAATTTTGTGATCATACAGACCTCGACGCCATGCGAAGCAACGCAACACAAAGCGTCACGACTCTGTAAGGCTGTCCTGGCTATATTGCATTATGTTATCAGTAAAAGTCATATACAATCAATGACAATGAATAAATGTGTTAGTAGTTTGTAGTTTATTAAATCTAAGAAAACAGTGAAGAAAAGTATGTCAACACAACAACACAATTGCAGATTAAGAACTATCTACATACGGAGTCTCCTTTTTACAGTAGTGCCCAGAGGGCGTAAACGCCACTTAGAGGTGGGTAAACGCTATTTATAGGTGCGTAAACGCTATTTCCAAATTCTAGAGGTGCGTAAACGGCGTTTACGTGCGTTTACCCTCCACTACAGCCCTGCTTGTAGCTGGTTGTCATCTACGGTCCACTACAATTACCGAAGGGGGGCGTTTGTTTTTTGACAACGTTTTATCTCATAATTTCGACTTTCTATCCCCTTTCTTCAGTGCGGAAATGGGCTTCTATAGTTGTGTGGATGCATCACTCCAGCCAATCCAAAGACGGGGTGTGTAACCAATCAGGTGTAGAGACCATGGTGACTGGCTCCGCCCCCTTACTGTCAGAAAGAAAAACAGCGAGCGCGTAGAAAACACCTTCGAGCGCGAGCAGAGACTCTCCTCGTGAGTGAGGAAGTTCACGCTCCGCGAGCGAGCAAATATCTCTCGCGAGACGGACTTACAAGTCATGTGTAAGATATGTGTCTTGCCATTTTAAGCCACACGTCTTGGAAGAAGATTTTCAGGTGATATTGAACCAATAATGATCCACAAAATATTCTGTGATAATCGGACAGAGAATTTAGGAGAGATGGGCAATAATGTGTTTTTGACTAAATTCCAAATGAGGGAAAATCTAATTCGGCGTATTTAAATGCCATGATTGTACTTTGTGTTACCCGAGAGCACATGTGTGCCAAATGTCAATCAGGCATTGGGGGGAAAATGGGGCTACTGTGATACTTCTCTCATTTCTAGGAGGTGCTACAGAGACGCTTCTTTATACCCAAATAATATATATTAATAATAATTCCTTGAAATACAATAGGTTCCTCTACGACGAGTCGTAGCGAGGACCTTATTAATTCGGCTCAAAGTTGATGTGAACAGATTTTGGCGTGTGAGTGTTTATTTTTCAGATGTGTGTGACGTTGTTGACTTTATTGTTTATTGTTCTGATACTGAGTGGCTCAACTTTAAGATATTTGCATTATTTTTATTGTTTTCTTTTGTAATGTCACCTTGTCATCTTTTCCATCTTACCTAAATGTAATCTCAAGGAAATCTCTGACGGCGTATTTTATGTTTTGCCAATTATGCAAAAGAAAAGAATGGCAATATTTCTGTGTGCAAAGGGAAACTTAAAGATGCTGTGTGTGGTGCTCCAAAGAAATAAAACGGGTTCCTCTCAGCTTGTCCTCGTGTAATGACCCTTGTTGAACACCAAGGGGCGCCATGCTCCCTTAGAGCAGAGGATGGTGGTTTAAGAAGAAGCCATTTTTATTATATTGCACATACAGGAAATTGTTCTCTGCATTAATCCCATCCCACACAGTGGAAGCAGCGGGCTGCTGTAAAGGCGCCGGGGAGCAGTTAGGAGTCTTGCTCAGGGGCGATCGAACCGCCTGAGGTTCCTGGCGCAGCCTCTGTACTCCAACACGCCACGGTCGCCTCCATAACAATTGTTTTATTGAAACAAGCAGAAAACATCCAACCAACAAAGTAATGTCAAATTAAGAAAAGAGACAACAGGTTAATAAGTTGAAAATAGGCCTGTCAATATATTAAAAAACATTAACTAATTAATCGCATTTTGGAGATTAATCTAAACAATGTTGTTATTAATGAATGTTTTCTCTTCTAAAGATGAAATCTTATTTTATAATGTGTGTATTTTAGACACAGTTGTTTAATTATTATTTTAAACACAAAACAACACACATTTCATCATCTTGGAGGCATAATTCCACAGGGTGGAACATTTTCGAACTCTCAGAAGTAATTGCGCTCTCGGCGTCCGGATCCCTCGTGTGACTTCTCTCTCCTCTCCATCACTACTACTTAAATAGACAGGCATACAAACTATTCATGCCATTGAATGCAGCTGAGGCCAATTACGCCTCCATCTGCCACCGTTCCCTGAGCAACTCCCCCAATCTGTCCCCTCTGCAGCCGATCCAAACCACAATGTTGAACTAGCGACTCTTCCTACTGTCCTTGTGCACTTTGCTATCAACTCTCCATTTGACGGCTGTGTTTGAAGGGCCAATAATCTCCCCACATTTAGCCAGGATGTTTTATTGAATTAAAGAGTATCAACATGAAACTCCATGACTACATTAAGAGGTTTATTTAGTTATTCTGGGTTCTCACTCTATTTCACTCTATTTGTAGGGCTGTCAATAGATTAAATTAATTACAGTTTTTTACTAATTAATTGCACATTTTGAAATTCATTAATGGAAATTAATGAATGTTGTTGTTACAATATTAATGAATGTTTGATTTTATTCTAGTAATGAGTAAACACTTTAGAAAGCGTGGATTTTAGACACTTTGATGTTGAGATGGAAGTAGCCTAGCATCTAATCTCGGCCACATTAATCGCATAGATTAACGCGTTTATGTTGACAGCCCTACTCATTTGTGGGACACACCAAACCTGTTTGTCCCAAAAATCCTGTGAAATTAACCCAGATGTGATTTTGCCGTGACCTGATTGGAAGACCACGGTGGAAAGAAATATTATGGAGTTAAAGGCCCTCATTCATACAGGCAGCAATCAGACCCTTGTTCATAGACAGTTTATTCGTCGCCACAGTATGTGTATGACTGACCCTGTGCCCATTTGTTGTGTATATGGAGAATAACCCCACGGCAGATGTCTATATTAAAGTAGAAGCCCAGTTACTGAATGTTGGGGCTGTTAAACATCTACCCTTTCCAGTGGTACTAGATCATGACCTACCAGTAGGTAAGGGCTGATTAAAAAAGATGGATATTTCAGAGACCATGAGATACTGTATGACAAACAAGGGTCAGTCAAGCAGCTAATAGTACCTAAATCTTCCCGGGAAATAGTGCTCAAGCTGGGTCATTCTACACTCTGATCAGGCCACTCAAGGAAGAGATATTTCTACTGGATGGGTCTATGTGATGCTATAGAACATGCTATTCATCTTCCCGATGAAAACCCATCAAGGCAAAGTCAATTGCTTTTTTTTGGTGCAATTCTTTGCCAGGGTGGAATTTTCCAAGGAAATTCTGACCGACCATGGGACAAACTTCTGTCCAAGCTACTGGGAGATGTGTACAACTTGCTTGGGATTAAAGGAATCAGGACTGACAGAGGTTCAACCAAAGCCTCAACCAAATGCTCAGTTCATAAATGTTACAGGATCTGATTGGGAGCAATGGTTACAGTACACACTGTGGGATTTTCAAGGTCGTCCACATGAGGGAGAAACGTGAGAAAATGGCCGCACAGGCGCTGCAGAATATGTTGGAGGCCCAACGAAACCAAAAAAACAGGTGCCTCTAAGGCGACTACGAAATACAGAGCCACACACACGAGCCGCCTGCACAACAGACCTGCCTCGGAAAACACGCCGCCAGTGACGGTCTACAACCCCGAGCAGGCAAACGGACAGTTTACTGAGCTGTAGTTTTTTAAACCGCCTTTACCCAAGTGTGGGCAGAGCCTCACTTTTGCGGGTTGCAAATTGTCGGAAACGGTCGGAAATTAGGGAGATTTACGGGTGTTTACGGGGACAAAAATCTCACTTTTCATGCAGTGTCTGGGGGTGATACACACTGGTCCGGACAGACTGAACCTCCAGTAACTTCTACAGTTCCTGCATTCTGCGTGACATGAACGAGGTGCCCTGGTCAGTCAGAATCTCTTTCGGGATTCCGACTCGGGAGATGACCTGAAACAGCGCCTGCGCAACACTCTTGGCGGAGATGCTGTGCAACGCCACTGCCTCGGGATATCAGGTTGCGTAATCTACCAGAACTAACACAAAGCGATACCCCTGTGCACTCCGGTGAAATGGCCCGATGAGGTCCGTACCTAAGTGCTCGAACGGCAGCTCCATTAACGGTAGCGGACGCAACGGCGCTCTCGGAATGGCCGGCTGGTTTACCAGCTGACACTGCGGGCAGGACGCGCACCATCGGCGCACTTCCGCCCAGATGCCTGGCCAGTAAAATCGGGCCACTATCCGATCCAGAGTTTTATCGCTACCCATGTGGCCCGTCATCGGGTTATAGTGAGCCGCCTGGAAAACTATTTCCCGGTGGCTTTTCAGTACCAATTATTGTGTATTTTCCTGACCTGTTTGAGTGTCACGACTCACTCTGTATAGCCTGTCCCTAATCAGTGAAAAGTGCGGGTATGTTAATGCTGTGTCGGGGCGCACCATTTGACCATAAATTCGCATGACTTGGTCGAAGGCAAAGCGTAGAGTATCATCACGAGACTGCTCCAGTGGAAAGTCTTGGAGCGTAACTCGCGTAACCCTGTGTTGTGCAGTCGGATAAAGCCATCGAGGTCTTTAAAAATGACTTTTCTGTTTTGCTGTTCCTGAATGTCACAAGCTATTTGCCTCCATCTTTTCCTCAGCTTGTAAGGTAGCTTGGTTACCAGAGCTTTCATATTAGCACAACAGTTCAATTCTTCCATGTGGCTGATGTCCATCGTGATGTTGTAGGATCCGTTGCAGCACATTCCACAAACCACGATCAAAACAATCCAAACACGCCGGGAGATATTCTGTCCATCATGTACAGGCAAAATGAAATAACAGCTACTCAGCGCTCATCATCTCTGCCACCACGATAAATTGCTATATTATAACAAGACCCTCTTTGGTACAGAGCCTTTATCAAGGCTTTTGAAGGCGTTGAGGAAAAGGCAGGAAGAGCAGATTTTCTGTACTATTTGGAACAGTTTACAGGAGGACAGCCCCAAGAGTTGGTGCGAAGTTGCCAGCATATGGCTCTATAGCGTGGCTATGCAGTTTCTATGGGACTTCTACAGGATTACTTTGGAAACCAATATAAGATTGCAGCTGCATGTATGGAAAAGGCTTTGACGTGCAAATAATAAAATTGGTGAATGGTAAACATGCTTTGAGTCTGCTTTGTTCTTGCTCCAATGTCATGAAGGAGCTCCAGTACATGCAGTAATTGGATATTCTGGTAAACTTGAGAGCCATTATGTCAAAATTACCATTCAAAATGAAAGAACAATAGAGGGCCACAGCTCACAGCATCATGGAAACCAACAATCAAAGAGCTGACTTTGTGGATCTGTTCATATTCATTGAGCGCCGTGTCAGAATCCTTACTTACCCTCTTTATGGTGACATACAGGACCCAGCAACCAGTGTAACTGGGACAAGGCTGCTCAACAGGTATAATTCCCAGCCCAGTAACAGAGGGCAATGGTCAGACAACTTCATTGGGGCAGAAAGAGAACTAGAGAAGTCACTAACTGGTTTGAATCACAAGGACACAATGGGGGGGCAGCCTGGTGAGAAGGGTCCTCAGCTCGGTGCTGTGGCAACAGACTTTGGGTGATGACGGACTTCATATAGTGTTCTGTGATGCAGAGGCCATTTTGAATGATTGGCCAATTACCAAGCTCTCGATTCCATTGACGTGGAACCACTCACACCTAATCACCTACTACTTTTAAAGGGTAAACCAGCTTTTCCATCTGGAGCGTTTGAGCCAAATAACTAGTATGGAAGATGGAGGCACGTACGGTACCTGTTAAAGGAGCCCGGCCCTTTTACCTGGGCTACTGTGGTGCTGGATTGCCCCCAGATAGGTCTGTCTGACACGCAGTTCTTCCAGCCTTGGTCACCCTTGCGTTCTCCTTCTTGCAGGAATAATCCACCGTCACGTTCTTTGTGTGGTTGATCTTGTGTTTTATTTCTTGGTATAATGTTTGTTCGTAACCAAACCCACTCTCTCGTTTCGCGACAGCGGTCAAAACCCTTTCGCTCTCCGGGTCACAGGCCATTTACCATTTACCATTCTCCAATCCACAGACCACAGCGAGTCCTTTGACTTCAACGTAGTTAACTGTCTACCGGTTCCACCCACGAATCCCGAACAAGGGGACGTACACGTACATATATAGACAATCAAAAAGGGGGTGCTAACCATCCTATTGGGCTAACAGAGTTCTTCCATGGTGATTGGGTTAGAGTTGGTGCGGTAGGCAGTCTCCACGGCTCTGAGCACATGACGTCTTCTAGTGCGTTCAAGGTGACAAGTCGTCACTAATCACGACTATCATGCAACAAATACCACCCGGAACGTATTTGTGGCACGCTCGAGCTACCAGCTTCGGGGTTCGCTTTAAGGACGCACGGTTCTTCTGGGCAGTTTTATTTTCTTTTCTTGCAGTGAGCAGGTTTCCGTTGGTTTGTCTCCCTCGGCTCTGCTCCTCGGATCTGCTCCTCGGCCTTGCCCCTCAGCGTCTGCTCCCGAGACTCGCTCTCCAGGTCCTGCTCACTGCTTTTCAAAAGATACACAATCAGTGCTCATCACTTCCACTTGTGCTCCTTACTCACCTGCCGGCACGTCCCCTGAACCACTCCCCCGCTCTCCCCCCTGCAGCTGAGCTAACCACACCCGCCACCACATACCCCCACCGCTCGACTTAGGCCGGGGAGCCATCCAGGCACTCTTTCTCCACCGTACTGTACCTGGCCTCTCTCTCCGACAGTTTCCGGCTGATCTAGAGGACCGGGCGGTCCACCCCTGCACCTGCTGGGACAAAACGACCCCCAGCCCTTTGTTCGACGCATCAGTCTGCAAGTCAAAAGGGAGAGAGAAGGTGTATGGAGCAGTGGTTCCCCACAGAGGGCCCGTTTCGCCCTCTCAACCGCCCACTGGCACCGCTCCGTCCACTGGACCGGATCTGAGGCACCCTTCCGGGTCAGGTCAGTCAAGGGGCTGGTCAGCTCCGCAAAGCCCGGGATGAACCCCCTGTAGTAGCCCGCCAGCCCCAAAAACTGCCTCACCTCTTTTTTCGCCTTGTGGAACGTATTGTGGATACCAATGCATGTGTCAACGCCAAAGAACTTCAAACCTTGAATTTTCCCATGGGGATCAATAAAGTACTTCTATTCTATTCTATGTGCACTGCCCAGATGGCTAGGTAAGTAAAGATTACTCCATATTTATTTACCAAGCTTCTTCTTCATTTTGCCTCAAATGGTCCAAAATAGTCAACGCTGACTCTGGAAACGGAGGATTATCAGGAAGCACTCTGTCTTGAGGAAGGTCTGCCATTTGTTGGTGTCCTGTGGATCCATGCATTAGACCAGTGGTCCCCAACCACCAGGCCGCGGACCGGTACCGGTCACATTATTACACATTATAGAGATAAAATGACAAACAAAAACAGATCAGTGTTTGATAAAAGTGAGAAAACTGACATCTTCCGGAGATCTTAATCTACAGCAGGGGTCTCAAACTCCGGCCGACTTTGGCGGACCGTCAGCGACACTCCCTCGCCGGCCGGGCCGGAGTTCACCTTGCGTGTGTCCCTCACACATTTGAATATTTCTTTGAATATTCATGAATATTTTTTGAATATCGTCTTTGCCCACTTGTTCCCTCAAAACACAACACTTTTTCATTTTTCTGGGGATTTTTGCAGAAAATAAGATATCTGGCAAACACAAATTTCTACCTTCCCTCATTTCATTTCATTATCCTTCCAATTATCATCTTTTCTTTTGAATATTTACTCATTATTTCCTTTGACCTCATAGGTTTACATACACATTATGAAAAAAAAGTCTTTGCAATGATCACTTTGTATCAACTGTAAGTGGATTTAATTTAGTTATTGAATACGAATCAAATCAAGAGTGAGATCAATTAATTAAGCCAATACAGTTTTCATATTTAAATGGGCCGCAGGTTGTACATAAAAAGTTCGGCACCAAAGTCAAAAAGGAAACAATCCCTTCTCTAATGTTCCGCTTTCACTCTGTTAAGAACTCCGACTTTGAGCCAACACACTTCTCTAAGCAGCTGATCTGGGTCGACTAGTGAAGCCTCACAGAGCCAATGTGGACAGAGGAGCACATGGACCAGTGGACAGAGGAGCACATGGACCAGTGGACAGAGGAGCACATGGACCAGTGGACTGAGGAGCGTTTGCAAACTCCTCAGTAATTATTCTCCAGTTATCACCAAGCTTGTCTTTATTCATTTTTCTAAACATCCACCGTGCTCCTGTCTCCACCATGATAACATGTTGCACAATGATGTGTATAAGCCCTTTTCAATCAAATAAAACAAATTCACTCATCAGATCTTTGAAGAGATGATGATGCAGGACGATGAGTCGCCTGTCAGCTGGTTTAACGTCGTGTTCACTGCTTTTTGTTAGTTTATTAATAAGCAAACCTGTTGAACGGGATGCAGAACAATGTTCTAAATCAAAGAGAGTTCACCTTGTATGTGTCCCTCATACATTTTGAATATTTTTTGAATATTCATTTAAATATTTTTTGAATATTTCTTTTTTTTCTTTCTTTTGTGACAACCTCATATCTTCCTGGAGCTGTGGCTCCCTTGTCCAATGTTTCCAAAATAATCATGTATGTATTGGAAATGTTTGCGGATCTCCATTACTCGTCCTCTCCTGGCAGTAAATGAACGTATTGTGGATACCAATTCATGTGTCAACGCCAAAGAACTTCAAACCTTGAATTTTCCCTTGGGGATCAATAAAGTACTTCTATTCTATTCTATGTGCACTGCCCAGATGGCTAGGTAAGTAAAGATTACTCCATATTTATTTACCAAGCTTCTTCTTCATTTTGCCTCAAATGGTCCAAAATAGTCAACGCCGACTCTGGAAACGGAGGATTATCAGGAAGCACTCTGTCTTGAGGAAGGTCTGCCATTTGTTGGTGTTCTGTGGATCCATGCATTAGACCAGTGGTCCCCAACCACCAGGCCGCGGACCGGTACCGGTCACATTATTACACATTATAGAGATAAAATGACAAACAAAAACAGATCAGTGTTTGATAGAAGTGAGAAAACTGACATCTTCCGGAGATCTTAATCTACAGCAGGGGTCTCAAACTCCGGCCGACTTTGGCGGACCGTCAGCGACACTCCCTCGCCGGCCGGGCCGGAGTTCACCTTGCGTGTGTTCCTCACACATTTGAATATTTCTTTGAATATTCATTTGAATATTTTTTGAATATCGTCTTTGCCCACTTGTTCCCTCAAGACACAACACTTTTTCATTTTTCTGGGTCAGCGACACTCCCTCGCCGGCCGGGACGTCAGCGCCGCTTCATTCCATCCCCGTTGATGGTGATGTTCGACGAAAATGGATTCAGGCGATCCGGCAGGATGAAGGACCAGACTTTTTAGCATTAAAAAGGGAAGCACTTAAGCAGACACTTTACCTCAGAGTAGGGCTGTCAACGAATATTCTAAATTCGAATATATATACTCAAATTAATAATTTTTAATTATTAACATTTTTTAACAATTAATATTTGTTTCAATCACTAAATGAAGCCTGCCATATATCGTGACCTTAAATTGCTTGCGAAAACTCTTGATCAGCATTCAGCATTTGTTTATTGTTGTTGTAGTATTGTTGTACTTATTTTTGTGTAATCTGTTGTTAAATAGATGGCTATCCTTATATCACCAAATATTAGATGCACAGCGATTTTGGCGTGTCTGCGGATAAAGCCATCGAGGTCTTTAAAAATGACTTTTCTGTTTTGCTGTTCCTGAATGTCACAAGCTATTTGCCTCCATCTTTTCCTCAGCTTGTAAGGTAGCTTGGTTACCAGAGCTTTCATATTAGCACAACAGTTGAATTCTTCCATGTGGCTGATGTCCATCGTGATGTTGTAGGATCCGTTGCAGCACATTCCACAAACCATGATCAAAACAATCCAAACACGCCGGGAGATTATGGCGTTATATTTGTGCCACAATCCTGAGCGCGTAATTTTAAGTTTTGAGCACAGAGAACTATGTTGTAGCAAAGAAAAACATTCCGTGCACGCAGTTTACTGAGGTGCCCTCGCCACAAACTGGTTTTCTGCGCGCAGGCAGCCGTTGCTGCGCTCGCTCGACGGTTCACTCACGCGCTCGCTCGACTTGCAGCAGCGTTACATTTGTGCCAAAAAACCAACCAATCAGAGTATTAAAGAAGGTCAATTGCGATTGGCTGTTGGTCTCCAATCACAACGCTTCCTAAAGAAGACAAAAACGAGTGATATTAGAAGTCCGACTAGCGACCATCAGACATGACCGAAGCAAATGATGAGAACAGCAAGTGTTTTAATCCAGGCCATTAGCATTTAGCACAAATGCTGCAAACTTCAACAACTCGCTGAGCTTCCGCGATGCTGTAGGTAGTTCTACTAGCGTTGTGATTGGAGACCAACAGCCAATCACAATTGACCTTCTTTAATTCTCTGATTGGTTGGTTTTGTGGCACAAATGTAACCCAGCTGCAAGTCGAGCGAGCGCGTGAGTGAACCGTTGAGCGAGCGCGTGAGTGAACTCAGTAAACTGCGCGCACGGAATGTTTTTCTTTGCTACAACATAGTTCTCTGTGCTCAAAACTTAAAATTACGCGCTCAAGATTGTGGCACAAATATAACGCCATAGGAGATATTCTGTCCATCATGTACAGGCAAAATGAAATAACAGCTACTCAGTGCTCATCATCTCTGCCACCACAATAAATTCCTATAATGTAACAAGACCCTCTTCGGTACAGAGCCTTTATCGAGGGTTTTGAAGGCGTTGAGGAAAAGGCAGGAAGAGCAGATTTTCTGTACTATTTGGAACAGTTTACAGGAGGACAGCCCCAAGAGTTGGTGCGAAGTTGCCAGCATATGGCTCTATAGCGTGGCTATGCAGTTTCTATGGGACTTCTACAGGATTACTTTGGAAACCAATATAAGATTGCAGCTGCATTTATGGAAAAGGCTTTGACGTGCAAATAATAAAATTGGTGAATGGTAAACACGCTTCGAGTCTGCTTTGTTCTTGCTCCAATGTCATGAAGGAGCTCCAGTACATGCAGGAATTGGATATTCTGGTAAACATGAGAGCCATTATGTCAAAATTACCATTAAAAATGAGAGAACAATAGAGGGCCACAGCTCACAGCATCATGGAAACCAGCAATCAAAGAGCTGACTTTGTGGATCTGCTCATATTCATTGAGCGCCGTGTCAGAATCCTTACTTACCCTCTTTATAGTGTCTTTGTGTATTGTCAACGTGTATAACCTTACTGACTTGGAAAGTGATAATTCAGGTTCATAACTTGTCTATTTCAGCTCACCTTGATCCATTTCTGTTGAGCGTGGACAGCATGGCGCTCCACTAAACACTAATGAGCTTGAGTATTTAGGTTGTGGATTCACAGTGTTTGTTAGATGTTTGACAAAGGAAGGGCAACGGGTTTCGACCGCTAACCAGGCTGTTGTACAAGGCAGCAGGCAGAGCAACATCCCAGCACGTCATCCAAGTTATTCCAGAGGTGGAAACACCTCAGTAGCTCAAAGATAATAGACTAAGCTCCTTTAACATTCGGTCTTGCCTGCGTCCACAGACCAAGACCTCCTCGTCCTTGTCGTATGTCTACAGACTGTAAAGCCCTCTATGGCAAAGGTTTTGTGTCATTATGGCGCCTGCCTGGACCCAAGGACACCTACCGCTTCTAACACCATTGATATTACCATTTATATTACTGTAAACATTTATGCGCTTCACTAACTTTGTTAAGGATAATCAAGTCATAATCAAAAGAATTTAATAGAGAATAAGCGTTGCGCTAAAAAGTTAACACCTTGGCCGAGGAGTTGCAGGCTTCTCCAATCCACAGACCACAGCGACTCCTTTGACTACAACGTAGTTAACTGTCTACCGGTTCCACCCACGAATCCCGAACAAGGGGAGGTACACGTA
This sequence comes from Gasterosteus aculeatus, assembly GCF_964276395.1. Classification (NCBI taxonomy): domain Eukaryota; kingdom Metazoa; phylum Chordata; class Actinopteri; order Perciformes; family Gasterosteidae; genus Gasterosteus; species Gasterosteus aculeatus. The sequence goes on from NC_135689.1 coordinate 1,348,300, forward strand.
CATATATAGACAATCAAAAAGGGGGTGCTAACCATCCTATTGGGCTAACAGAGTTCTTCCATGGTGATTGGGTTAGAGTTGGTGCGGTAGGCAGTGTCCACGGCTCTGAGCACATGACGTCTTCTGGTGCGTTCAAGGTGACTAGTCGTCACTAATCACGACTATCATGCAACAAATACGTATTTGTGGCACGCTCGAGCTACCAGCTTCGGGGTTTGCTTTAAGGACGCACGGTTCTTCTGGGCAGTTTTATTTTCTTTTCTTGCAGTGAGCAGGTTTCCGTTGGTTTGTCTCCCTCGGCTCTGCTCCTCGCATCTGCTCCTCGGCCTTGCCCCTCAGCGTCTGCTCCCGAGACTCGCTCTCCAGGTCCTGCTCACTGCTTTTCAAAAGATACACAATCAGTCCTCATCACTTCCACTTGTGCTCCTTACTCACCTGCCGGCACGTCCCCTGAACCACTCCCCCGCTCTCCCCCCTGCAGCTGAGCTAACCACACCCCGCCACCACATACCCCCACCGCTCGACTTAGGCCGGGGAGCCATCCAGGCACTCTTTCTCCACCGTACTGTACCTGGCCTCTCTCTCTGACAGTTTCCGGCTGATCTAGAGGACCGGGCGGTCCACTCCTGCACCTGCTGGGACAAAACGACCCCCAGCCCTTTGTTCGACGCATCAGTCTGCAAGTCAAAAGGGAGAGAGAAGGTGTATGGAGCAGTGGTTCCCCACAGAGGGCCCGTTTCACCCTCTCAACCGCCCGCTGGCACCGCTCCGTCCACTGGACCGGATCTGAGGCACCCTTCCGGGTCAGGTCAGTCAAGGGGCTGTCAGCTCCGCAAAGCCCGGGATGAACCCCCTGTAGTAGCCCGCCAGCCCCAAAAACTGCCTCACCTCTTTTTTCGTTTTGGGCCACGGGCAGGCTGCGTTGGCTGCGCTTTTGTCCACCTGAGGGCGCACCCTCCCGCCGCCCAAGTGGTACCCCAGATACCGTACCTCCCTCCGTCCTACTGCACATTTCCCCGGGTTGGCGGTGAGCCCGGCCTGCCTCAGGGACTCCAGCACCGCGCCCACCCGCTGCACATGCTCCGCACACGTGGTGCTGTGTATGATGACGTCATCCAGGTAGGCAGCAGCATACGCAGAATGCGGACGCAGCACCCGATGCCCAGTGTGGTAAAAAAAATGCACGGTGCCCAATCGGTCCAGAAGTTCGTCGACCCGGGGCATCGGGTACGCATCAAACCGTGACACCGCATTCACCCTGCAATAGTCCACGCAGAACCTTATCGAGCCGTCCTTCTTGGCGACAAGAACGATGGGGCTTTACCAGGCACTGTTTGACTCCTCTATTACCCCCATCTCCAGCATAGCGGCCAAATTCTCACTGAACAATTTTCCTTTTGTGTTCAGGTAATCTGTAGGCCCGTGACAGCACCGCGACAGCACCACGACCGGGGACGTCTCAATGTGATGTGCTATGAGATCCATGCGACCTGGCAGGGAGGAGAACACATTATTAAATCGGTCTTGCAACCGGGCTATGTCGGCTTGCTGGGCTGCAGAGAGATGGGCGTCGAATGGGAGCCGGGTCGGATCGTGGACTTTGGGACCTCTGGGCCCAGCTCCTCTCTCTCCGCTACTGCAGACACAAGGGACACGGACTGCGCCTCCCTCCATGCTTTGAGGAGGTTGAGGTGGTAGATCTGTGTAGCCCCGCCCCTGTCAGTTCGCACCGCCTCATAGTTGACGTCCCCTACCCGCCGTGTGACCACAAAGGGCCATTGCCACTTGGCGAGTAGTTTCGAGCTAGAAAAAAGAAGCAATACAAGTACTTTCTCTCGCGGTGTAAATTGTCTCAGCTTGGTCCCTCTGTTGTACAGCCGTTGTTGACGCTCCTGGGCCTGGAGCAAATTCTCACGTGATAACTCACCCAGTGTGTGGAGTTTGGCTCGCAGGTCCAGGACGTACTGAATCTCGTACTTACCGGCAGGTCGGGCACCCCCCGTGGTTTCCTCCCAAACAGCAGCTCGAAGGGAGAAAATCCTGTGGAGGCCTGGGGAACCTCCCGTACTGCAAACAACAGAGGATCAAGCCCTTTATCCCAATTACGTTCATCGTCATGAATGAATTTACTAATCATGGATTTTAACGTCCTGTTCAGTCATTCAACCAGGCCATCAGTCTGGAGGTGATACACGCTGGTCCGGACAGACTGAACCCCCAGTAAACAGTTCCTGCAGTGTGCGTGACATGAACGAGGTGCCCATGTCAGTCAGAATCTCTTTCGGGATTCCGACTCGGGAGATGACCTGAAACAGCGGCTGCGCAACACTCTTGGCGGAGATGCTGCGCAACGGCACAGCCTCGGGATATCGGGTTGCGTAATCTACCAGAACTAACACAAAGCGATACCCCTGTGCACTCCGGTGAAATGGCCCGATGAGATCCATACCTATGCACTCGAACGGCAGCTCCATTAACGGTAGCGGACGCAACGCGCTCTCGGAATGGCCGGCTGGTTTACCAGCTGACACTGCGGGCAGGACGCGCACCATCGGCGCACTTCCGCCCAGATGCCTGGCCAGTAAAATCGGGCCACTATCCGATCCAGAGTTTTATCGCTACCCATGTGGCCCGCCATCGGGTTATAGTGAGCCGCCTGGAAAACTATTTCCCGGTGGCTTTTCAGTACCAATAATTGTGTATTTTCCTGACCTGTTTGAGTGTCACTCTGTATAGCCTGTCCCTAATCAGTGAAAAGTGCGGATATGTTAATGCTGTGTCGGGGCGCACCATTTGACCATCAATTCGCATGACTTGGTCGAAGGCAAAGCGTAGAGTATCATCACGAGACTGCTCCAGTGGAAAATCTTCCATGGAGCGTAACTCGCGTAACCCAGTGTTGTGCAGTCCTGACTTTACTAAAGACGTTGTGGCAACCAACGGGTGTGGGTGGAATCACCGGAGTCAGATACACGTCTAGTTGCACACGAAAAGGATACGATTTATTGTAACGTACAAAGTAACGGAAACCCTCTTTTGAGGGTGCGGTTCAGCAGGTTTGTTCGGCCTTCAGTCTCCTTCCTGCAGGAAGCATAAAAAACAGGCTTTAACACTCAACACTCAAACAAACCCCGGCGTGCAGCCAGCTTCTACTCACGTCTTGGCTGCTGAGCTGTTGGCATGGTTGGCCTTTTATACTGTGGCCAACCTTCATCAGCCTTATGAGCTGCACCTGGGCGGCTCGTTGTCTCCTGAGGGGACGGGGTGTTTCCCCTTTTGGTCACCTGACCTCTTGCTCGTTGGTGCCCCTGCCCTTTGTGCTGCTCTCTTGAGGCGCTGTCCAGAGTGCTGCGCCCGTGGGTTACCACAACGTATTGTTGCAACCAGACGCCTTAGAGAGCGGTCTGAGAGCTGCTTCTGCAAGGAGAGGCCAACCATCGTCACCCTGTGGCTTACATGAGCCAAGAGTTATTCCTGAGAGAAACTCGTTATTCGACTGGAGAAAGAAAGTGAAATGGTTTCGGAAGAGAGTTCACCTTGTATGTGTACCTCATACATTTTGAATATTTTTTGAATTTTCATTTGAATATTTTTTGAATATTTGAATATTTCTTTTGTGACAACCTCATATCCTTCCTGGAGCTGTGGCTCCCTTGTCCAATGTTTCCAAAATAATCATGTATGTATTGGAAATGTTTGCGGATCTCCATTACTCGTCCTCTCCTGGCAGTAAATGAACGTATTGTGGATACCAATTCATGTGTCAACGTCAAAGAACTTCAAACCTTGAATTTTCCCTTGGGGATCAATAAAGTACTTCTATTCTATTCTATGTGCACTGCCCAGATGGCTAGGTAAGTAAAGATTACTCCATATTTATTTACCAAGCTTCTTCTTCATTTTGCCTCAAATGGTCCAAAATAGTCAACGCCGACTCTGGAAACGGAGGATTATCAGGAAGCACTCTGTCTTGAGGAAGGTCTGCCATTTGTTGGTGTTCTGTGGATCCATGCATTTGACCAGTGGTCCCCAACCACCAGACCGCGGACCGGTACCGGTCACATTATTACACATTATAGAGATAAAATGACAAACAAAAACAGATCAGTGTTTGATAAAAGTGAGAAAACTGACATCTTCCGGAGATCTGAATCTACAGCAGGGGTCTCAAACTCCGGCCGACTTTGGCGGACCGTCAGCGACACTCCCTCGCCGGCCGGGCCGGAGTTCACCTTGTATGTGTCCCTCACACATTTGAATATTTCTTTGAATATTCATGAATATTTTTTGAATATCGTCTTTGCCCACTTGTTCCCTCAAAACACAACACTTTTTCATTTTTCTGGGGATTTTTGCAGAAAATGAGATAACTGGCAAACACAAGTTTCTACCTTCCCTCATTTCATTTCATTATCCTTCCAATTATCATCTTTTCTTTTGAATATTTACTCATTATTTCCTTCGACCTCATAGGTTTACATACACATTATGAATAAAAAGTCTTTGCAATGATCACTTTGTATCAACTGTAAGTGGATTTAATTTAGTTATTGAATACGAATCAAACCAAGAGTGAGATCAATTAATTAAGCCAATACAGTTTTCATATTTAAATGGGCCGCAGGTTGTACATAAAAAGTTCGGCACCAAAGTCAAAAAGGAAACAATCCCTTCTCTAATGTTCTGCTTTCACTCTGTTAAGAACTCCGACTTTGAGCCAACACACTTCTCTAAGCAGCTGATCTGGGTCGACTAGTGAAGCCTCACAGAGCCAATGTGGACAGAGGAGCACATGGACCAGTGGACAGAGGAGCACATGGACCAGTGGACAGAGGAGCACATGGACCAGTGGACTGAGGAGCGTTTGCAAACTCCTCAGTAATTATTCTCCAGTTATAACCAAGCTTGTCTTTATTCATTTTTCTAAACATCCACCGTGCTCCTGTCTCCACCATGATAACATGTTGCACAATGATGTGTATAAGCCCTTTTCAATCAAATAAAACAAATTCACTCATCAGATCTTTGAAGAGATGATGATGCAGGACGATGAGTCGCCTGTCAGCTGGTTTAACGTCGTGTTCACTGCTTTTTGTTAGTTTATTAATAAGCAAACCTGTTGAACGGGATGCAGAACAATGTTCTAAATCAACGTCATCAAGTCAACCCAAAGCCGCGTGTGGCCCCGCCCCCCTCGTTCACCGGGACGGGGAATAAAAACCGGTGATTCTCGCCGGTCGCGGTGTCTTCTTGCCGCTTCTCCCGATCAGCTGTTGCGGTTCGACGTCGCTTCATCGCCGGCTGTGATTCAACGCGTCTCTCTCTCACCACGCGGGACTCACCAAAGCTTCTGCCCGGTTCCCCGGTCCATCATGGCGGGCCGACCGTCCGACGACCATCCGCCGACCTATGTTGACGTCCCCAGCACGGTAACATCTGCACAGGTTCAGATATCCAGATGTTGGTGCGTCTCAGCATCCTGGGCTGCATCATCAGTCTACTTGAGCTCCTTGGATCTGTTTCTGTTTCTGTTCATAATATGAAGTATAAACTAAATATAAAACCGTCACAGCGTCAGTATGTTAGTCAGCCTCAAGTATTCAACTAAAATGTGAGGAGGTCCAGTTGGAGAAAAATTCTAGAAGGTCAGAAAGGTCCAGAAGATCATAATGTGACTACTTAGTGTGATTAAATAGATTCAAGAGTTGTATCAACATTTGCATGTAATCAACACACCACTAATAAATAAATTGGATTCAGTAATGTAACAAAGAACTGAACCTATACGTGTGACTGCAAATATAAAAAAATATTCTCTTAATTAACTGAATAAAAGTAGGGCCGGATAAAAAAATTAAAAAAATTAAATGTGAAAATGTCTTCAAATAAAGTGCTTCAATTCAGAAAAAAATGAAATAACAGGAAGAAAAGCTTGAACTTCCCATTTTCTGCTTCACACTTAGCAAGTTATAAATAATAAATCTAAACACATTTTAACAATTCTGGTCTTAATGCATCAGGTTCTCCTCCTCATGATCTCATTGAGCCTCATGATGACGTTTCAACGGGTTCTGAGCTCATGAGACTCTGGTTCAGTGCTGCAGTGGGACGTATGAGCAGAAACCAGTCCGTCCATTATGGATTAAATGCTCTACTTTCGCTGTCCATTTCTTCCTCATTTTTCTCACGTCTTTCTCTCACTTTCTCCGTCTCACTCGTCTTTTTCTCACATTTCGCTCTTTCTTTTCTTCCTACAGTCTTTTTATTTGTAATTTGTCGCTGCCGCTCTCGTCTGTCTGCAGTATTGAGACGACGTCATCGTCCTGCCTGGAATGCAAAGACTCGATTGGTCGAGTAGTATCACGTGGGATGTTTAACTCGATGCTATTGGTCGGTGCTTTAGGTCACGACCGTAAAGACGACCAAAGCTGCTCCGGTGGAAAATTGCGCTGTCACGTTTAAATCACAACCGTGTTTTTAGCTTTTGTTCCGGATGGGACGGCTTCTGGGTCCGGATCCGGATCCCATGTTGTTTTCTGTTGTGTTTCAGTCACTCACCTTTGCCTCTCGTTTCAGACTCCTCCTCCCTGTGTGCCGCCGTCCTCTGTGATTGCAAGCCCCGCCCTTATTGTTTCCACCTGTGTCTCGTTCTCCTGTGTATTTACTCTGTGCAACAGCTTGTTCTGTGCAGTTCGTCTCTTTGTTCCCAATGAGCTTACCCGCGATGCTGCTGAGTGTGCCTTCCCGTATTTTGACCCATTTCCGTCCCTCCGTTAACCTTTGCCTGCCGATTTGGATTGATCCACCTTCTCCGTCTGACTACCCGTGTACCGAACCCCTGCCTGAAGTAAAGACTATTTTTGCCTCTGACTAATCCTCCTCGAGTCTGCTTTTGAGTCTAGACCCTTATGGCCCCACCGGCGTAACACCGACGAGCTGCCGGTAACGTGAGCTGCTCGTTGTGTGTTTGTTATAAATGTGTGTTGGTACATTGATGTTCATGAGAAGCAGTACATGGACCCAGGCGGGTCCAGGTGAGGGGGGGACCTGGGTCAGGGGTATGAAGGCAAATCTATGTTAAACTCAAATCAGACCTGATTTGCGCTCCTGGATTTTGACATTGATTTGCCTTCATACCTCAGTTACCAACATCACGTAACAATATTATAATATAAAATTTATATCTGTAGATATAAAAGTGAATTCTATTTCATAACGTTACATTTAAAAGTGAACTCTCACCCGCCTCCGTCCTGAATAAATTAAATCCCCGTGGCCCGCACTGCATGCTGGGATATGCTGGGCCGCAAAGGTTAGATCAGATGTGTCCTCCTGGAGGACATCGTCCCACGACCGCGTTCGGAGGAGCTGACGGAACGAGACCGTCGAGTCGCAGTCAATTCGCCGCGTAGGCGACGTAAGCGGTCAACAAATGCGTCGTTGAGGATGCAGCCTGGCGACCTTGAGACAAACCCTGTGTGAAGAGACGACAAACCAGTTCCCACATTTGTGTTTCTATTTAATGACATTTTACCTGCTTCTGATCTGCATCTCGTACTCTGATCCTTACCAACACTCCGGCTTCCTGCTACTTTGGAACCGGCTTTGGGGGTTAATTCTTGTTCTAGACGCGTCTCTCAGCTGCTTGTGTCTTCCAGGTGTTCAACGATCCCATCCACGGCCACATGGAGATGCACCCTCTGCTCATCAGAATCATCGACACGCCTCAGTTCCAGAGGCTCCGTCGCATCAAGCAGCTCGGGGGGGTCTACTTTGTTTTCCCCGGAGCGTCCCACAACCGCTTCGAACACTCCCTCGGGTATGTCCTCCACTAGGGGCGCTGGTCTGTTGACCCGGCATCGCTCCGCTGGTCACTACCGTCATAAAGCCGTGAACCAACGAGTCCTATCACCACGTTAAGCGCCGTATAGAGCAGCGTCAGCTGGTGAGACCAGACTCCCCAAAGTAATAAAAGAAACAACGTTCTCTCATGCTGCTTTCCACAAGGTCGTCTCAGTTGAAATGTAATGTTAAAAGAAGATTTTTTAACTGTTTTAGACATCTGTGAATTAAATGGATTAATCAATTAATCATCACTATTGTAGGAGAGGAAGGCCGTAGACCCACAAATGGATGAACATGACTCCTTGTTAGGCTATAAACGTGAAGAAAACGCTCCGATGAGTCTCTTCATCCGGTGTAGCTCATTGGTGTTCGTCCTCGTCCTCAGGGTGGGGCATCTGGCAGGAGAACTGGTCCGAGCTCTGAAACGGAGGCAGGAAGACCTCGACATCGACGACAGAGACGTCCTCTGTGTGCAGATCGCCGGGCTCTGCCACAACCTCGGTGAGTTCAGTTCAGTGTCGGGGGCTTAATGGCGGCTTATCGGGACCAGAAGTGATGGCGTGTTGATTACATCCTCTTCCCCTCCAGGACACGGGCCCTTCTCCCACATGTTTGACAGGAAGTTCATCCCCAAAGCGCGCCCAGGTCTCACCTGGAAGGTAGGACACAATGACACGTATATTTTAGTGTTTATAGATCACTTCCTGTGCATTGGGTTCTTTCCTGCAGTTTTTTTAATTGTCACAAATTATAATGTCTTTTAAAGCAGCATTAACGTGAATCAAACACAGTGTAGCGAATGGATAAATGGAGTCAGAAGACCTTATACTGTATACTGGGCCATCTCTCATTTCCACATTCTATGTTCTCATAAACTTTTATGATTCACAATTGAACTGGTGAGATTACAAGTTTTAAAAGGGCATCTCCGCTCCAGAATGCAGAATGTGAACAATCTGAAAAGTCTGAAAATTACTTCTGCCTCAGCTGGTCTGTGACCACGAAGACACAGTTCGCCCCACTTTCATTCTTACTTTAGATCTGGTGTTATTCCCCTGCTTTTAACCTAAAGATACAGTAATAAACAAGACTTTATGTTGACAGAGGCATTTTTATATAAGCTGCCATAATTCATTTGTAATGTAATTTGACTTCATGGAACGAGATAAAGATAAGACAAGATAAAGGACACAGTAGAGTGTTTAACATCTACTCACCTGAGAACTTTCTATTTGAGTCATCGTACTTTCACTTTCACATCCTGACCATTTTCTTTTTCTGTTTTTGATGTCGCAGCATGAGAAGGCCTCCGTGGAGATGTTTGACCACCTGGTGGAAGTCAACAAACTGGAGCCGGTGATGAAGGTGCACGGCCTGGTGCTGCCAGAGGACCTGGACTTCATCAAGGAACTGATGGACCCGAAGGACCCGAAGGACCCGAAGGACCCAAAGAAAAAGCTGGAGGTAGTCGAATTAAATGTTTTGGGTCTCCAGGTGGCAGAATGATCACGTTGTTCTATTCGTTCCTGACGTCACTGTGGTCTCATCTCCTCAGTGGCCCTATAGAGGCCGTCCAGAGGACAAGTCCTTCCTCTATGAAATCGTGTCCAACAAAATAAACGGCATCGATGTGGACAAGTGGGACTACTTTGCCAGGTGGGGTCTGTTCCCTGAATGTTCCTTATTCATCTGTTAACTTGGTCTTCTCACCACGACGTGTCTTCATCCTCAGGGACTGCTACCACCTGGGCATCAAGAACAACTTTGACTACGGCCGCTGCCTGATGTTCGCCAGAGTGTGTGAGGTAGACGGGCGGAAGCAGATCTGCTTCAAAGACAAGGTGCTTCTAACCCACCGGAGATCCAAAGCCCATCGGCTCAATTTGAGAAGCTTCTTTACAAGCAGCAAAAAGGAAGAGTCCATATTAGGAGGAGTGAGGTAGAGAAGCTGTATATGTCTCTAGTTAGAGACCTGTCAATCAGCGTGTAGCCCCGCCCTAAAGCATCCCATGCTTCATGGTCTGTTTGACTCTACATGGACCATCATCTACTAAATGAACTTCATCTGTATTGAAGAAGACTTGAAACTAGAGACTGAGACCATAATCATAAATGTTTATAATGTTTACTGAGGGAATAAATCAAGAGAGAAGTAGAGTCATTTCCTCATAGACGTCTATGGGAGCAGAGGAGTCGCCCCCTGCTGGTCACTACAGAGAAGTAGAGTCATTTCCTCATAGACGTCTATGGGAGCAGAGGAGTCGCCCCCTGCTGGTCACTACAGCGAAGTAGAGTCATTTCCTCATAGACGTCTATGGGAGCAGAGGAGTCGCCCCCTGCTGGTCACTACAGAGAAGTAGAGTCATTTCCACATAGACGTCTATGGGAGCAGAGGAGTCGCCCCCTGCTGGTCACTACAGAGAAGTAGAGTCATTTCCTCATAGACGTCTATGGTAGCAGAGGAGTCGCCCCCTGCTGGTCACTACAGAGAAGTAGAGTCATTTCCTCATAGACGTCTATGGGAGCAGAGGAGTCGCCCCCTGCTGGTCAGTAGGGAGGATGCGGGCTGGTTTTACATTTACGCCCTGTCAGAACTCCTTTGTCCTCTAATCAGTTGTCTCTTTTAACAGGAAGTGGGAAATCTGTACGACATGTTCCACACAAGGATTTGTCTCCACCAGAGAGCCTACCAGCACAAAGTGGCCAACATCGTGGAGACTATGTGAGGAGCTTGTTGTCTTTTCTTCAGGACCCCCCACGTGTGCTACGTTTTAACAAAGCGATCATGTGATTTGCTCAGGATCACTGAGGCCTTTTTGAAAGCAGACGGGTTGATCCTGTTTGAAGGCTCTGGAGGGCAGATGTTCTCTCTCTCCGCTACCATTGACGACATGGCGGCCTACACCAAGGTGACCGGTGAGTAGAAACGCCACTTTCCCCCAAACATTTTTCACACGTGAAGAAGTTGATAACAAGTAATACGGATGATCGTTATGTGCTGATATCACTGAAATGATGCGATGAGGGGATCAGTGTTCATGATCTCTGATCATGTGACACTGTAAACAACCAATCAGTGTTTGGATCGACAGGAGGCGGAGCCAGCAACATTAGCGTAACGTGATGATGTGAATTGATGTTTTTCATCACTCCTGAACTTTAAACAAATAATAGTATCGCAGTACGTATTTTGACTCCTTCTCTTTGGAAGATTAAAATAAAGGCCTCAGTGTATTTAATGCACTTTCACTTTTAAACCTTTTTTAAAAGTAATACAAATATATTTGGTGAACGTGTTGTTGTCTTTGCTCCTCCCCACATTCTCTCTTTCTAGATGACGTCTTTGAACAAATACTCAACTCGTCCTCTGATGAGCTGGAGGCCTCGAGGAAGATTCTTCAAGACGTCGTGCATCGACGCCTCTACAAATGTATCGGCGAAGCCCGGGCGACGCGACGCGTGAACCTCACTGTCAGTGTGATTAAATATCAGTTATATTCACTTATTTTACTATGGAGAAGCTGGAAGCAGTAAATGTTTAACGATGGAAGTGTCTTTGTTCATGTTTGGATGCAGATAACTTAAATTAAGTTGAGTTAATCTACAAAAACATGATTTACCTGAATTGTATAAAAAATAAGTAGAATGCGCATAATATTTTAGCTTAGAGGTGGTTCATATTATGGTTAAATAAGCAACCTCCACCTCCTGCTCTTTCTCCTCTGAAAGGAGGTGGAAGAGAGCTGGAAAGACGCTCTGGCTCGTCGGGCTCGTCGGGTCCCTCAGGACGTGGTTCTGAATCCACAGGACTTCTTTGTTGATGTGAGTCTTTTAAATCTGATCAGTCCTCGTGCTCCCTGCTCTATTATGTGTCTGTAGGCTTCATTAGGACCTTCTCACTCTTTTAGGTCATCAACATGGACTATGGGATGACGGAGAATAACCCCATCGACAGCGTGCGCTTCTACAGGAAGGACGCTCAGAACAAAGCCATTTGCATCCCCCAGAACCAGGTCAGAACCGAAGGACAAGCCCAGACTTCAAATCTCAGGACCGGCTTCAGGTTGTTTATGTTCAACTCTTCCCAATGAAGATGGAGCTTCGAGTTGAAAACATCTTAACTTCTGACAGAAGCTGTAGCGAGGTGTGAGCAGAGGACTCAAGAGGAGCTTCTTGTCTGTCCTCAGCGTCACGTTACTATTATATTATATTATATGACTACAGAGGAGGAGACGTTATGGGAGCAGATGGTGGTCGTTAGACCCAGGAGATCTGAACTCTGCTCATCTTCCTACTTTTTTGTGCCGTTTCTGGAAATGGAACCATGAAGTTTCCCTCCTCCAACCCTACAGAACGATGACGATACAAACTGAGAGGGGAACTATCCTGTCAAAACAAATAGAATAGAAGACGCTGATCAAACAACAGCTCCTTATGTGCTGACATAAAGATGCTGTTGTCATGGAAACTACCCAATGTGGACATTTCTCACCTGTCCTTAAAACTAAGCCGCCTGCTTCTCCTCCTCGCCAGGTGTCTAACATTCTCCCGCAGAAGTTTGCAGAGCAGCTGATCCGGGTTTACTGCAAGAACATGGACGAAACGATTCTGGAGGCGGCCAGGGAGAACTTTGTCCAGTGGTGCCAGGACGAGAGCTTCTACACGCTTTTAGGTAATCTGCACCTGTAGAGACGATAGTTACAATACAGGAAAGTCTAAGTCCAATTGTATAGACTTCTATGAGGAAATGACTCTACTTCTCTCTGGATTTATTCCCTCAGTAAACATTGTAAACATGAGTTTATGGTCTCAGTCTCTAGTTTCACGTCTTCTTCAATACAGCATGATGTTCATTATGTTCCATTTAGATTCAAACAGACCATAAAGCAGGGGACGCTTTAGGGCGGGGCTAAGGTGATTGACAGGTTATCAGTGGAAGCCAGAGACATATAAAAGTAGCCGACATGAGGGATTAAAGATAGAAATAAAGAATGGGATTGGGACGGAATTATATGTAATGTAATATGTGTCCAAAAGTCTGATCCGGTGGAAGTGGACTTTTGAACCCTTTGAGCCTCATTGTCTCCTGTTGTTTGGTTCCTCACACAGGATGAAGACATCTTGCTCCCGGAGACGACATAAAGAAAGTAAACTCAGTTGGTACTAATGTAGACAAATATAATCTATATTATAAATCTCTTTCTACGAGGTGTTGGTGAGCACAGCAAAGATTATAATATCTTTGCACCAAAAAGAGGGATGCGGTACTCGGGGCCCTTTGCTTGTGTTTTTAAACTCTTTATTATAATACTCACAAACATTTAGTTTTAGTTTTACCCTTTTTAATGTTGGTTTTATTTGATATCAAGTGTAACAGATCGTGCTCCCTTCTTCTGTCACAACCTTTAAAACATATATTTAAATGTAAGCTGCGAGCAGCGATGGACGGGTCCTCGCTGCTCTGCACACGTCGGCAATCTGGCCAGACGACTACAAACGCGGCCAAGAACGCCTGTGGTCGTTGGACAAAGCGACCGCGAGTCAGTAACGGCAGCGAGCGCCGCTGGGAAGGAATCTTTGTCAAATCTATCGTTAACATTATCAAGTTCTTAAGTCTTTTCATTTGAGAGGGATCAGATTAACCTGTGAGGAGCAGGCTGGAAAATAAAAAACCTTTAACTAAGGTCATAAATGATGTCTACAGGGTAAGGAGGTCATGATAAATAAGGAATATGGAGGAGATTAGTTATTAGTATCGTTGAAATAAAACAACTTTTCCTTTTTTGCCGATGCTCTGCGCTCACATAGTTCAATATGAAAAGAATTCAAGCTTTATGCAATTTTTAAAGGCAAAGGTCTCAAGATCACACTGCCCAAATTTAAAAAGAATTTTGAAAAAATTATGAAAATGTGCAAAAAAATAGGCTAAAAAATGCAGATATTCAACGTTTAACTGCAGCGCCCGTAGTCTTCAAATATTATTAAATAACTAGGGTAGGTTCAGGGGTGCCCTCACCAAATTAGTTGCATATATATACAATTATTTATTAGAGGACAGGTCAAGTCATGTGTAAGATATGTGTCTTGCCATATTAAGCCACACGTCTTGGAAGTTTGTTGGTTAATATCTTCTAAAATCACTGAGAAATCAACAAGCAACAAAGATTTTCAGGTGATATTGAACCAATAATGATCCACAAAATATTCTGTGATAATCGGACAGAGAATTTAGGAGAGATGGACAATAATGTGTTTTTGACTAAATTCCAAATGAGGGAAAATCTAATTCGGCGTATTTAAATGCCATGATTGTACTTTGTGTTACCCGAGAGCACATGTGTGCCAAATGTCAATCAGGCATTGGGGGGAAAATGGAGCTACTGTGATACTTCTCTCATTTCTAGGAGGTGCTACAGAGACGCTTCTTTATACCCAAATAATATATATTAATAATAATTCATATTTCAATAATTGAAATACAATAGGTTCCTCTACGACGAGTCGTAGCGAGGACCTTATTAATTCGGCTCAAACGTTTATGTGAACAGATTTTGGTGCGTGAGTGTTTATTTTTCAGATGTGTGTGACGTTGTTGACTTTATTGTTTATTGTTCTGATACTGAGTGGCTCAACTTTAAGATATTTACATTATTTTTTTCTTCTTTATTAATGTCACCATCTTTTCCATCTTACCTAAATGTAATCTCAAGGAAATCTCTGACGGCGTATTTTATGTTTTGACGATTATGCAAAAAAAAAAGATTATTTCTGTGTGCAAAGGGAAACTTAAAGATGCTGTGTGTGGTGCTCCAAAGAAATAAAACAGGTTCCTCTCAGCTTGTCCTCGTGTAATGACCCTTGTTGAGCACCAGGGGGCGCCATGCTCTCAGACCAGAGGATAACGGATCTGTATGAAAATAACTGTTTCATACAAATAAGCAGAAAACATCCAAAAAAGAAATTTAATTGGATGATGTAACGTCAAAAAGGAAAGTTCAAGATTTTTTAATTTGCTAAAGAAAACAGACAACCGGTTAATAATAAAGTGAAAGTAACAAATAAATGTCAGCATGAAACTTTGTTCGTTAGAAACATTTTCTTCTGAAAATATTATAAGATGCAAATTTGACTGTGATCATTTTCATACATAACCAGATTCTAAATATGAACATCGGATGAGGGAATGTAGGATTTCTCTACGACATCATGAACCAGGAAATACCGTCAACAAGCTTAAGAAACGTACATTCGCTCCACGTAGAATAGAGGAGTCTGTGGACGAGGTGTGAAGAAGCCACCTGTAGAACCTCCACAATCCAGAGGGGAACGAAGCTGTGAGTGTAGCGTCCCTTCAACTTGGAAGAAACAGGCTTGGGAGTGTTTCCAGACGGGTGTACTTTCATTCAGATGAGTGTGCATAGCACCAACACCAGCACCGTGACAACGAAAAAGGGAAATAAAGGCAATTTAGCCAAATAATCCTTTGACAAATGCACTTTAGCATACATGGTTAACAGCATAGCAACAGTCATTATATGAAATGAATTTACATGAAATACAATGAAATACAATCACAATGAACCACATGTCCGCATATCGAAGGCTGCTATAAAGTGGTAATCCAGGGAAATCCGCCGCCATTAGCTTAATTTATTAAGTTGCTAGCTAGCTTCTCGCGTCTTCTATTGAACAAATGTGAGCGCGAGCGATTGATCACGTGAGCAGATAGTATGATGTCAAGATAAAAGTCACATAAAATCTAAGTAGGAAACAGGATCATCAAAATAAAAGAATACTGCTAGTGGTCATTTAGAGTGAGGTTTGGTGATGTAAGAAGTACTGAAGGAGACTC
The DNA here is from genome assembly GCF_964276395.1 of Gasterosteus aculeatus. NCBI lineage: Eukaryota > Metazoa > Chordata > Actinopteri > Perciformes > Gasterosteidae > Gasterosteus > Gasterosteus aculeatus. Next base: position 1,363,997 of record NC_135689.1, read on the forward strand.
CTGCAGGTGTAGTTGTCACGAGCAAAGAGGCAGAGGCAGGACTCCAGCGCAGAGTTCATATCAAAAACTACTTTATTAAACCCAAAATACACCAGCGGACGGGACAGGCATTCCGGGTAGACCTGATGAAGACACTACAGGTGGACAGGGTCAAAGAATGAAAGAGTCGAAATCAACATGAAACGTCACCACCACTTCCGCTATAATTTTGTTATTCAGTTTATGTCTATGTTCTTATTTCAATTTAAAGGTGCTATATACGTAAAGTTATTATTAGTGTGTCTTTACTCTGCACCAGTTGTGAAATCAATATTCTGAACATTAATTCTGGCAAGAAGGAGAATAATAAATCTGTCTCATTTATACACAGTCACAACAACAACATGCGACACAACAAGGCGATTTGTGGGTTTCACCCTGAACCAGTTCTTCTTTATCTCTATGAAACAGGTGTAGATCGTCGCTGTTATATCAAGGGTGGTATTTCTCTTCTAAAATATGCTGAGATGGTCGTAGTTGTAACCGAGCTTTTCTTTATTCATTCAGTCATGTTCACTCCTTTTTGTTGGTTAATGAAACCGAGAACAATGTGCTAAATCAACGTCATTGGGATCAGGGCTGTAGTGGAGGATAAACGCACGTGAACGCCGTTTACGCACCTCTAGAATTTGGAAATAGCGTTTACGCACCTATAAATAGCGTTTAGGGTCGTCGTGGCGCAGGGGTTAGAGAAGGTGTGCTGGGAAGCGCAAGGTTGGTGGTTCGAGTCCAGGCTGCCCCATGTTCCATGTCGAACTGTCCCTGAGCAAGACACCAAACCCCTAATTGCTCCCCGGGCCAAAATGGGAAAAAGCCATGGGTTTAAAGTGTAATGTAAGTCGCTTTGGATAAAAGCGTCTGCTAAATGACCTGTAATGTAAATGTAATGTAATGTTTACGCACCTCTAAGTGGTGTTTACGCACCTCAAAATTCCCTGCGCCTTGTATAATCCGAAACAAATTTGGTGTAATTTTAAAACAGCTAAGACTAGGTTTCCTATTGTTGAACATATAAACGCCGTAGTCTGAATCATGTTCATCTGCGTTGTATTACGGTCTGTGAGCATCCAATCAGCTCCTTGCGGCTGCAGCAGCGACCAATCAGGATCCAAGAGGCACATACACGCTGTGGATCAGCCCAGTGGTCCCCAACCTTTCTTACCTCACGGACCGGTTTCATGTCAGACAATATTTCGCGGACCGGTCGTGAAGGTCCGACGGGGGGGTTGTAGTCGCGCGCTCTGTGTTCGCTGGTCGGTAAAAGGACAAGAAAAACGCCTGGTGACGCGTAGATTAGAAAACAAGTCAGTTCTCAACGTGAAAAAAAACATGCTGTATAGGCTATTTATGATGACATAGGTAGTGCATGAGTGTTCCTTTAACTCATGTTGTCAGTGTAATTGACAGGCTGCTTAACTGGTTAACTCTTAAATTCAACATATTTGTTCAGGCAGTGAGAGGACAGGCAATGATGCAGAGAGCACAGGGAGAGAAACACCAGGTCCAATAGAGAGAGAAGCACAGAGGAGCCATGAACCCCATGGCTCCTCTGTGCAAGGCAGGACCTGACGTGGAGGACAAGGAGGCCCTCTGGGCACTACTGTAAAAAGGAGACTCCGTATGTAGATAGTTCTTAATCTGCAATTGTGTTGTTGTGTTGTGTTGACATACTTTTCTTTACTGTTTTCTTAATAAAATTAAATAATAAAATTAATTAAATAAAATGTAATAAACTACTAACACATGTATTCATTGTCATTGATTTTATATGACTGTTACTGATAACATAATGCAATATAGCCAGGACAGCCTTACAGAGTCGCAACGCTTTGTGTTGCGTTGCTTCGCATCGCGTCGAGGTCTGAATGATCACAAAATTCAGAGTTTACCCACCTCTAATTTTACCACTACAGCACTGATTGGGATGTAATCCGGGGTTTATCTGTCTATAAATGTCAACCTACGTTTTCTCCCGGCGGCTTGTTGCTCCGCCCTCCTCGTCCCAGCCAATCGGAAGCCACGCCCATCAAGCTGTAGCCAAACAGCAAGTAAAGTACCGGAAGTAAGTTGTTTTACTTTAAAATTAATCCGGAAATATGTCCACATCTTTAATAGATATATAATAAATATCTTTATTATTTATTAATTTCATCACTTCTAAAACCATATTTCCAATTGATGACAATATTTATGTATTTCATGGAACAAAAAAATACATCTTTGGCGAACACTGCACGTTATCCGTCCGTCGTGTTTTATTTTGAAAACTATCCACCGGAAACGTTGCCCGTGTCAGATGAGCTTGACACACCGGTGAGGAAACAAAACCCGGGTGATTCTCGCCGGTCGCGGTGTCTTCCTGCCGCGCGGTTCCGATCAGCTGCTGCGGTTCGTCGTCGCTTCACCGCCGGCTGTGATTCAGCGGGTCTCCCTCTCTCACCGCGCGGGACTCACCAACTCTTCTGACCCGGTTCCCCGGTCCATCATGGCGAGCCGAAAGCGATCGTTTCCCCCCGATAGCAGCCTCAGCGCGCCGGGGAAGAGAGCACCGGGGCCCGGAGCGCCACAGACGGACTACGCGGGATGGGGAGCAGAAGAAACGTGTCGGTACCTGCGGGCGGAAGGTCTTGGAGAGTGGGAGGATGCGTTTAGAGGTTGGTCCTCTTTGTTGGAAATCTTAATTGATATTTATACAAAAGCTATTTTTAAATATTTCTTCTCATCTGTGTTTTTGTCTCCGGCATCCAGAGCACAGAATCACCGGGGTGGGGCTGCGCTACCTGGCGGATGCTGATCTGGAGAAGATGGGCTTGAAGTAAGTTTGTTGAACATGAAACCCTGAGGGTCTCACAGGACGTCAGCAGGTCCATAGCTTCAGCGCGAGGGCTGCGACCTGTCAGGGGACCACGACTACCTCAGAACGCATCACACGCTATTTATTGGTACTTATGGGCTCTCTCATGAGGTCTTACCCACCAGAACGCTCACAGGGGTTCCCCTTCATCCTGACAGGAAACAATGTCCAGATGGACAAAGTAGGTCAAGAGTTCTTACACTTGTTATCATGGTATGAATCTTCAGAGCAGAGGCCATAAACCAGGTTGGGTCACAGAGGGGTTAACTGGGGATTGGCTTTAATGTTCCCTCACCAGTTCTTTCTGTTTCCTCATGGACGGGTTCACGTCCAGGTTCCTCGGGGACCGCCTGCGAGTTCTACACAGCCTCAGGACGCTGTGGCAGATCAAAGCGGAGCCGAGCAAGGTAACATCTGCACAAGTTCAGGGCCGAAGGGCCGATGAAGACACAATAGAGCGAAGGAGAGGAACTTGTGTGATTAAACCCGAGAGGAAGTGAAGATTGTTTCTGTTCCCTTTTCCAAACAAACCGTTGAAGTCTGTGAAGAGACGACAAACCAGTTCCCACATTTGTGTTTCTATTTAATGACATTTTACCTGCTTCTGATCTGCATCTCGTACTCTGATCCTTACCAACACTCCGGCTTCCTGCTACTTTGGAACCGGCTTTGGGGGTTAATTCTTGTTCTAGACGCGTCTCTCAGCTGCTTGTGTCTTCCAGGTGTTCAACGATCCCATCCACGGCCACATGGAGATGCACCCTCTGCTCATCAGAATCATCGACACGCCTCAGTTCCAGAGGCTCCGTCACATCAAGCAGCTCGGGGGGGCCTACTTTGTTTTCCCCGGAGCGTCCCACAACCGCTTCGAACACTCCCTCGGGTATGTCCTCCACTAGGGGCGCTGGTCTGTTGACCCGGCATCGCTCCGCTGGTCACTACCGTCATAACGCCGTGAACCAACGAGTCCTATCACCACGTTAAGCGATTAAGAAAAAGTTCTCATTTACAAGGATGAGCTGGCCAAGAGGCAGCAGCACCGTCCACACAAGTGACACAAACGGACACAATACAGTATGACAAACAAATGGCTAAAAACAACATTGTTAAATTAATAAACACTATGTAGAAAAAAGGCAGATTACTGGAAGTACTTTGTAAAAATGGAAGCGAGAGAAGTGCCTACAACAGTCAACTATGGCTCGGTGCAGCTTTTGTTTGAACATGTCGAGAGACGTGAGGGCTGTAAGTTTGAGCGTGTTTTGTAATGAGTTCCAATCATTTGCAGTTGCAAAATGAAAGGAGTTACGACCAAACGCAGTACGGACTTTTGGAATCATCAGTCACTGGATCTTAAATGGCGTTTGCTGTCCGAAATGTGCAGAAGATTTGAGCGGTATCGGGGGTCACTCCCAAAATGATTTGTAGACCATGTAAGAATACGTGTTCAGGATTTGGAGCCCGGTCGGGGTTATCAAAAATTCAGCCGAACAACTTCTCTCGTTGTGGGAGATTTATTTGTCAGATCGCAGGTCAAGTATCGGCGCTGCGTTTGCAAAGGCAGGAGCAGTTCAGGCAGCACACAGGCCGACAACCAACTAACATCAGCAAGAACATCATGTTTTGTCTAAACTGGCGTAGAGGAGGACCTTCCACCCCCCCGCATCTACTAGTTGACCCGCAGACCTTGCATTCCTCAGCCAGGACAGACACTGACTCCCCATCCTGTCAGACTCGTGTCTGCCTGCTCGGCACATCCTGCTCCCCCCCCTTACCCAACTCCTAAATCAAGTCAAGACAGCGAACCCCCAACTAAGCCCATGAAAAGAACTTTTGATCATCAACCACGAGCAGCCATGTTTTAGCCGCCAGGTGTGAAGGGGGGGCCAATCCACCAATCCAAAGATCACAGTGGTGGGTGGTGAAGGCTGCACTTGGGGATTGCTGAGTGGTGGGGGGTGTCCAATTTTCTGAGGGTGGTCTTTGATGCCGTTTTATAAATTATATTTCCAGAGTCAAATAGAGGAAGGATGGTCATTTTCACAAGTGTGAATTTGGTGAATGAGTGTGTGAACGAGGCCTTGTTTCAATACAGGAAACCCCGTCTTTGACTTTAGCCAGAAGGATTTTGATGTGTATGTTGGAGTCCAACCAGTAGCAGAGAAACTCCATCTCTGATCCATCAGCACTGTAGATCTTGGGAGGGCCGGGGCTGATGAGGTTTTTCCGGTCAAACCGCATACATATGGTCAGGGGCGGTTCTGCATTGAATGGCGCCCGGGGCGAGACCACCTTTGAGCGCCCCCCTCCCCCCAAAAAGAAAAAGTTCACAAAATTCTGCAGTTATATTTTATTTTTTTTATTTTAACTTAAGTGAGAATTACATTAGAAAAACACAACAGAACCCAGTTACTCTTGCAATTACAACAGGAAACACACATTTGCACAAAATATACAATACAAAAAATAATAATATAGAATAAATATTGTAAATAGCACAAATTCTTCATCACACAAATGTGGAAACACACTAAATACAATCGAACTGTTTCACTATTGCACTAAGAACAGAAAACACAAACTAAATCTAAAACCTGACGTTTCTGGCCTTCCTTGATTTGCAATTGAAATTTAAATCCAAAGACCGTAGGATTATGTTTATACAGCTAAAACAGCCTGGGGCCAAATTGACCCCAAACATAATATAGTAGAGGTTAATTAACATGCCCTTACACTAAATGTCTTTCATTACATGCTATATTAATCTAACTTTTAGGGAGGAAACATTAGCTCCTTGGTTACAGCCTTGAATTCTATGCATGGCACACTCTTAGTTCTGACTGTTAAACAATACTTTGTCACAAAATACAGTTGTAGCAAATAGCAAATGTCCGTCTTTGAAACTACCTACAGATTTGAGAATTCTGTTGGTTAATGACAGGACCTAACTTTAAACCAAATGATGGAAATAAATAATAACTGAACTTGTAAGAGTTTTGTTGCAAAGCACATATTATGGTGAAATTACAAACCTTGTGTTTGTTGAGTTAAAACCGAATTATTGTTTTATAAGCATTAAGCAACCTAGCAAAAAGGCTAACAGACGAAAGAGTTACCCCACCAATTAATGTATGACACATGTATAATCATACAGAGAGACAACATATTTGCATACCTCCATCTTCTCCTCCTCTTCTTTTCTTTTCTTTCTGTAGTGGGAACCTGATGATTTTAACCTTTTTCTGTCCATCTGTTTTTATTTGCCTCTGACGCGACAAGCAACAGATTTCCCCCCAACACTGTCAGTCACGACCAGAAGTCAAGACTAAACCAATTAACCTTGGTGACAGGTGACACATAATCGTTTTGTATTACCAATTTTTATTGGCCATTTCACACAATTCCTAAAAAACAAAAATGTGCAGGAACTAACTATTCATTTATCATTATTGAAATGTGTGTTATTTCTAAGAAAGTCGGTGTGTGACTGACTTTAGCCCACTAATTACATTAGCGTATTAAACAGTGAATCCCCGACCCCTGCCCCCCCCCCTTATCCGACCGTTCCATTTGGGTGACCCAGAGGTGAACTGCCCCCGCGCGCCCCTCCCTTTTCCCCTTCCCCAGCTTCTTTGCACAGCACCTCCAACAAGCAGGGCGCCTGCAGCCGCAGGGGGCGCCAATCTGCCAATTCCCCACACAGTGAAACGATCGATGATAGAAAACTGCTTCGCGGAGCAGAGGATTTTTTTTTTTTTTCAGCGCTCGTGCCGCCCCCCATGAGCCATGAAAAAATGCCGGCCCGGGCGGCTGACCGGTTCGCCCGTGCCCAGAACCGCCACTGCATATGGTCTTTTTGGAGTTGAGGACCGGGTGGAGGTTGTGGAAAGGATGGAAGTGAGGCTTTGTTGAATGGACAGAGTGGAGTGAGGGACCAGCTGAATATATGATGGTGTCATCCGCATACAGATGAATAGAGGAATTTCCAGCAGCTTTGGCCACATCATTAATATAAATAGAGAACAAAATAGGGCCTAAAATGGAGCCTTGAGGCACACCTTTTGAAATGTTAAGAAGTTCAGACGTGATGTTTTCCGTCTTAACCCGCTGGACACGAACAGCCATGTAGCTATAAAACCAGTTGCAACATCCACTGGACAAGCCGACGCTGGGAAGTCTTACCGTAGACCCACAAATGGATGAACATGACTTCTTGTTAGGCTATAAACGTGAAGAAAACGCTCCGATGAGTCTCTTCATCCGGTGTAGCTCATTGGTGTTTGTCCTCGTCCTCAGGGTGGGGCATCTGGCCGGACAACTGGTCCGAGCTCTGGACCAGAGGCAGCCAGAGCTCCACATCACCCGCAGAGACGTCCTCTGTGTGCAGATCGCCGGGCTCTGCCACGACCTCGGTGAGTTCAGTTCAGTGTCGGGGGCTTAATGGCGACTTATCGGGACCAGAAGTGATGGCGTGTTGATTACATCCTCTTCCCCTCCAGGACACGGGCCCTTCTCCCACATGTTTGACGGAAAGTTCATCCCCAAAGCGCGCCCAGGTCTCACCTGGAAGGTAGGACACAATGACACTTATATTTTACTGTTTATAGATCACTTCCTGTGCATTGGGTTCTTTCCTTCATTTCTTTTTTATGTGTTATTTTATTTGGAGTCTCTGCTCCTAAAAAAAAAAAGCAGAAAAAAAAAAGCACAATGTGAACAACTGGAAAAGTTACTTCTGCCTGTTTTTGTCTGTGAGGCCCTGAGATCTCAGTTAAATTCTTTTTAAACTTTTATCTGCTCCACTTTAACCTAAAGACTCCGTTTGCATCACAATCAGCTGGGATTCACAAATCCTCTCACCTGGTCTCACCTCGCCCCACTTCCATTCTTACTTTAGATCTGGTGTTATTCCCCTGCTTTTAACCTAAAGATACAGTAACAAAGACGTATGTTGACAGAGGCCTTTTTTATATAAGCTGCCATAATTCATTTGTAATGTAATTTGACTTCATGGAACGACAGTAAGTACAAGATAAGGGACACAGTGGAGTGGACTTTCTATTTGAGTCATCTTACTTTCACTTTCACGTCCTGACCATTTTCCTTTTCTGATTTTTGATGTTGCAGCATGAGGACGCCTCCGTGAAGATGTTTGACCACCTGGTGGCTGACAACAATCTGCAGCCCGTGATGGAGGAGCACGGCCTGGTGCTGCCAGAGGACCTGGACTTCATCAAGGAACAGATCGCCGGACCGATGGACCCAAAGGACATGAAGAAGCTGGAGGTAGTCGAATTAAATGTTTTGGGTCTCCAGGTGGAAGAATGAGCACGTTGTTCTATTCGTTCCTGACGTCACTGTGGTCTCATCTCCCCAGTGGCCCTATAGAGGCCGTCCAGAGGACAAGTCCTTCCTCTATGAAATCGTGTCCAACAAAAGAAACGGCATCGATGTGGACAAGTGGGACTACTTTGCCAGGTGGGGTCTGTACCCTGAATGTTCCTTATTGATCTGTTAACTTGGTCTTCTCACCACGACGTGTCTTCATCCTCAGGGACTGCTACCACCTGGGCATCAAGAACAACTTTGACTACGGCCGCTGCCTGATGTTCGCCAGAGTGTGTGAGGTAGACGGGCAGAAGCACATCTGCACCAGAGACAAGGTGCTTCTAACCCACCGGAGATCCAAAGGCTCAATTTGAGAAGCGTGCTCTCTTTAAACAGTCGCCCAAACTACACCTGTTCATCACAAGCTGTAGAATAAATATTCTTGTCAGATTTTTAAAAACTTTTCAACTATAAAAAAAACCCTAATCAACGTTATCCTCAAGTTTATCATTTATGTAGTCGCCATCTTTGGTTCTTTGCAAGCAGCGAAAAGGAAGAGCCCATATTGGGAGGAGAAGGCGTATGTCTCTGGTAAAGACCTGTATATTTTCTAAATATTTACCGGAACCCGACGGGTACCGACGGGTTGGGCCGGGTATCCACCCTCTAGTTTATAAGAAAGAAATCCAGCCTTGCAGGACCAAATACAGGGGAATTTGGGCGATTTTGATGCACAAAAGGATGTTTCCGTCTGAAAGTTGCAATTCTGTTTCAAACGGTACATTCTGCGAATCCCGTCTGTTTTCTGTTATCGTGGACATTTTCTCCCCCTGAACCACTTCGCGTACCCTTCCCCAGTCTTGGAACCGAGGTTCTACGTCATTACTTATTAAGATATTTTATATATGGAATGTTCAATGCCTTATCGATGTGTCCGAGCCCGACTATATTTTCTAAATATTTATCCGAACCCGGCCCCACCCGACGGGCTCGGGCCGGGTATCCACCCTCTGATGGGAGCAGAGGAGTCGCCCCCTGCTGGTCAGTAGGGAGGATCCGGGCACTCAAGCGTTTGCTCTACGTTTACATTTTGTGTGCATTCATTTCAGATGTGAGTCTCTTTGAAAACACCTTGTCAGAACTTCCGTCCTCCATGCGTCCTCTAATCGGTTGTCTCTTAACAGGAAGTGGGAAATCTGTACGACATGTTCCACACAAGGAACTGTCTCCACCGGAGAGCCTACCAGCACAAAGTGGCCAAAATCGTGGAGACTATGTGAGGAGCTTGTTGTCTTTTCTTCATGACCCCCCACGTGTGCTACGTTTTTACACAGCGATCATGTGATTTTCTCAGGATCACTGAGGCCTTTTTGAAAGCAGACGGGCACATCCTGTTTGAAGGCTCTGAAGGGAAGATGTTCTCTCTCTCCACGGCAATCGATGACATGGAGGCCTACACCAAGGTGACCGGTGAGTAGAAACACGCCGTCACTTTGATTTCCACCTGAATGTTTTCCATGTGAAGCAGAAATTGATAACAACAAGTTTGACGTTATGTGCTGATATCCACTGAAACGATGAGGGATCAGTGTGTGTGACACTGTGAACAACAAGAGTCGTGGGTCTCAATGAAGAAACTTCAAAGGCTCAGAGCAAACTCTTTTATTTACTTTATAAGAAAAATTCAGATTATAACAAGTTAGAGGAAAAAAGGAGAATGAAGTGTTGAACTTAGAAAGTCCGGACTCGTTCCTGAGGCAGATCTTATTCTACAGCTTCTCTCACCGCAAGAACCACCCCGAAAACCAACAACCAGCTCCAACTGTCCCTTTTACACCAGAAAGTCTGAAGACACGAAGTGTGTAAATAAGGCTGACTTTATACCTCTTATAATACCCTGGTTAAGTCTATTTTATATGTTCTCCATAAAATGGCTGATGATATTATCAACAGTGTTTGGTCTTACTCATAAGGTTAAAACCCCTTTTCCGTCCTAAACCCCATGATAGTTCTTCCTCCTTAAAACGTCAGACGACAACATTATCAATTTTGCATATCCTGCTGTCCTCTCAACACCCCCTCGTGCTTAATTGGAAATGTTGCCCCCCATATTCCATCACAATGCTAGATCGCATCTATCCCATCATCCGTGCTAATTCAGACTTCTAACAAGACAAACTCGGAAGAAACAACAAAGTGCAATTTCATCAAATAAGCCCATTTACAACTTGTTACAGATAAGAAGCATTAGAAGTACAACGTGAGTGCTACAGTCAGTGTCTTAGTGGAGGTCGAGTCTGAAGAGCTCCCTGCTCTCTTTCTAGATAACGTCTTTGAACAAATACTCAACTCGTCCTCCGCGGCGCTGAAGGACTCGAGGGAGATTCTTAAAAACGTCGTGTGTCGACGCCTCTACAAATGTCTCGGCCACACCCAGGCGGACCAACACGAGAACGTCCCTCAGGTGTGTGTGTGTGTGTGTGTGTGTGTGTGTGTGTGCGTCACATTGCTCGAGTAGCTGCATGCGCCGCTTCTACGTGTACTGAGATGACAGTGACTTTCATTATCGGGTCATGGATCATTTCTGGGATCCAGGTTTTTTTATTTATTTACCAGATTGTCAGTAAAGTGAAGAATTACTGATGATTTCCAGCTGACCGTCAGTCTGAATACGGCTAAATAGAACATTTAAGCCGAGGGGTGAATGTATTATTTCAAACTGCATAAATTGATGTGATGCATCGTAACCCCCCCCCATGGTTAAATAAGCAACCTCCACCTCCTGCTCTTTCCCCTCTGAAAGGAGAGGATTGCGAGCTGGGAAGCCGATCTGGCTCGATGCGCCTCTCAGGACGTGGTTCTGAATCCAGAGGACTTCATCATCGATGTGAGGCTTATTGATCTGATCAGTCCCCGTGCTCCCTGCTCTACCATGTGTCTGCAGGCTTCACTACAACCTTCTCACTCTTTTAGGTCATCAACTTGGACTACGGGATGAAGGAGAAGAACCCCATCAACAGCGTGCGCTTCTACAGCAAGGACGACCCGAGCAAAGCCGTCCAGATCCGCAAGAACCAGGTCAGACCCGAACCAGAAGCCCCGACTTCAGATCTCAGGAGTATAGAGGGTGACATCAAGATACTGTTGTCATGGAAACCGCGAAGAAGAAGCAGCTTTGTGGACTCTGACCGTTTTCACCTGTCCTCAAAACTAAGCCGCCTGCTTCTCCTCCTCGCCAGGTGTCTAAACTTCTCCCGGAGCAGTTTGCCGAGCAGCTGATCCGGGTTTACTGCAAGAAGCTTGACAGCAGGAGTCTGGAGGCGGCAAAGAAGAACTTTGTCCAGTGGTGCATGGACGAGAACTTCTCGAAGCCTCAGGTAATCTGCACCTGCAGAGACGATCGGTTACAATGCAGGAACAGGAAAAAAACACCTGCAACAAGCTGGAAAACGGTGACAAAATCACAGAAAATAAGTCCAATTGTATAAAAGTCTGACAAAATAACTACTTCTCTCTTGATTTTTTTGTCCCTCAGTAAACCGTTTATGGTCCCAATCTGTCCTCTGTTGTTTTGTTCCTCACACAGGACGGAGACATAATCGCCCCCGAGCTGACTCCTCTGAAGCCCAGCCGGCAGGAAGACGACGACGACAACAAGAAGGAAGTAAACCCAGTTGGTAAAGCCAGAATTCAGCTTTTTGAAAGATGAGAGAGAGCAGAGAATCCTCCGTCACACAAATATAATCTATATTATCAATATTTTGTGCAAAGATTATAATATCTTTGCACCAAAAGAGGATGCGGTGTTCAGGGCCCTTTGCTTAGGATTTTAAACTCTTTGTAACATTCACAAATGTTTTTGTTTTAGTTTTATCATTTTTAATGCATGTTTCATTTGAGAGCACGTGTAACTAATCATGCTCATTTTCTTTCAGCTTTAAGAAACTTCTGTCACAACTTTTAAAAGATGTATTTAAATAATTCGTCAGTGAACAGATTTTGACGTGTATTTATTTTTCAGATGTGTGTGATGTTGACTTATTTATAGTTCTGTTAACGAGCGGCTCAACCTAATTATTTTTAAGGTTTTTCTTTTTTTTTATGTCACTTGATGTTTTCCATATTACCAAAATGTAATCTAATGCAAATCTCCTGAGGTTTATTTTATTCTTGGCTGCTTTTGTAAAAATGATAAAAAGAAAAGAGAAATATTTTTGCGTGCAAAGGGAAACTTAAAGATGCTGTGTGGTGCTCCAAAGAAATAAAACGGGTTCTTCTCAGATTGTCCTCGTGTAATGACACTTGTTGAACACCAGGGGGCACCATGCTCCCTTAGACCAGAGGATGGTGGTTTAAGAAGAAGCCATTTTTATTATATTGCACATACAGGAAATTGTTCTCTGCATTAATCCCATCCCACACAGTGGAAGCAGCGGGCTGCTGTAAAGGCGCCGGGGAGCAGTTAGGAGTCTTGCTCAGGGGCGATCGAACCGCCTGAGGTTCCTGGCGCAGCCTCTGTACTCCAACGCGCCACGGTCGCCTCCATAACAATTGTTTTATTGAAACAAGCAGAAAACATCCAACCAACAAAGTAATGTCAAATTAAGAAAAGAGACAACAGGTTAATAAGTTGAAAATAGGCCTGTCAATATATTAAAATTAACTAATTAATCGCATTTTGGAATTCATAAATTGTGATTAATCTCAACAATGTTATTAATGAATGTTTTTTCTTCTAAAGAGGAAATCTTATTTTATAATGTGTGTATTTTAGACACAGTTGTTTAATTATTTCAAACACAACACACATTTCATCATCTTGGAGGCATAATTCCACAGGGTGGAACATGTTTATAACCTGGTTGGTTGGTGTTTAATCCACTTTATTCTCCAACTCTCAGAAGTAATTGCGCTCTCGCCATCCGGATCCCTCGTGTGACTTCTCTCTCCCCTCCGCCACTACTACTTAAATAGACAGGGATACAAACTATTCATGCCATTGAATGCAGCTGAGGCCAATTGCTCAGGGAACGGTGGCAGGTGACGCCTCCACCTGCCACCTGACATTTAAACATAAAGTTATGAATTTAAACGTAACATAACCGGTAAACAAACACCAGTCTCAGATTAAAAGTTATGAACACTCAGCTTAGTTTTACTATAGTATCTTATGTATAACCGCTACAGAAAAGCGGATAGAAGCGGAGAATTTCGTAGAAGTAGAACGGCTGACAGTCAGACAGTCAAGTTTGGTTCTGCTTTAGTTCTGGACTGTTCCTTTGTCCTTTTGTCCTTTTTGCGTCCATTTGGGAGACTTCAAGGTGGAAGGCGTGTAAACGAAACAAAAAGGAGTGAACAGGAAGTTAAACCAGCTGACGGGCATCCTTCATCATCTCTCAGGATCAGCATCCTGTTCAACAGGTTTGCTTTTTAATAAACATGCAAGAATGTTTTAATTATTAGTCATCAGTGGTGGCTGGTGGAAAATGTCCGGACATAAAAGCACATTAAAGAAGGCCGTAAGATTGGTGCTTTTCACTGTTCAAAATCTGCCCTCTTTGCTTCAGATTTCACTCATACACACTAGTGAGATGCTCTTATACACACTAGTGAGATGCTCTTATACACACTAGTGAGATGCTCTTACGCACAGCTGATCAGCAGTGGATTAAATGGCTGTGCCAAGCCAGAGTGGGGTGTTGCTACAGTGGAAGCCAGAGCGGAACCACAGAGGTGTTGGGTGCTGCCTTGAGGAGTTTCTGCGAGCCAGTGAAGAAGGAGCCGTACCCCAAACCCGTCTTCCTTTCGGAGATTATTTTCAGTTGCCTTGTGTTGAGTTTTCCATCATTAAATACCCTTTTTTGCCGTTAGTCAAGATCTCCCGGGTTTATTATTTGAACTTGTTTACATCCTCCAGCCCTAGACACTGGTGAGATGTTCATGAGTGTTTCATTAGTACGCGGAAGAGTGTCTCAGTAGTCAAGTCCTAAACGGCCCCTCATACTTATGTTTCGCTTTGGGTCGTCCTATAGTTTCCACCCTGTGTTCCGCCCGCTGCCACGCACCATGGCTCATCCCGTAGACGTTTCTCTGGCTCGCCGTCAGTCTGTCCGGTTACCAGGCTGGTCTCAGGGGCCGTTTGACTCTGCGCCCGCTCAGTCGTAACCTGTCTGCATGTTTTATTTCCCGGTCCTGCAGCGTCATCCCCGCGTAGTACCACGGAGTACACCGGTCTAAGTTCTGTGGTCTCGCTTATTGTGTCGGACCTCGGGCCTCCACACCACAAACGCCGCTCAGTCCCTCCAGACCGTGAGAGATCGGTGGAGTTTTGTGCACTTATGTTTGTTTTTTTTAGTTTGATTAATCGAAAAATAATCAACTCCTTAATCGATTATCAAAATAATTGTTTGTTGCAGCCCTACTGTCAACCTAGAGTTGTGTATTATTATTAACTTCACACCATGTAGTAAAACCAAGGGAAAAATACTGATTTATTTCAGTTGACTTTGGCTCTTTCGGGGTCCATCGATCCGGCGATCTGTTCCTTGATGAAGTCCAGATAACCAATTTAAAGTAAGAATGAAAGTGGGGTGAACTGTGTCCTTGTGGTCAGAGACAGCTGAGGTGAGAGGATTTGTAAATCCCAGTCGATCGTGATGCAAACAGTATTTAGGTTACAGTGGAGCAGATAAAATAACTTTAACAGAGAAATCTCAGGCCTTACAGACAAAAACAGGCAATTAAAGTAATTGTCTGACTTTCTAGTTGTTCACGTTCTGCTTTTGTTGGAGCGGCAACACCCTTCTAAAACTTGTAAACTCACCACTTCAACTGCGAGTCATAGAAGTTGTTTGTGTTCTTCTCCTTGACTTGATTCACTCGTTTTATTAACCTGAAAATACTTATTAGGGCAACGACAGGGAGTTTTCTGGCCTGACACGTTCTTGTTAGTTGTTTATGGCAAAGCTTCATCTTTGAGTCCCGATAATTTGAAAACCTTATGAGATCAACAATTGCTAGTTGTCCTTTTACAGTGTAACGCTTCATGACGAGTACTCGAACGTTCGGTTCTGGCCTGTTTTTTTGTCCTTTTTGCGTCTGTGGCATCGCACGGGGACAAGTGGTAGAAGGGTGCTACTTCCCCTGTAAACGCTGGCGCATGTTTCTGCGTCTTTACGCTCCGTCGTGTCGACGCACTCGTTTCACTTCCTGGTTGTAAAGTCTTGCGTGTGTCGCAGAGCGATTCACCTCCAGAACAACAGGTGGAGTAATGTGTTTTGTTGAAGACGACCTAGAGAGTCCAGTGGTTCTGGACTGTTCCTTTGTCCTTTTGTCCTTTTTGCGTCCATTTGGGAGACTTCAAGGTGGAAGGCGTGTAAACGAACAAAAAGGAGTGAACAGGAAGTTAAACCAGCTGACGGGCATCCTTCATCATCTCTCAGGATCAGCATCCTGTTCAACAGGTTTGCTTTTTAATAAACAAACATGCAAGAATGTTTTAATTATTAGTCATCAGTGGTGGCTGGTGGAAAATGTCCGGACATAAAAGCACATTAAAGAAGGCCGTAAGATTGGTGCTTTTCACTGTTCAAAATCTGCCCTCTTTGCTTCAGATTTTACTCATACACACTAGTGAGATGCTCTTATACACACTAGTGAGATGCTCTTATACACACTAGTGAGATGCTCTTACGCACAGCTGATTAGCAGTGGATTAAATGGCTGTGCCAAGCCAGAGTGGGGTGTTGCTACAGTGGAAGCCGGAGCGGAACCACAGAGGTGTTGGGTGCTGCCTTGAGGAGTTTCTGCGAGCCAGTGAAGAAGGAGCCGTACCCCAAACCCGTCTTCCTTTCGGAGATTATTTTCAGTTGCCTTGTGTTGAGTTTTCCATCATTAAATACCCTTTTTTGCCGTTAGTCAAGATCTCCCGGGTTTATTATTTGAACTTGTTTACATCCTCCACCCCTAGACACTGGTGAGATGCGCATGAGTGTTTCATCAGTACGCGGAAGAGTGTCTCAGTAGTCAAGTCCTAAACGGCCCCTCATACTTATGTTTCGCTTTGGGTCGTCCTATAGTTTCCACCCTGTGTTCCGCCCGCTGCCACGCACCATGGCTCATCCCGTAGACGTTTCTCTGGCTCGCCGTCAGTCTGTCCGGTTACCAGGCTGGTCTCAGGGGCCGTTTGACTCTGCGCCCGCTCAGTCGTAACCTGTCTGCATGTTTTATTTCCCGGTCCTGCAGCGCCATCCCCGCGTAGTACCACGGAGTACACCGGTCTAAGTTCTGTGGTCTCGCTTATTGTGTCGGACCTCGGGCCTCCACACCAGAACGCCGCTCAGTCCCTCCAGGCCGTGAGAGATCGGTGGAGTTTTGTGCACTTATGTTTGTTTTTTTTAGTTTGATTAATCGAAAAATAATCAACTCCTTAATCGATTATCAAAATAATTGTTTGTTGCAGCCCTACTGTCAACCTAGAGTTGTGTATTATTATTAACTTCACACCATGTAGTAAAACCAGGGGAAAAATACTGATTTATTTCGGTTGACTTTGGCTCCTTCGGGGTCCATCGATCCGGCGATCTGTTCCTTGATGAAGTCCAGATTACCGATTTAAAGTAAGAATGAAAGTGGGGTGAACTGTGTCCTTGTGGTCAGAGACAGCTGAGGTGAGAGGATTTGTAAATCCCAGTCGATCGTGATGCAAACAGTATTTAGGTTACAGTGGAGCAGATAAAATAACTTTAACAGAGAAATCTCAGGCCTTACAGACAAAAACAGGCAATTAAAGTAATTGTCTGACTTTCTAGTTGTTCACGTTCTGCTTTTGTTGGAGCGGCAACACCCTTCTAAAACTTGTAAACTCATCACTTCAACTGCGAGTCATAGAAGTTGTTTGTGTTCTTCTCCTTGACTTGATTTACTCGTTTTATTAACCTGAAAATACTTATTAGGGCAACGACAGGGAGTTTTCTGGCCTGACACGTTCTTGTTAGTTGTTTATGGCAAAGCTTCATCTTTGAGTCACGATAATTTGAAAACCTTATGAGATTAACAATTGCTAGTTGTCTTTTTACAGTGTAACGCTTCATGACGAGTACTCGAACGTTCGGTTCTGGCCTGTTTTTTTGTCCTTTTTGCGTCTGTGGCATCGCACGGGGACAAGTGGTAGAAGGGTGCTACTTCCCCTGTAAACGCTGGCGCATGTTTCTGCGTCTTTACGCTCCGTCGTGTCGACGCACTCGTTTCACTTCCTGGTTGTAAAGTCTTGCGTGTGTCGCAGAGCGATTCACCTCCAGAACAACAGGTGGAGTAATGTGTTTTGTTGAAGACGACCTAGAGAGTCCAGTGGTTCTGGACTGTTCCTTTGTCCTTTTGTCCTTTTTGCGTCCATTTGGGAGACTTCAAGGTGGAAGGCGTGTAAACGAACAAAAAGGAGTGAACAGGAAGTTAAACCAGCTGACGGGCATCCTTCATCATCTCTCAGGATCAGCATCCTGTTCAACAGGTTTGCTTTTTAATAAACAAACATGCAAGAATGTTTTAATTATTAGTCATCAGTGGTGGCTGGTGGAAAATGTCCGGACATAAAAGCACATTAAAGAAGGGCGTAAGATTGGTGCTTTTCGCTGTTCAAAATCTGCCCTCTTTGCTTCAGATTTTACTCATACACACTGGTGAGATGCTCTTACCTTCACTAGTGAGATGCTCTTATTCACACTAGTGAGATGCTCTTACGTTCACTAGTGACATGCTCTTATACACACTAATGAGATGCTCTTATACACACTAGTGACATGCTCTTATACACACTAGTGAGATGCTCTTACGTTCACTAGTGACATGCTCTTATACACACTAATGAGATGCTCTTATACACACTAGTGTGATGCTCTTATACACACTAGTGAGATGTTCTTACGTTCGCTAGTGGCATGCTCTTATACACACTAGTGAGATGCTCTTACGTTCACTAGTGACATGCTCTTATACACACTAGTGAGATGCTCTTATACACACTAGTGAGATGCTCTTACGTTCGCTAGTGGCATGCTCTTATACACACTAGTGAGATGCTCTTACGTTCACTAGTGACATGCTTATACACACTAGTGAGATGCTCTTACGTTCAATAGCGAGATGCTCTTACGTTCACTAGTGACATGCTCTTATACACACTAGTGAGATGCTCTTACGTTCACTAGTGACATGCTCTTATACACACTAGTGAGATGCTCTTACGTTCAATAGCGAGATGCTCTTACGTTCACTAGTGACATGCTCTTATACACACTAGTGAGATGCTCTTACGTTCACTAGTGACATGCTCTTATACACACTAGTGAGATGCTCTTATACACACTAGTGAGATGCTCTTACGTTCACTAGTGACATGCTCTTATACACACTAGTGAGATGCTCTTATACACACTAGTGAGATGCTCTTACGTTCGCTAGTGGCATGCTCTTACACACTAGTGAGATGCTCTTACGTTCACTAGTGACATGCTTATACACACTAGTGAGATGCTCTTACGTTCAATAGTGAGATGCTCTTACGTTCACTAGTGACATGCTCTTATACACACTAGTGAGATGCTCTTACGTTCACTAGTGAGATGCTCTTACGTTCAATAGTGAGATGCTCTTATACACACTAGTGAGATGCTCTTATACACACTAGTGAGATGCTCTTACGTACACTAGTGAGATGCTCTTATGTTCGCTAGTGACATGCTCTTATACACACTAGTGAGATGCTCTTATACACACTAGTGAGATGCTCTTACGTTCACTAGTGACATGCTCTTACGTTAATCAACTAATTAACTGATTAATGTTAGGTCTCTTAATAACAAATCGTTTTTAGTCAATGATTTTATTACCACTTCTAAACTTGATTTTATGTTTTTAACTGAAACATGGCTAGAACAAAATAACAGTGCAAGCATTCTGATTGAGGCAGCACCCCCCAACTATAACTTTATTGATGTATGTAGATCTGGAAAAAGAGGTGGAGGGGTTGCTGCTATATTTAAAAATATATTTCAGGGGAAACAGATGTCACTTAGTGATTTTCCATCATTCGAATATCTTTGTGTTGTATTGAAAGGTTCTCCCAGAGTTCTCCTGTTAATTATTTACAGGCCACCTAAATATTCTGCACATTTTTTAGATGATTTTACTGAATTATTTTCTAGCATCTCTACCGACTTTGACTGTCTAGTTATAACTGGTGACTTTAATTTTCATACTGACGATTTGAATGACAAGGGTGCAAAAGAACTTTTGACTATTTTAGACACATTTGAACTGTCTCAACATGTGAAAGAGGCTACTCATTGTAGGGGACACACCCTGGACCTGATTATCACAAAAGGTCTCATTGTTTCGGATGTTTTTGTGGAGCAGATGAAATAACTTTAACAATGAGATCTCAGGCCTTACAGACAAAAACAGGCAATTAAAGTAATTGTCTGACTTTCCAGTTGTTCACGTTCTGCTTTTGTTGGAGCGGCAGGGAGTTTTCTGGCCTGACACGTTCTTGTTAGTTGTTTATGGCAAAGCTTCATCTTTGAGTCCCGATAATTTGAAAACCTTATGAGATCAACAATTGCGAGTTGTCTTTTTACAGTGTAACGCTTCATGACGAGTACTCGAACGTTCGGTTCTGGCCTGTTTTTTTGTCCTTTTTGCGTCTGTGGCATCGCACAGGGACAAGTGGTAGAAGGGTGCTACTTCCCCTGTAAACGCTGGCGCATGTTTCTGCGTCTTTACGCTCCGTCGTGTCGACGCACTCGTTTCACTTCCTGGTTGTAAAGTCTTGCGTGTGTCGCAGAGCGATTCACCTCCAGAACAACAGGTGGAGTAATGTGTTTTGTTGAAGACGACCTAGAGAGTCCAGTGGTTCTGGACTGTTCCTTTGTCCTTTTGTCCTTTTTGCGTCCATTTGGGAGACTTCAAGGTGGAAGGCGTGTAAACGAAACAAAAAGGAGTGAACAGGAAGTTAAACCAGCTGAACGGCATCCTTCATCATCTCTCAGGATCAGCATCCTGTTCAACAGGTTTGCTTTTTAATAAACAAACATGCAAGAATGTTTTAATTATTAGTCATCAGTGGTGGCTGGTGGAAAATGTCCGGACATAAAAGCACATTAAAGAAGGGCGTAAGATTGGTGCTTTTCGCTGTTCAAAATCTGCCCTCTTTGCTTCAAATTTTACTCATACACACTAGTGAGATGCTCTTACCTTCACTAGTAACATGCTCTTATACACACTAGTGACATGCTCTTATACACACTAGTGAGAAAAGGCCAACAGGCAAAAACGCACACAGGAACCGGGGGAAAAAAGGCAGGCAGGAACTAACGAACATCCAGGACGATAGACAACGACGCGACAAGTGACAAGAGACATACACAGCTTAAATACACTAGGGAGGTGCAGGTTATTGAACACAGGTGGAAACAATCAGACAATGAAAGGGGATGACAGGACCAGGCAGGAAGTGAAGTTACCCAGGGAGACAAGAAGCAGAAACTACAAAATAAAATCAGGAAATAAAACCACACCGTGACACGACCCAG
Source organism: Gasterosteus aculeatus (assembly GCF_964276395.1). Taxonomy (NCBI): domain Eukaryota; kingdom Metazoa; phylum Chordata; class Actinopteri; order Perciformes; family Gasterosteidae; genus Gasterosteus; species Gasterosteus aculeatus. The sequence continues at coordinate 1,384,805 of NC_135689.1, forward strand.
CTACCCAGATAGCAAAAAACATCGGCACGGCTTCTATTTGCCGCCGGCGCTAAGCTGACGGCTATAGAACATTTTTTAAAGTCCCTGAAAAAAAAGAAAAAAAATCTAAGCACATTATAAATGTTATTGATACAACGCATAGAAGGAACTGCAGCGTTTTTTGTGTTCAGAAGTGTTTTTGGCGGGGCTAAGACGGTGGTGACTTTTCCCCAAAACAAGGTTCGCCTTTTCCCCCACAGGTTATACTGTTACTACGCATGCGCAAGGGTTCTGTTCTGTGCGCGACCATCAGTGGAACAGCTAGCTAGCAAAACAACCCAGCCCGCCGGGACATGAAGTCGATGATTGTCTTTCCAGCGGGAGGGGCGGGACATGTGCATACAATCGCCATCTTTACCGTTTACGCATTTTTCTTAAAAACACATGTTGAAGTGGCGTGTCTCCTACTTGGTTCTACTCGAAGTTGCTACAGCCTTGAGTCTGAAGTCATCGACGTTGACTACCATCGTTTAGGTAAGTACATTTTTCCTTTGTGTTTAACGCAATAATATGTTTATATTCTTTTCAGTTTAATTATTAAAATATGCTGTCTGGTAGTAATCACCTCAGCATTTAGTAAAAATGTGTTTTAATCAGTAGTGTAAACTGTGGATACACGGTTCATTCGGAGCGCGGGGGTGCCGGGCTAATGCCATTGTAGTTATTATGAAGAAAAAAAAGTTCAAATGTAATATGAAGTCAAACCCTTCTTAAATATAGTTGTTTTGCCAAGTTTCGAAGTGCTGCCCTCTGTTTATCTGCACAGAAAAAAACGACGTCACCAGCCCACAACCCACCGGTTACCTTTTGGTGTTTTCTAACAAACAGATTTGTAATTCTGTGAACTGCTGTACATTTCATGTTAGGTGACAATTCAATGAAGACATTTGGAGGATCTTTTTTTCCCCCACGGCATAACAACTGATTCCTAACGTTAACAATGCGTTTTGTTGCCTTTGTTTGACATTTTCTTGCAGATACCTTGACCAGAGCATTACCGGTTATCTTCACCCAAGAGGCCTACTGTTGGACAATCTTTTTGGATTTAAAGGTAAATGCATTGTTAGTCACAATGTCTAGTTACTGGGCCAAAAGGAGAAGAATATCGAAAGGAGTCGAGATGGATAAAAAGGAAATTGCGGCTGCAAACATTGCTCTACTTGCTCTTTTTCCTGACTTTGACCAAGTAAATCCCCGTGTTAATGAACATCTACATGGAATGGCTACAACAAGCCATGTACAAACTGTAACCCCTGTAGCACAGGAAATAATTGTTGATGAGGCATGTGAAGCTGGTGAGATGGTTTCCTCAAGCACAGAAGATGAAGATGAGGAAGAGGATTGCCTAAGGACACAATTGGCAGGGTGGGATATTGACAACATGATCCCCCATGTGCAGCCTGATCTCCAAAACCTGAAAATCTTGAACATACAAATTCGTAGTGATACATACGAAATAAATACGGACTGCAACTGATGACGTCACCCTATTCAAAGTGAACGGGGACCTGCGCCCCATAGACACACTTTGTGAAGTCTAACCGTGTTGTCCAATTCAGTAAATATATGCAATAACTTGTTGTCAATTTATCCAAGCCCAGAGGGAGGAGAACCAAGCCTGGAGGGCAAGCAATGCACGAGCAGCTTCGGATGACTGCAGCTCACTTCACGAGCAGGTGAAGCAAGTTGGGACAATGATCAAGACGTTTGCTCGCACTGGGCAATCAGGTACGACTTGCAAACACCTGTGTTTGTTTGATTAATTCCCCCTGGGGCAACCTATACATGTTGTATACCAACATGTAAATATCATAGTTTAGTAGCTGAGGGACCAGGACTGACTATGTTCTTTCATTTTGGGAATCCCTTTAGGTGCAGATCAGACCCTAATGCTGCGACCTCTTGGAGAGTTTGGCGATGTTGTGCGTAGCATGGAAAACAAAATGGACACATTGCTGCAACATTTCAGTGCCAATGTGTCTGTTGGAGAGTTATCGCTGCCCGGTGGTCTTTTCCTCCCCATAAACACAGGCAGGATAGCGAGCTCCAGGAACCATTTGTAAGTGTGCTGCTATTGTTTCTAACGCTGTAGGTTAATCTAAAGTCAAATTAAGATTGTACACTGCATATTTGACAGTCTGAATTCACAGCCTGTCACGTTTGATATTTATGTATGAGACTCTTCAGTGAAATGTAATTTGGAGCACTTTTTGGGATTTTCGGCTCCGGTTTTTGGCCATCAAATGTGGGAAGGACCTGAAGACAACCGTGTGGAGAATGCTTCAGAGTATCTTCTCAAATCGCCTTTCAATTTCTACAACTTGGACTGGTGTAGGGGCTAAAGCTTGTTTTAAAGACCTGTTTCTGAAGCCCATTGTTCAAAGTAAGTTAGATATTCTCTTAATTAGATGTGTATTCAAAAGGAATGACAGATCTGTATTTTCTACAGGGGCCATACGGAAGAATCCGGCAACCCAGGATGCCACTGATGAGGCGGTCCAGGTTAATGTAATGCGTTTCCTGAAAGGAGCATCTGACCGCGAAGGTGGAGAAAGGCGCCGCACAACAGAGAGGGACCCACAGCCGACTCCTTAAACCTAGACCATAGGCTTGTTTTATATATTTATTTAATGATTTAATATATTATATATTTTTTATATAATATTTATATATAAATATATTACAGATGGCTCCGCAATAGCGTTTGCCTCCGGCGGGTAAAGCTGCGTTTGCTATAACTGCGGCGGATCGGCGGTTGACCTGCTGTCCGTCCGCGAAAGGAAGGCGGTCCGCCGACTCGTTGCTATCTGGGTTGAGGAGGACGACTGTGCCCCCCACTCACCCACAAGCGCTCAGGTTCACTTTGTATCACCTGGATACAATTTGTTCAATCAAATAAAACAAATTCACTCATCAGATCTTTGAAGAGATGATGATGCAGGACGATGAGTCGCCTGTCAGCTGCTTTAACGTCGTGTTCACTGCTTTTTGTTAGTTTATTAATAAGCAAACCTGTTGAACGGGATGCAGAACAATGTTCTAAATCAACGTCATCAAGTCAACCCAAAGCCGCGTGTGGCCCCGCCCCCCTCGTTCACCGGGACGGGGAATAAAAACCGGTGATTCTCGCCGGTCGCGGTGTCTTCTTGCCGCTTCTCCCGATCAGCTGTTGCGGTTCGACGTCGCTTCATCGCCGGCTGTGATTCAGCGCGTCTCTCTCTCACCACGCGGGACTCACCAAAGCTTCTGCCCGGTTCCCCGGTCCATCATGGCGAGCGACGACCTCCTCGGCAAGGTAACATCTGCACAGGTTCAGGGCGCAGACGTTTAGTTCTACAGATGTTGGTGCGTCTCAGCATCCTGGGCTGCATCATCAGCTTTACCTCCGCGGCTCCCGTTGCTTAGTAACCTGCTTAAGATCCTTAAAACCCGAAACACGTATAAAGTACCGATGGAGAAGACTTCTTATTTCATTTCATTCATAAAGACATGCCTCTCCTCCAGAGCACGACCTATTTCAGGCTTCAAATGATATCAGTTAATGTGCTTTTAAGTAATAATGCAATCTAATGAAGATGAAATCAATACTGTCAATAAAAACACAACAGCAAACACATTTATTAACCTGTATGCAAGGACCTGTTATTATTGTCTTGCATGTAAGAGTTATTTTAACTGTAAGATGTTAGAATATGTCAGTAGAATGTTAGTCAGCCTCTAGAACAGAAGTATTCAACTAAAATGTGAAGAGGTCCAGTTAGAGGAAAATTCTAGAAGGCCAGAAAGGTCCAGAAGATCATAATGTGACTACTTAGTGTGATTAAATAGATGAGTAGAGTTGTATCAACATGTGCATGTAATCAACACACCACTAATAACTGAATTGGATTCAGTAACGTAACAAAGAACTGAACAAATATGTGTGACTGCAAATATAAAAAATATTCTCTCAATTATCTGAATAAAAGTAGGGCCAGATAAAAAAATTAAAAAAAGAAAATGTGAAGATTTGTTCAAATAAAGTCAGTAAATTCAGAAAAAATGAAATAACAGGAAGAAAAGCTTCAACTTCCCCTTTTCTGCTTTACACTTGGACTTCACAGTCTGAGCAAGTTAAAAAATAAATAATAAATTAATTTGAACAAATATAATAATATATTTGTAAGGGGTCGACGAATGCGTCCTTAAGGATGCAGCCTGGCGACCTTGAGACAAACCCTGTATGAAGACCCGACAAACCAGTTCCCACATTTGTGTTTCTATTTAATGACATTTTACCTGCTTCTGATCTGCATCTCGTACTCTGATCCTTACCAACACTCCGGCTTCCTGCTACTTTGGAACCGGCTTTGGGGGTTAAATCTTGTTCTAGACGCGTCTCTCAGCTGCTTGTGTCTTCCAGGTGTTCAACGATCCCATCCACGGCCACATGGAGATGCACCCTCTGCTCATCAGAATCATCGACACGCCTCAGTTCCAGAGGCTCCGTCACATCAAGCAGCTCGGGGGGGCCTACTTTGTTTTCCCCGGAGCGTCCCACAACCGCTTCGAACACTCCCTCGGGTATGTCCTCCACTAGGGGCGCTGGTCTGTTGACCCGGCATCGCTCCGCTGGTCACTACCGTCATAAAGCCGTGAACCAACGAGTCCTATCACCACGTTAAGCGCCGTATAGAGCAGCGTCAGCTGGTGAGACCAGACTCCCCAAAGTAATAAAAGAAACAACGTTCTCTCATGCTGCTTTCCACAAGGTCGTCTCAGTTGAAATGTAATGTTAAAAGAAGATTTTTTAAACCGTTTTAGACATCTGTGAATTAAATGGATTAATCAATTAATCATCACTATTGTAGGAGAGGAAGGCCGTAGACCCACAAATGGATGAACATGACTCCTTGTTAGGCTATAAACGTGAAGAAAACGCTCCGATGAGTCTCTTCATCCGGTGTAGCTCATTGGTGTTCGTCCTCGTCCTCAGGGTGGCGCATCTGGCAGGAGAACTGGTCCGAGCTCTGAAACGGAGGCAGCCAGATCTCAACATCACCGACAGAGACGTCCTCTGTGTGCAGATCGCCGGGCTCTGCCACGACCTCGGTGAGTTCAGTTCAGTGTCGGGGGCTTAATGGCGGCTTATCGGGACCAGAAGTGATGGCGTGTTGATTACATCCTCTTCCCCTCCAGGACACGGGCCCTTCTCCCACATGTTTGACAGGAAGTTCATCCCCAAAGCGCGCCCAGGTCTCACCTGGAAGGTAGGACACAATGACACGTATATTTTAGTGTTTATAGATCACTTCCTGTGCATTGGGTTCTTTCCTGCAGTTTTTTTAATTGTCACAAATTATAATGTCTTTTAAAGCAGCATTAACGTGAATGAAACACAGTGTAGCGAATGGATAAATGGAGGCAGAAGACCTTATACTGTATACTGGGCCATTTCTCATTTCTACATTCTATGTTCTCATAAACTTTTATGATTCACAATTGAACTGGTGAGATTACAAGTTTTAAAAGGGCATCTCCGCTCCAAAATGCAGAATGTGAACAATCTGAAAAGTCCGAAAATGACTTCTGCCTCAGCTGGTCTGTGACCACGAAGACACAGTTCGCCCCACTTTCATTCTTACTTTAGATCTGGTGTTATTCCCCTGCTTTTAACCTAAAGATACAGTAATAAAGACGTATGTTGACAGAGGCAATTTTATATAAGCTGCCATAATTCATTTGTAATGTAATTTGACTTCATGGAACGAGATAAAGATAAGACAAGATAAAGGACACAGTAGAGTGTTTAACATCTACTCACCTGAGAACTTTCTATTTGAGTCATCTTACTTTCACCTTCACATCCTGACCATTTTCCTTTTCTGATTTTTGATGTCGCAGCATGAGAAGGCCTCCGTGGAGATGTTTGACCACCTGGTGGCTGACAACGATCTCAAGCCCGTGATGGAGGAGCACGGCCTGGTGCTGCCAGTGGACCTGGACTTCATCAAGGAACTGATGGACCCGAAGGACCCGAAGGACCCGAAGGACCCGGAGGACCCGAAGGACCCGAAGGACCCGAAGAAAAAGCTGGAGGTAGTCGAATTAAATGTTTTGGGTCTCCAGGTGGAAGAATGATCACGTTGTTCTATTCGTTCCTGACGTCACTGTGGTCTCATCTCCCCAGGGGTCCTATGAAGACCGTCCAGAGGACAAGTCCTTCCTCTATGAAATCGTGTCCAACAAAAGAAACGGCGTCGATGTGGACAAGTGGGACTACTTTGCCAGGTGGGGTCTGTACCCTGAATGTTCCTTATTCATCTGTTAACTTGGTCTTCTCACCACGACGTGTCTTCATCCTCAGGGACTGCTACCACCTGGGCATCAAGAACAACTTTGACTACGGCCGCTGCCTGATGTTCGCCAGAGTGTGTGATGTGAAGGGGCAGAAGCAGATCTGCTTCAGAGACAAGGTGCTTCTAACCCACCGGAGATCCAAAGCCCATCGGCTCAAAATGAGAATCCATCTTAGGGTTAGGGGGAGTGAGGTACAAAAGCCGTATACATTTCTGGTAGAGACCGGTCAATCAGCATGTAGCCCCCTATCCGGGCACTCAAGCGTTTGCTCTACGTTTACATTTTGTGTGCATTTATTTCAGATGTGAGTCTCTTTGAAAACACCTTGTCAGAACTTCCGTCCTCCATGCGTCCTCTAATCGGTTGTCTCTTAACAGGAAGTGGGAAATCTGTACGACATGTTCTACACAAGGATTTGTCTCCACCGGAGAGCCTACAAGCACAAAGCGGTCAACATCGTGGAGACTATGTGAGGAGCTTGTTGTCTTTTCTTCATGACCCCCACGTGTGTTACGTTTTTACAGCGATCATGTGATTTTCTCAGGATCACTGAGGCCTTTTTGAACGCAGACAAGTTAATCCTGTTTGAAGGCTCTGGAGGGCAGATTTTCACTCTCTCCACGGCAATCGATGACATGGAGGCCTACACCAAGGTGACCGGTGAGTAGAAACACGCCGTTACTTCGATTTCCGCCTAAAGTTTTTCCATGTGAAGCACAAAGTTAGACTGCTGATTGTTATCTGCCAATATCCACTGATATGTGATGAAGGGATCAGTGTTCGTGATCTCTGATCATGTGACATTGTAAGCAACCAATTGGTGTTTAGATCGACAGGAGGCGGAGCTAGCAACGTTATGTGTAATTAATACATTAGTATGGGACCTTTAAATGTACTTTCTATTTTGAAGATGTTTTTATATATATATATATATATATATATATATTAGAGATGAAATATGACGTGTTACAATTCCAGAAAACACCCAAAACAGATTATAATAAATCAGATCACCGAGCAATGAGGAAACAAACTCAAAGTTTTCAAAAGGTTCTCTTATAAAATAGGAATAAGTAATGTTCTGGGACGGAGCTTTTTGTCAAAACATCCTCACTACAAATTTAAACTACTAAGTGTAACTTGTATATGATGTGAATTGATCAATATCAAGACTCCTGTAAAGAAATAATATTAATCTATTGCAGAAACTATTTTGGTCCCTTCTTTGTAAGATTGCAATGAAGGCCACTGTGTATTTAATGTACTTTCACTTTTTTACCTTTTTTAAAAGTAACAAATATATTGGCTGGATGATCACGTGAATGTTCTGTTGTCTGTGTTTACTGCCCCCTCTCCTCCCCTTTCTTCCTAGATGACGTCTTTCAAAAAATACTCAACACATCCTTTGATGAGTTGAACGCCTTGAGGGAGATTCTCAACCGTGCAAACCCAATTGAGATTCTCAACCCCACAAACCTGGAGAACTCGAAGGAGATTCTTAAAAACGTTGTGTGTCGACATCTCTGCAAATGTCTCGGACAAGCCCTCCCGCCCGAGCACGTGAACGTCACTGTCAGTGTGATTAAAGCTCAGTTACATTCAGTTATTTTAACTTTGGAGAAGCTGGAACCAGTAAATGTTTAACGATGGAAGTGTCTTTGTTCATGTTTGGATGCAGATAACTTAAATTAAGTTGAGTTAATCTACAAAAACATGATTTACCTGAATTGTATAAAAAATAAGTAGAATGCGCATAATATTTTAGCTTAGAGGTGGTTCATATTATGGTTAAATAAGCAACCTCCACCTCCTGCTCTTTCTCCTCTGAAAGGAGGTGGAAGCGAGCTGGGAGGACGCTCTGGCTCGTCGGGCTCGTCGGGTCCCTCAGGACGTGGTTCTGAATCCACAGGACTTCTTTGTTGATGTGAGTCTTTTTAATCTGATCAGTCCTCGTGCTCCCTGCTCTATTATGTGTCTGTAGGCTTCATTAGGACCTTCTCACTCTTTTAGGTCATCAACTTGGACTATGGGATGAAGGAGAAGAACCCCATCGACAGCGTGCGCTTCTACAGCAAGGACGACCCGAACACAGGCTTCCGTATCAGCGAGAAACAGGTCAGAACCGAACCAGAAGCCCAGACTTCAGATCTCAGGACTGGCTTCAGGTTGTTTATGTCCAACTCTTCCCAATGAAGATGGAGCTTCAAGTTGAAAACGTCCCATCTTCCTACTTTATTGTGTTAAATGAAGAAAACTAAGTACATTGTGCACCTCCTTCTCCTCCTCTCCAGGTGTCTAAACTTCTCCCGCCGCAGTTTTCCGAGCAGCTGATCCAGGTTTACTGCAAGAAGCTTGACAGCAGGAGTCTGAAGGCGGCAAAGGAGAACTTTGACCAGTGGTGCTCTGATAATGGTTTCCGGGTGATTCAGGTAATCTGCACCTGCGGAGACGATAGTTACAATGTAGCAACGCAACTGTAACAAGCTGGAAAACAGTGACACAATCAGAGAAAATAAGCGCAATTCTGTAGAAGTCTGAGGAAATGACTCTACTTCTCTCTGGATTTATTCCCTCAGTAAACATTGTAAACATGAGTTTATGGTCTCAGTCTCTAGTTTCAAGTCTTCTTCAATACAGGTGATGTTTATTTGGTACATTATGGTCCATTTAGATTCAAACAGACCATAAAGTAGGGGCTGCTTTAGGGCGGGGCTACATGCTGATTGACAGGTTATCAGTGGAAGCCAGAGACATATAAAAGTAGCCGACATGAGGGATTAAAGATGGAAATAAAGAATGTGATTGTGACAGAATTATATGTAATGTAATATGTGTCCAAAAGTCTGATCCGGTGGAAGTGGACTTTTGAACCCTTTGAGCCTCATTGTCTCCTGTTGTTTGGTTCCTCACACAGGATGAAGACATGTTGCCCCCGATGAGACTCCTGTGAAGTCCAGCGGGACGACATGAAGGAAGTAAACTCAGTTGGTACTAATGTAGACAAATATAATCTATATTATAAATCTCTTTCTACGAGGTGTTGGTGAGCACAGCAAAGATTATAATATCTTTGCACCAAAAAGAGGGATGCGGTACTCAGGGCCCTTTGCTTGTGTTTTTAAACTCTTTATTATAATACTCACAAACATTTAGTTTTAGTTTTACCCTTTTTAATGTTGGTTTTATTTGATATCAAGTGTAACAGATCGTGCTCCCTTCTTCTGTCACAACCTTTAAAACATATATTTAAATGTAAGCTGCGAGCAGCGATGGACGGGTCCTCGCTGCTCTGCACACGTCGGGAATCTGGCCAGACGACTACAAACGCGGCCAAGAACGCCTGTGGTCGCCGGACAAAGCGACCGCGAGTCAGTAATGGCAGCGAGCGCCGCTGGGAAGGAATCTTTGTCAAATCTATCGTTAACATTATCAAGTTCTTAAGTCTTTTCATTTGAGAGGGATCAGATTAACCTGTAAGGAGCAGGCTGGAAAATAAAAAACATTTAACTTCCTGTTGCCACCAAATTATGAAAATGTGCAAAATAATAAGCAAGTCATGTGTAAGATATGTGTCTTGCCATATTAAGCCACACGTCTTGGAAGTTTGTTGGTCGATATCTTCTAAAATCACTGAGAAATCAACAAGCAACAAAGATTTTCAGGTGATATTGAACCAATAATGATCCACAAAATATTCTGTGATAATCGGACAGAGAATTTAGGAGAGATGGACAATAATGTGTTTTTGACTAAATTCCAAATAAGGGAAAATCTAATTCGGCGTATTTAAATGCCATGATTGTACTTTGTGTTACCCGAGAGCACATGTGTGCCAAATGTCAATCAGGCATTGGGGGGAAAATGGAGCTACTGTGATACTTCTCTCATTTCTAGGAGGTGCTACAGAGACGCTTCTTTATACCCAAATAATATATATTAATAATAATTCCTTGAAATACAATAGGTTCCTCTACGACGAGTCGTAGCGAGGACCTTATTAATTCGGCTCAAACGTTGATGTGAACAGATTTTGGCGTGTGAGTGTTTATTTTTCAGATGTGTGTGACGTTGTTGACTTTATTGTTTATTGTTCTGATACTGAGTGGCTCAACTTTAAGATATTTACATTATTTTTTTCTTCTTTATTAATGTCACCATCTTTTCCATCTTACCTAAATGTAATCTCAAGGAAATCTCTGACGGCGTATTTTATGTTTTGACGATTATGCAAAAAAAAAAAGATTATTTCTGTGTGCAAAGGGAAACTTAAAGATGCTGTGTGTGGTGCTCCAAAGAAATAAAACAGGTTCCTCTCAGCTTGTCCTCGTGTAATGACCCTTGTTGAGCACCAGGGGGCGCCATGCTCTCAGACCAGAGGATAACGGATCTGTATGAAAATAACTGTTTCATACAAATAAGCAGAAAACATCCAAAAAAGAAATTTAATTGGATGATGTAACGTCAAAAAGGAAAGTTCAAGATTTTTAAATTTGCTAAAGAAAACAGACAACCGGTTAATAATAAAGTGAAAGTAACAAATAAATGTCAGCATGAAACTTTGTTCGTTAGAAACATTTTCTTCTGAAAATATTATAAGATGCAAATTTGACTGTGATCATTTTCATACATAACCAGATTCTAAATATGAACATCGGATGAGGGAATGTAGGATTTCTCTACGACATCATGAACCAGGAAATACCGTCAACAAGCTTAAGAAACGTACATTCGCTCCACGTAGAATAGAGGAGTCTGTGGACGAGGTGTGAAGAAGCCACCTGTAGAACCTCCACAATCCAGAGGGGAACGAAGCTGTGAGTGTAGCGTCCCTTCAACTTGGAAGAAACAGGCTTGGGAGTGTTTCCAGACGGGTGTACTTTCATTCAGATGAGTGTGCATAGCACCAACACCAGCACCGTGACAACGAAAAAGGGAAATAAAGGCAATTTAGCCAGATACAAAATAGTCCTTTGACAAATGCACTTTAGCATACATGGATAACCGCATAGCAACAGTCATTATATGAAATGAATTTACATGAAATACAATGAAATACAATCACAATGAACCACATGTCCGCATATCGAAGGCTGCTATAAAGTGGTAATCCAGGGAAATCCGCCGCCATTAGCTTAATTTATTAAGTTGCTAGCTAGCTTCTCGCGTCTTCTATTGAACAAATGTGAGCGCGAGCGATTGATCACGTGAGCAGATAGTATGATGTCTATCTGTAGATAGTATGATGATAGTATGAAGATAAAAGTCACATAAAATCTAAGTAGGAAACAGGATCATCAAAATAAAAGAACACTGCTAGTGGTCATTTAGAGTGAGGTTTGGTGATGTAAGAAGTACTGAAGGAGACTCTTGCAGGTGTAGTTGTCACGTGCAAAGAGGCAGAGGCAGGACTCCAGCGCAGAGTTCATATCAAAAACTACTTTATTAAACCCAAAATACACCAGCGGACGGGACAGGCATTCCGGGTAGACCTGATGAAGACACTACAGGTGGACAGGGTCAAAGAATTTAAGAGTCGAAATCAACATGAAACGTCACCACCACTTCCGCTACAATTTTGTTATTCAGTTTATGTCTATGTTCTTATTTCAATTTAAAGGTGCTATATACGTGAATGTATTATTAGTATCTTTTTACTCTGCACCAGTTGTGAAATCAATATTCTGAACATTAATTCTGGCAAGAAGGAGAATAATATGGTCGCATAAAGGTTACGCGTTCAGTGGCTGCTCAGAGAGCATCTGTCTCATTTATACACAGTCACAACAACAACAAGCGACACAACAAGGCGATTTGTGGGTTTCGCCCTGAACCAGTTCTTCTTTATCTCTATGAAACAGGTGTAGATCGTCACTGTTATATCAAGGGTGGTATTTCTCTTCTAAAATATGCTGAGATGGTCGTAGTTGTAACCGAGCTTTTCTTTATTCATTCAGTCATGTTCACTCCTTTTTGTTGGTTAATGAAACCGAGAACAAAGTGCTGAATCAACGTCATTGGGATCAGGGCTGTAGTGGAGGATAAACGCATGTGAACGCCGTTTACGCACCTCTAGAATTTGGAAATAGCGTTTACGCACCTATAAATAGCGTTTACGCACCTCTAAGTGGCGTTTACGCACCTCAAAGTTCCCTGCGCCTTGTATAATCCGAAATAAATTTGGTGTAATTTTAAAACAGCTAAGACTACGTTTCCTATTGTTGAACATATAAACGCCGTAGTCTGAATCATGTTCATCTGCGTTGTATTACGGTCTGTGAGCATCCAATCAGCTCCTTGCGGCTGCAGCAGCGACCAATCAGGATCCAGGAGGCACATACACGCTGTGGATCAGCCCAGTGGTCCCCAACCTTTCTTACCTCACGGACCGGTTTCATGTCAGACAATATTTCGCGGACCGGTCGTGAAGGTCCGACGGGGGGACAAGGACAAGAAAAACGCCTGGTGACGCGTAGATTAAAAAACAAGTCAGTTCTCAACGTGAAAAAAACCCTGCTGTATAGGCTATTTATGATGACGTAGGTAGTACATAAGTGCTCCTTTAACTTGTGTTGTCAGTGTAATTGACAGGCTGCTTAACTGGTTAACTCTTAAATTCAACATATTTGTTCAGGCAATGAGAGGACAGGCAATGATGCAGAGAGCACAGGGAGAGGAGAGACACCAGGTCCAATAGAGAGAGAAGAAGCACAGAGGAGCCATGAACCCCAGAACACCGTTCTGGGGTTCATGGCTCCTCTGTGCGAGGCAGGACCTGACGTGGAGGACAAGGAGGCCCTCTGGGCACTACTGTAAAAAGGAGACTCCATATGTAGGTAGTTCTTAATCTGCAATTGTGTTGTTGTGTTGTGTTGACATACTTTTCTTTACTGTTTTCTTAATAAAATTAAATAATAAAATTAATTAAATAAAATGTAATAAACTACTAACACATGTATTCATTGTCATTGATTGTATATGACTTTTACTGATAACATAATGCAATATACCCAGGACAGCCTTACAGAGTCGCAACGCTTTGTGTTGCGTTGCTTCGCATCGCGTCGAGGTCTGAATGATCACAAAATTCAGAGTTTACCCACCTCTAATTTTACCACTACAGCACTGATTGGGATGTAATCCGGGGTTTATCTGTCTATAAATGTCAACCTACGTTTTCTCCCGGCGGCTTGTTGCTCCGCCCTCCTCGTCCCAGCCAATCGGAAGCCACGCCCATCAAGCTGTAGCCAAACAGCAAGTAAAGTACCGGAAGTAAGTTGTTTTACTTTAAAATGAATCCGTAAATATGTCCACATCTTTAATAGATATATAATAAATATCTTTATTATTTATTAATTTCATCACTTCTAAAACCATATTTCCAATTGATGACAATATTTATGTATTTCATGGAACAAAAAAATACATCTTTGGCGAACACTGCACGTTATCCGTCCGTCGTGTTTTATTTTGAAAACCATCCACCGGAAACGTTGCCCGTGTCGGATGAGCTTGACACACCGGTGAGGAAACAAAACCCGGGTGATTCTCGCCGGTCGCGGTGTCTTCCTGCCGCGCGGTTCCGATCAGCTGCTGCGGTTCGACGTCGCTTCATCGCCGGCTGTGATTCAGCGGGTCTCCCTCTCTCACCGCGCGGGACTCACCAACTCTTCTGACCCGGTTCCCCGGTCCATCATGGCGAGCCGAAAGCGATCGTTTCCCCCCGATAGCAGCCTCAGCGCGCCGGGGAAGAGAGCACCGGGGCCCGGAGCGCCACAGACGGACTACGCGGGATGGGGAGCAGAAGAAACGTGTCGGTACCTGCGGGCGGAAGGTCTTGCCTGGCGGATGCTGATCTGGAGAAGATGGGCTTGAAGTAAGTTTGTTGAACATGAAACCCTGAGGGTCTCACATGACGTCAGCAGGTCCATAGCTTCAGCGCGAGGGCTGCGACCTGTCAGGGGACCACGACTACCTCAGAACGCATCACACGCTATTTATTGGTACTTATGGGCTCTCTTCATGAGGTCTTACCCACCAGAACGCTCACAGGGGTTCCCCTTCATCCTGACAGGAAACAATGTCCAGATGGACAAAGTAGGTCCAGAGTTCTTACACTTGTAATCATGGTATGAATCTTCAGAGCAGAGGCCATAAACCAGGTTGGGTCGCAGAGGGGTTAACTGGGGATTGGCTTTAATGTTCCCTCACCATTTGTTTCTGTCTCCTCATGGACGGGTTCACGTCCAGGTTCCTCGGGGACCGCCTGCGAGTTCTACACAGCCTCAGGAAGCTGTGGCAGATCGAAGCGGAGCCGAGCAAGGTAACATCTGGACAAGTTCAGGGCCGAAGGGCCGATGAAGACACAATAGAGCGAAGGAGAGGAACTTGTGTGATTAACCCGAGAGGAAGTGAAGATTGTTTCTGTTCCCTTTTCCAAACAAACCGTTGAAGTCTGTGAAGAGACGACAAACCAGTTCCCACATTTGTGTTTCTATTTAATGACATTTTACCTGCTTCTGATCTGCATCTCGTACTCTGATCCTTACCAACACTCCGGCTTCCTGCTACTTTGGAACCGGCTTTGGGGGTTAATTCTTGTTCTAGACGCGTCTCTCAGCTGCTTGTGTCTTCCAGGTGTTCAACGATCCCATCCACGGCCACATGGAGATGCACCCTCTGCTCATCAGAATCATCGACACGCCTCAGTTCCAGAGGCTCCGTCACATCAAGCAGCTCGGGGGGACCTACTTTGTTTTCCCCGGAGCGTCCCACAACCGCTTCGAACACTCCCTCGGGTATGTCCTCCACTAGGGGCGCTGATCTGTTGACCCGGCATCGCTCCGCTGGTCACTACCGTCATAACGCCGTGAACCAACGAGTCCTATCACCACGTTAAGCGATTAAGAACAAGTTCTCATTTACAAGGATGAGCTGGCCAAGAGGCAGCAGCACCGTCCACACAAGTGACACAAACGGACACAATACAGTATGACAAACAAATGGCTAAAAACAACATTGTTAAATTAATAAACACTATGTAGAAAAAAGGCAGATTACTGGAAGTACTTTGTAAAAATGGAAGCGAGAGAAGTGCCTACAACAGTCAACTATGGCTCGGTGCAGCTTTTGTTTGAACATGTCGAGAGACGTGAGGGCTGTAAGTTTGAGCGTGTTTTGTAATGAGTTCCAATCATTTGCAGTTGCAAAATGAAAGGAGTTACGACCAAACGCAGTACGGACTTTTGGAATCATCAGTCACTGGATCTTAAATGGCGTTTGCTGTCCGAAATGTGCAGAAGATTTGAGCGGTATCGGGGGGTCATTCCCAAAATGATTTGTAGACCATGTAAGAATACGTGTTCAAGATTTGGAGCCCGGTCGGGGTTATCAAAAATTCAGCCGAACAACTTCTCTCGTTGTGGGAGATTTATTTGTCAGATCACAGGTCAAGTATCAGCGCTGCGTTTGCAAAGGCAGGAGCAGTTCAGGCAGCACACAGGCCGACAACCAACTAACATCAGCAAGAACATCATGTTTTGTCTAAACTGGCGTAGAGGAGGACCTTCCACCCCCCCGCATCTACTAGTTGACCTGCAGACCTTACATTCCTCAGCCAGGACATAAACTGACTCCCCATCCTGTCAGACTCGTGTCTGCCTGCTCGGCACATCCTGCTCCCCCCCCTTACCCAACTCCTAAATCAAGTCAAGACAGCGAACCCCCAACTAAGCCCATGAAAAGAACTTTTGATCATCAACCACGAGCAGCCATGTTTTAGCCGCCAGGTGTGAAGGGGGGGCCAATCCACCAAGCCAAAGATCACAGTGGTGGGTGGTGAAGGCTGCACTTGGGGATTGCTGAGTGGTGGAGGGTGTCCAGTTTTCTGAGGGTGGTCTTTGATGCCATTTTATAAATTATATTGCCAGAGTCAAATAGAGGAAGGATGGTCATTTTCACAAGTGTGAATTTGGCAGAGTGTGTGAAAGAGGCCTTGTTTCAATACAGGAAACCCCGTCTTTGACTTTAGCCAGAAGGATTTTGATGTGTATGTTGGAGTCCAACCAGTAGCAGAGAAACTCCATCTCCGATCCATCAGCACTGTAGATCTTGGGAGGGCCGGGGCTGATGAGGTTTTTCCGGTCAAACCGCATTTTATTTTAACATAAGTGAGAATTACATTAGAAAAACACAATTAACAGAATCCAGTTACTCTTGCAATTACAACAGGAAACACACATTTGCACAAAATATACAATACAAAAGAACAATATACAAATAAAATATGGAATAAATATTGTAAATAGCACAAATTCTTCATCACACAAATGTGGAAACACACTAAATACAATCGAACTGTTTCACTATTGCACTAAGAACAGAAAACACAAACAAAATCTAAAACCTGACGTTTCTGGCCTTCCTTGATTTGCAATTGAAATTGAAATCCAAAGACCGTAGGATTATGTTTATACAGCTAAAACAGCCTGGGGCCAAATTGACCCCAAACATAATATAGTAGGGTTAATTAACATGCCCTTACACTAAATGTCTTTCATTACATGCTATATTAATCTAACTTTTAGGGAGGAAACATTAGCTCCTTGGTTACAGCCTTGAATTCTATGCATGGCACACTTTTAGTTCTGACTGTTAAACAATACTTTGTCACAAAATACAGTTGTAGCAAATAGCAAATGTCCGTCTTTAAAACTACCCACAGATTTGAGAATTCCGTTGGTTAATGACAGGACCTAACTTTAAACCAAATGATGGAAATAAATAATAACTGAACTTGTAAGAGTTTTGTTGCAAAGCACATATTATGGTGAAATTACAAACCTTGTGTTTGTTGAGTTAAAACCGAATTATTGTTTTATAAGCATTAAGCAACATAGCAAAAAGGCTAACAGACGAAAGAGTTACCCCACCAATTAATGTATGACACATGTATAATCATACAGAGAGACAACATATTTGCATACCTCCATCTTCTCCTCCTCTTCTTTTCTTTTCTTTCTGTAGTGGGAACCTGATGATTTTAACCTTTTTCTGTCCATCTGTTTTTATTTGCCTCTGACGCGACAAGCAACAGATTTCCCCCCAACACTGTCAGTCACGACCAGAAGTCAAGACTAAACCAATTAACCTTGGTGACAGGTGACACATAATCGTTTTGTATTACCAATTTTTATTGGCCATTTCACACAATTCCTAAAAAACAAAAATGTGCAGGAACTAACTATTCATTTATCATTATTGAAATGTGTGTTATTTCTAAGAAAGTCGGTGTGTGACTGACTTTAGCCCACTAATTACATTAGCGTATTAAACAGTGAATCCCCGACCCCTGCCCCCCCCCCTTATCCGACCGTTCCATTTGGGTGACCCAGAGGTGAACTGCCCCCGCGCGCCCCTCCCTTTTCCCCTTCCCCAGCTTCTTTGCACAGCACCTCCAACAAGCAGGGCGCCTGCAGCCGCAGGGGGCGCCAATCTGCCAATTCCCCACACAGTGAAACGATCGATGATAGAAAACTGCTTCGCGGAGCAGAGGATTTTTTTTTTTTTTCAGCGCTCGTGCCGCCCCCCATGAGCCATGAAAAAATGCCGGCCCGGGCGGCTGACCGGTTCGCCCGTGCCCAGAACCGCCACTGCATATGGTCTTTTTGGAGTTGAGGACCGGGTGGAGGTTGTGGAAAGGATGGAAGTGAGGCTTTGTTGAATGGACAGAGTGGAGTGAGGGACCAGCTGAATATATGATGGTGTCATCCGCATACAGATGAATAGAGGAATTTCCAGCAGCTTTGGCCACATCATTAATATAAATAGAGAACAAAATAGGGCCTAAAATGGAGCCTTGAGGCACACCTTTTGAAATGTTAAGAAGTTCAGACGTGATGTTTTCCGTCTTAACCCGCTGGACACGAACAGCCATGTAGCTATAAAACCAGTTGCAACATCCACTGGACAAGCCGACGCTGGGAAGTCTTACCGTAGACCCACAAATGGATGAACATGACTTCTTGTTAGGCTATAAACGTGAAGAAAACGCTCCGATGAGTCTCTTCATCCGGTGTAGCTCATTGGTGTTTGTCCTCGTCCTCAGGGTGGGGCATCTGGCCGGACAACTGGTCCGAGCTCTGGACCAGAGGCAGCCAGAGCTCCACATCACCCGCAGAGACGTCCTCTGTGTGCAGATCGCCGGGCTCTGCCACGACCTCGGTGAGTTCAGTTCAGTGTCGGGGGCTTAATGGCGACTTATCGGGACCAGAAGTGATGGCGTGTTGATTACATCCTCTTCCCCTCCAGGACACGGGCCCTTCTCCCACATGTTTGACGGAAAGTTCATCCCCAAAGCGCGCCCAGGTCTCACCTGGAAGGTAGGACACAATGACACTTATATTTTACTGTTTATAGATCACTTCCTGTGCATTGGGTTCTTTCCTTCATTTCTTTTTTATGTGTTATTTTATTTGGAGTCTCTGCTCCTAAAAAAAAAAAGCAGAAAAAAAAAAGCACAATGTGAACAACTGGAAAAGTTACTTCTGCCTGTTTTTGTCTGTGAGGCCCTGAGATCTCAGTTAAATTCTTTTTAAACTTTTATCTGCTCCACTTTAACCTAAAGACTCCGTTTGCATCACAATCAGCTGGGATTCACAAATCCTCTCACCTGGTCTCACCTCGCCCCACTTCCATTCTTACTTTAGATCTGGTGTTATTCCCCTGCTTTTAACCTAAAGATACAGTAACAAAGACGTATGTTGACAGAGGCCTTTTTTATATAAGCTGCCATAATTCATTTGTAATGTAATTTGACTTCATGGAACGACAGTAAGTACAAGATAAGGGACACAGTGGAGTGGACTTTCTATTTGAGTCATCTTACTTTCACTTTCACGTCCTGACCATTTTCCTTTTCTGATTTTTGATGTTGCAGCATGAGGACGCCTCCGTGAAGATGTTTGACCACCTGGTGGCTGACAACAATCTGCAGCCCGTGATGGAGGAGCACGGCCTGGTGCTGCCAGAGGACCTGGACTTCATCAAGGAACAGATCGCCGGACCGATGGACCCAAAGGACATGAAGAAGCTGGAGGTAGTCGAATTAAATGTTTTGGGTCTCCAGGTGGAAGAATGAGCACGTTGTTCTATTCGTTCCTGACGTCACTGTGGTCTCATCTCCCCAGTGGCCCTATAGAGGCCGTCCAGAGGACAAGTCCTTCCTCTATGAAATCGTGTCCAACAAAAGAAACGGCATCGATGTGGACAAGTGGGACTACTTTGCCAGGTGGGGTCTGTACCCTGAATGTTCCTTATTGATCTGTTAACTTGGTCTTCTCACCACGACGTGTCTTCATCCTCAGGGACTGCTACCACCTGGGCATCAAGAACAACTTTGACTACGGCCGCTGCCTGATGTTCGCCAGAGTGTGTGAGGTAGACGGGCAGAAGCACATCTGCACCAGAGACAAGGTGCTTCTAACCCACCGGAGATCCAAAGGCTCAATTTGAGAAGCGTGCTCTCTTTAAACAGTCGCCCAAACTACACCTGTTCATCACAAGCTGTAGAATAAATATTCTTGTCAGATTTTTAAAAACTTTTCAACTATAAAAAAAACCCTAATCAACGTTATCCTCAAGTTTATCATTTATGTAGTCGCCATCTTTGGTTCTTTGCAAGCAGCGAAAAGGAAGAGCCCATATTGGGAGGAGAAGGCGTATGTCTCTGGTAAAGACCTGTATATTTTCTAAATATTTACCGGAACCCGACGGGTACCGACGGGTTGGGCCGGGTATCCACCCTCTAGTTTATAAGAAAGAAATCCAGCCTTGCAGGACCAAATACAGGGGAATTTGGGCGATTTTGATGCACAAAAGGATGTTTCCGTCTGAAAGTTGCAATTCTGTTTCAAACGGTACATTCTGCGAATCCCGTCTGTTTTCTGTTATCGTGGACATTTTCTCCCCCTGAACCACTTCGCGTACCCTTCCCCAGTCTTGGAACCGAGGTTCTACGTCATTACTTATTAAGATATTTTATATATGGAATGTTCAATGCCTTATCGATGTGTCCGAGCCCGACTATATTTTCTAAATATTTATCCGAACCCGGCCCCACCCGACGGGCTCGGGCCGGGTATCCACCCTCTGATGGGAGCAGAGGAGTCGCCCCCTGCTGGTCAGTAGGGAGGATCCGGGCACTCAAGCGTTCTACGTTTACATTTTGTGTGCATTCATTTCAGATGTGAGTCTCTTTGAAAACACCTTGTCAGAACTTCCGTCCTCCGTGCGTCCTCTAATCGGTTGTCTCTTAACAGGAAGTGGGAAATCTGTACGACATGTTCCACACAAGGAACTGTCTCCACCGGAGAGCCTACCAGCACAAAGTGGCCAAAATCGTGGAGACTATGTGAGGAGCTTGTTGTCTTTTCTTCATGACCCCCCACGTGTGCTACGTTTTTACACAGCGATCATGTGATTTTCTCAGGATCACTGAGGCCTTTTTGAAAGCAGACGGGCACATCCTGTTTGAAGGCTCTAAAGGGAAGATGTTCTCTCTCTCCACGGCAATCGATGACATGGAGGCCTACACCAAGGTGACCGGTGAGTAGAAACACGCCGTCACTTTGATTTCCACCTGAATGTTTTCCATGTGAAGCAGAAATTGATAACAACAAGTTTGACGTTATGTGCTGATATCCACTGAAACGAGGCGATGAGGGATCAGTGTGTGTGTGACACTGTGAACAACAAGAGTCGTGGGTCTCAATGAAGAAACTTCAAAGGCTCAGAGCAAACGCTTTTATTTACTTTATGAGAAAAATTCAGATTATAACAAGTTAGAGGAAAAAAGGAGAATGAAGTGTTGAACTTAGAAAGTCCGGACTCGTTCCTGAGGCAGATCTTATTCTACAGCTTCTCTCACCGCAAGAACCACCCCAAAAACCAACAACCAGCTCCAACTGTCCCTTTTACACCAGAAAGACACTAAGTGTGTAAATAAGGCTGACATTATACCTCTTATAATACCCTGGTTAAGTCTATTTTATATGTTCTCCATAAAATGGCTGATGATATTATCAACAGTGTTTGGTCTTACTCATAAGGTTAAAACATACGCACCTCAGATATATGTCCCCTTTTCCGTCCTAAACCCTTAATAGTTCTTCCTCCTTAAAACGTCAGACGACAACATTATCAATTTTGCATATCCTGCTGTCCTCTCAACACCCCCTCGCGCTAAATTGGAAATGTTGCCTCCCATATTCCATCACAATGCTAGATCGCATCCATCCCATCATCCGTGCTAATTCAGACTTCTAACAAGACAAACTCAGAAGAAACAACAAAGTGCAATTTCATCAAATAAGCCCATTTACAACTTGTTACAGATAAGAAGCATTAGAAGTACAACGTGAGTGCTACAGTCAGTGTCTTAGTGGAGGTCGAGTCTGAAGAGCTCCCTGCTCTCTTTCTAGATAACGTCTTTGAACAAATACTCAACTCGTCCTCCGCGGCGCTGAAGGACTCGAGGGAGATTCTTAAAAACGTCGTGTGTCGACGCCTCTACAAATGTCTCGGCCACACCCAGGCGGACCAACACGAGAACGTCCCTCAGGTGTGTGTGTGTGTGTGTGTGTGTGTGTGTGTGTGTGTGTGTGTGTGTGTGTGTGTGTGTGTGTGTGTGTGTGTGTGTGTGCGCGCGTGCCACATTGCTCGAGTAGCTGCATGCGCCGCTGTGTGTGTGTGTGTGTGTGTGTGTGTGTGTGCGCGTCACATTGCTCGAGTAGCTGCATGCGCCGCTTCTACGTGTACTGAGATGACAGTGACTTTCATTATCGGGTCATGGATCATTTCTGGGATCCAGGTTTTTTTATTTATTTACCAGATTGTCAGTAAAGTGAAGAATTACTGATGATTTCCAGCTGACCGTCAGTCTGAATACGGCTAAATAGAACATTTAAGCCGAGGGGTGAATGTATTATTTCAAACTGCATAAATTGATGTGATGCATCGTAACCCCCCCCCCATGGTTAAATAAGCAACCTCCACCTCCTGCTCTTTCCCCTCTGAAAGGAGAGGATTGCGAGCTGGGAAGCCGATCTGGCTCGATGCGCCTCTCAGGACGTGGTTCTGAATCCAGAGGACTTCATCATCGATGTGAGGCTTATTGATCTGATCAGTCCTCGTGCTCCCTGCGCTACCATGTGTCTGCAGGCTTCACTACAACCTTCTCACTCTTTTAGGTCATCAACTTGGACTACGGGATGAAGGAGAAGAACCCCATCAACAGCGTGCGCTTCTACAGCAAGGACGACCCGAGCAAAGCCGTCCAGATCCGCAAGAACCAGGTCAGACCCGAACCAGAAGCCCCGACTTCAGATCTCAGGAGTATAGAGGGTGACATGAAGATACTGTTGTCATGGAAACCGCGAAGAAGAAGCAGCTTTGTGGACTCTGACCGTTTTCACCTGTCCTCAAAACTAAGCCGCCTGCTTCTCCTCCTCGCCAGGTGTCTAAACTTCTCCCGGAGCAGTTTGCCGAGCAGCTGATCCGGGTTTACTGCAAGAAGCTTGACAGCAGGAGTCTGGAGGCGGCAAAGAAGAACTTTGTCCAGTGGTGCATGGACGAGAACTTCTCGAAGCCTCAGGTAATCTGCACCTGCAGAGACGATCGGTTACAATGCAGGAACAGGAAAAAAACACCTGCAACAAGCTGGAAAACGGTGACAAAATCACAGAAAATAAGCAATTGTATAAAAGTCTGACAAAATAACTACTTCTCTCTTGATTTTTTTGTCCCTCAGTAAACCGTTTATGGTCCCAATCTGTCCTGTTGTTTTGTTCCTCACACAGGACGGAGACATAATCGCCCCCGAGCTGACTCCTCTGAAGCCCAGCCGGCAGGAAGACGACGACGACGACAACAAGAAGGAAGTAAACCCAGTTGGTAAAGCCAGAATTCAGCTTTTTGAAAGATGAGAGAGAGCAGAGAATCCTCCGTCACACAAATATAATCTATATTATCAATATTTTGTGCAAAGATATATCTTTGCACCAAAAGAGGATGCGGTGTTCAGGGCCCTTTGCTTAGGATTTTAAACTCTTTGTAACGTTCACAAACGTTTTTGTTTTAGTTTTATCATTTTTAATGCATGTTTCATTTGAGAGCACGTGTAACTAATCATGCTCATTTTCTTTCAGCTTTAAGAAACTTCTGTCACAACTTTTAAAAGATATATTTAAATAATTCGTCAGTGAACAGATTTTGACGTGTATTTATTTTTCAGATGTGTGTGATGTTGACTTATTTATAGTTCTGTTAACGAGTGGCTCAACCTAATTATTTTTAAGGTTTTTCTTTTTTTTAATGTCACTTGATGTTTTCCATATTACCAAAATGTAATCTAATGCAAATCTCCTGAGGTTTATTTTATTCTTGGCTGCTTTTGTAAAAATGATAAAAAGAAAAGAGAAATATTTTTGCGTGCAAAGGGAAACTTAAAGATGCTGTGTGGTGCTCCAAAGAAATAAAACGGGTTCCTCTCAGCTTGTCCTCGTGTAATGACCCTTGTTGAACACCAAGGGGCGCCATGCTCCCTTAGAGCAGAGGATGGTGGTTTAAGAAGAAGCCATTTTTATTATATTGCACATACAGGAAATTGTTCTCTGCATTAATCCCATCCCACACAGTGGAAGCAGTGGGCTGCTGTAAAGGCGCCGGGGAGCAGTTAGGAGTCTTGCTCAGGGGCGATCGAACCGCCTGAGGTTCCTGGCGCAGCCTCTGTACTCCAACGCGCCACGGTCGCCTCCATAACAATTGTTTTATTGAAACAAGCAGAAAACATCCAACCAACAAAGTAATGTCAAATTAAGAAAAGAGACAACAGGTTAATAAGTTGAAAATAGGCCTGTCAATATATTAAAATTAACTAATTAATCGCATTTTGGAATTCATAAATTGTGATTAATCTCAACAATGTTATTAATGAATGTTTTTTCTTCTAAAGAGGAAATCTTATTTTATAATGTGTGTATTTTATACACAGTTGTTTAATTATTTTAAACACAAAACTCATTTCATCATCTTGGAGGCATAATTCCACAGGGTGGAACATGTTTATAACCTGGTTGGTTGGTGTTTAATCCACTTTATTCTCCAACTCTCAGAAGTAATTGCGCTCTCGCCATCCGGATCCCTCGTGTGACTTCTCTCTCCCCTCCGCCACTACTACTTAAATAGACAGGCATACAAACTATTCATGCCATTGAATGCAGCTGAGGCCAATTGCTCAGGGAACGGTGGCAGGTGACGCCTCCACCTGCCACCTGACATTTAAACATAAAGTTATGAATTTAAACGTAACATAACCGGTAAACAAACACCAGTCTCAGATTAAAAGTTATGAACACTCAGCTTAGTTTTACTATAGTATCTTATGTATAACCGCTACAGAAAAGCGGATAGAAGCGGAGAATTTCGTAGAAGTAGAACGGCTGACAGTCAGACAGTCAAGTTTGGTTCTGCTTTGGTTCTGGACTGTTCCTTTGTCCTTTTGTCCTTTTTGCGTCCATTTGGGAGACTTCAAGGTGGAAGGCGTGTAAACGAAACAAAAAGGAGTGAACAGGAAGTTAAACCAGCTGACCGGCATCCTTCATCATCTCTCAGGATCAGCATCCTGTTCAACAGGTTTGCTTTTTAATAAACAAACATGCAAGAATGTTTTAATTATTAGTCATCAGTGGTGGCTGGTGGAAAATGTCCGGACATAAAAGCACATTAAAGAAGGGCGTAAGATTGGTGCTTTTCGCTGTTCAAAATCTGCCCTCTTTGCTTCAGATTTTACTCATACACACTAGTGAGATGCTCTTACCTTCACTAGTGAGATGCTCTTACCTTCACTAGTGAGATGCTCTTACCTTCACTAGTGAGATGCTCTTACCTTCACTAGTGAGATGCTCTTACCTTCACTAGTGAGATGCTCTTATACACACTAGTGAGATACTCTTATGCACACTAGTGAGATGCTCTTACGCACAGCTGATCAGCAGTGGATTAAATGGCTGTGCCAAGCCAGAGTGGGGTGTTGCTACAGTGGAAGCCAGAGCGGAACCACAGAGGTGTTGGGTGCTGCCTTGAGGAGTTTCTGCGAGCCAGTGAAGAAGGAGCCGTACCCCAAACCCGTCTTCCTTTTGGAGATTATTTTCAGTTGCCTTGTGTTGAGTTTTCCATCATTAAATACCCTTTTTTGCCGTTAGTCAAGATCTCCCGGGTTTATTATTTGAACTTGTTTACATCCTCCACCCCTAGACACTGGTGAGATGCGCATGAGTGTTTCATCAGTACGCGGAAGAGTGTCTCAGTAGTCAAGTCCTAAACGGCCCCTCATACTTATGTTTCGCTTTGGGTCGTCCTATAGTTTCCACCCTGTGTTCCGCCCGCTGCCACGCCCCATGGCTCATCCCGTAGACGTTTCTCTGGCTCGCCGTCAGTCTGTCCGGTTACCAGGCTGGTCTCAGGGGCCGTTTGACTCTGCGCCCGCTCAGTCGTAACCTGTCTGCATGTTTTATTTCCCGGTCCTGCAGCGCCATCCCCGCGTAGTACCACGGAGTACACCGGTCTAAGTTCTGTGGTCTCGCTTATTGTGTCGGACCTCGGGCCTCCACAGCAGAACGCCACTCAGTTCCTCCAGGCCGTGAGAGATCGGTGGAGTTTTGTGCACTTATGTTTGTTTTTTTTAGTTTGATTAATCGAAAAATAATCAACTCCTTAATCGATTATCAAAATAATTGTTTGTTGCAGCCCTACTGTCAACCTAGAGTTGTGTATTATTATTAACTTCACACCATGTAGTAAAACCAGGGGAAAAATACTGATTTATTTCGGTTGACTTTGGCTCCTTCGGGGTCCATCGATCCGGCGATCTGTTCCTTGATGAAGTCCAGATTACCGATTTAAAGTAAGAATGAAAGTGGGGTGAACTGTGTCCTTGTGGTCAGAGACAGCTGAGGTGAGAGGATTTGTAAATCCCAGTCGATCGTGATGCAAACAGTATTTAGGTTACAGTGGAGCAGATAAAATAACTTTAACAAAGAGATCTCAGGCCTTACAGACAAAAACAGGCAATTAAAGTAATTGTCTGACTTTCTAGTTGTTCACGTTCTGCTTTTGTTGGAGCGGCAACACCCTTCTAAAACTTGTAAACTCACCACTTCAACTGCGAGTCATAGAAGTTGTTTGTGTTCTTCTCCTTGACTTGATTCACTCGTTTTATTAACCTGAAAATACTTATTAGGGCAACGACAGGGAGTTTTCTGGCCTGACACGTTCTTGTTAGTTGTTTATGGCAAAGCTTCATCTTTGAGTCACGATAATTTGAAAACCTTATGAGATTAACAATTGCTAGTTGTCTTTTTACAGTGTAACGCTTCATGACGAGTACTCGAACGTTCGGTTCTGGCCTGTTTTTTTGTCCTTTTTGCGTCTGTGGCATCGCACGGGGACAAGTGGTAGAAGGGTGCTACTTCCCCTGTAAACGCTGGCGCGTGTTTCTGCGTCTTTACGCTCCGTCGTGTCGACGCACTCGTTTCACTTCCTGGTTGTAAAGTCTTGCGTGTGTCGCAGAGCGATTCACCTCCAGAACAACAGGTGGAGTAACGTGTTTTGTTGAAGACGACCTAGAGAGTCCAGTGGTTCTGGACTGTTCCTTTGTCCTTTTGTCCTTTTTGCGTCCATTTGGGAGACTTCAAGGTGGAAGGCGTGTAAACGAACAAAAAGGAGTGAACAGGAAGTTAAACCAGCTGACGGGCATCCTTCATCATCTCTCAGGATCAGCATCCTGTTCAACAGGTTTGCTTTTTAATAAACAAACATGCAAGAATGTTTTAATTATTAGTCATCAGTGGTGGCTGGTGGAAAATGTCCGGACATAAAAGCACATTAAAGAAGGGCGTAAGATTGGTGCTTTTCACTGTTCAAAATCTGCCCTCTTTGCTTCAGATTTTACTCATACACACTAGTGAGATGCTCTTACCTTCACTAGTGAGATGCTCTTATACACACTAGTGAGATGCTCTTACGTTCACTAGTGACATGCTCTTATACACACTAATGAGATGCTCTTATACACACTAGTGACATGCTCTTGTACACACTAGTGAGATGCTCTTACGTTCACTAGTGACATGCTCTTATACACACTAATGAGATGCTCTTATACACACTAGTGACATGCTCTTATACACACTAGTGAGATGCTCTTACGTTCACTAGTGACATGCTCTTATACACACTAATGAGATGCTCTTATACACACTAGTGTGATGCTCTTATACACACTAGTGAGATGCTCTTACGTTCGCTAGTGACATGCTCTTATACACACTAGTGAGATGCTCTTATACACACTAGTGAGATGCTCTTATACACACTAGTGAGATGCTCTTACGTTCGCTAGTGGCATGCTCTTATACACACTAGTGAGATGCTCTTACGTTCACTAGTGACATGCTCTTATACACACTAGTGAGATGCTCTTATACACACTAGTGAGATGCTCTTACGTTCACTAGTGACATGCTTATACACACTAGTGAGATGCTCTTACGTTCAATAGCGAGATGCTCTTACGTTCACTAGTGACATGCTCTTATACACACTAGTGAGATGCTCTTACGTTCACTAGTGACATGCTCTTATACACACTAGTGAGATGCTCTTATACACACTAGTGAGATGCTCTTACGTTCACTAGTGACATGCTCTTATACACACTAGTGAGATGCTCTTATACACACTAGTGAGATGCTCTTACGTTCGCTAGTGGCATGCTCTTACACACTAGTGAGATGCTCTTACGTTCACTAGTGACATGCTTATACACACTAGTGAGATGCTCTTACGTTCAATAGTGAGATGCTCTTATACACACTAGTGAGATGCTCTTATACACACTAGTGAGATGCTCTTACGTTCGCTAGTGGCATGCTCTTACACACTAGTGAGATGCTCTTACGTTCAATAGTGAGATGCTCTTATACACACTAGTGAGATGCTCTTATACACACTAGTGAGATGCTCTTACGTTCGCTAGTGGCATGCTCTTACACACTAGTGAGATGCTCTTACGTTCACTAGTGACATGCTTATACACACTAGTGAGATGCTCTTACGTTCAATAGTGAGATGCTCTTACGTTCACTAGTGACATGCTCTTATACACACTAGTGAGATGCTCTTACGTTCAATAGTGAGATGCTCTTATACACACTAGTGAGATGCTCTTACATTCACTAGTGACATGCTCTTATACACACTAGTGAGATGCTCTTATACACACTAGTGAGATGCTCTTACGTACACTAGTGAGATGCTCTTACGTTCGCTAGTGACATGCTCTTATACACACTAGTGAGATGCTCTTATACACACTAGTGAGATGCTCTTACGTTCACTAATGACATGCTCTTACGTTAATCAACTAATTAACTGATTAATGTTAGGTCTCTTAATAACAAATCGTTTTTAGTCAATGATTTTATTACCACTTGTAAACTTGATTTTATGTTTTTAACTGAAACATGGCTAGAACAAAATAACAGTGCAAGCATTCTGATTGAGGCAGCACCCCCCAACTATAACTTTATTGATGTATGTAGATCTGGAAAAAGAGGTGGAGGGGTTGCTGCTATATTTAAAAATATATTTCAGGGGAAACAGATGTCACTTAGTGATTTTCCATCATTCGAATATCTTTGTGTTGTATTGAAAGGTTCTCCCAGAGTTCTCCTGTTAATTATTTACAGGCCACCTAAATATTCTGCACATTTTTTAGATGATTTTACTGAATTATTTTCTAGCATCTCTACCGACTTTGACTGTCTAGTTAAAACTGGTGACTTTAATTTTCATACTGACGATTTGAATGACAAGGGTGCAAAAGAACTTTTGACTATTTTAGACACATTTGAACTGTCTCAACATGTGAAAGAGGCTACTTACAATGGTAAGGGACACACCCTGGACCTGATTATCACAAAAGGTCTCATTGTTTCGGATGTTTTTGTGGAGCAGATGAAATAACTTTAACAATGAGATCTCAGGCCTTACAGACAAAAACAGGCAATTAAAGTAATTGTCTGACTTTCCAGTTGTTCACGTTCTGCTTTTGTTGGAGCGGCAGGGAGTTTTCTGGCCTGACACGTTCTTGTTAGTTGTTTATGGCAAAGCTTCATCTTTGAGTCCCGATAATTTGAAAACCTTATGAGATCAACAATTGCGAGTTGTCTTTTTACAGTGTAACGCTTCATGACGAGTACTCGAACGTTCGGTTCTGGCCTGTTTTTTTGTCCTTTTTGCGTCTGTGGCATCGCACGGGGACAAGTGGTAGAAGGGTGCTACTTCCCCTGTAAACGCTGGCGCATGTTTCTGCGTCTTTACGCTCCGTCGTGTCGACGCACTCGTTTCACTTCCTGGTTGTAAAGTCTTGCGTGTGTCGCAGAGCGATTCACCTCCAGAACAACAGGTGGAGTAATGTGTTTTGTTGAAGACGACCTAGAGAGTCCAGTGGTTCTGGACTGTTCCTTTGTCCTTTTGTCCTTTTTGCGTCCATTTGGGAGACTTCAAGGTGGAAGGCGTGTAAACGAAACAAAAAGGAGTGAACAGGAAGTTAAACCAGCTGAACGGCATCCTTCATCATCTCTCAGGATCAGCATCCTGTTCAACAGGTTTGCTTTTTAATAAACAAACATGCAAGAATGTTTTAATTATTAGTCATCAGTGGTGGCTGGTGGAAAATGTCCGGACATAAAAGCACATTAAAGAAGGGCGTAAGATTGGTGCTTTTCGCTGTTCAAAATCTGCCCTCTTTGCTTCAGATTTTACTCATACACACTAGTGAGATGCTCTTACCTTCACTAGTAACATGCTCTTATACACACTAGTAACATGCTCTTATACACACTAGTGAGAAAAGGCCAACAGGCAAAAACGCACACAGGAACCGGGGGAAAAAAGGCAGGCAGGAACTAACGAACATCCAGGACGATAGACAACGACGCGACAAGTGACAAGAGACATACACAGCTTAAATACACTAGG
The DNA here is from genome assembly GCF_964276395.1 of Gasterosteus aculeatus. NCBI lineage: Eukaryota > Metazoa > Chordata > Actinopteri > Perciformes > Gasterosteidae > Gasterosteus > Gasterosteus aculeatus. The sequence continues at coordinate 1,415,279 of NC_135689.1, forward strand.
GAGGTGCAGGTTATTGAACACAGGTGGAAACAATCAGACAATGAAAGGGGATGACAGGACCAGGCAGGAAGTGAAGTTACCCAGGGAGACAAGAAGCAGAAACTACAAAATAAAATCAGGAAATAAAACCACACCGTGACACGACCCAGCTACCCAGATAGCAAAAAACATCGGCACGGCTTCTATTTGCCGCCGGCGCTAAGCTGACGGCTATAGAACATTTTAAAAGTCCCTGAAAAAAAAAAAAAAAAATCTAAGCACATTATAAATGTTATTGATACAACGCATAGAAGGAACTGCAGCGTTTTTTGTGTTCAGAAGTGTTTTTGGCGGGGCTAAGACGGTGGTGACTTTTCCCCAAAACAAGGTTCGCCTTTTCCCCCACAGGTTATACTGTTACTACGCATGCGCAAGGGTTCTGTTCTGTGCGCGACCGTCAGTGGAACAGCTAGCTAGCAAAACAACCCAGCCCGCCGGGACATGAAGTCGATGATTGTCTTTCCAGCGGGAGGGGCGGGACATGTGCATACAATCGCCATCTTTACCGTTTACGCATTTTTCTTAAAAACACATGTTGAAGTGGCGTGTCTCCTACTTGGTTCTACGCGAAGTTGCTACAGCCTTGAGTCTGAAGTCATCGACGTTGACTACCATCGTTTAGGTAAGTACATTTTTCCTTTGTGTTTAACGCAATAATATGTTTATATTCTTTTCAGTTTAATTATTAAAATATGCTGTCTGGTAGTAATCACCTCAGCATTTAGTAAAAATGTGTTTTAATCAGTAGTGTAAACTGTGGATACACGGTTCATTCGGAGCGCGGGGGCGCCGGGCTAATGCCATTGTAGTTATTATGAAGAAAAAAAAGTTCAAATGTAATATGAAGTCAAACCCTTCTTAAATATAGTTGTTTTGCCAAGTTTCGAAGTGCTGCCGTCTGTTTATCTGCACAGAAAAAAACGACGTCACCAGCCCACAACCCACCGGTTACCTTTTGGTGTTTTCTAACAAACAGATTTGTAATTCTGTGAACTGCTGTACATTTCATGTTAGAGGACAATTCAATGAAGACATTTGGAGGATCTTTTTTTCCCCCACGGCATAACAACTGATTCCTAACGTTAACAATGCGTTTTGTTGCCTTTGTTTGACATTTTCTTGCAGATACCTTGACCAGAGCATTACCGGTTATCTTCACCCAAGAGGCCTACTGTTGGACAATCTTTTTGGATTTAAAGGTAAATGCATTGTTAGTCACAATGTCTAGTTACTGGGCCAAAAGGAGAAGAATATCGAAAGGAGTCGAGATGGATAAAAAGGAAATTGCGGCTGCAAACATTGCTCTACTTGCTCTTTTTCCTGACTTTGACCAAGTAAATCCCCGTGTTAATGAACATCTACATGAAATGGCTACAACAAGCCATGTACAAACTGTAACCCCTGTAGCACAGGAAATAATTGTTGATGAGGCATGTGAAGCTGGTGAGATGGTTTCCTCAAGCACAGAAGATGAAGATGAGGAAGAGGATTGCCTAAGGACACAATTGGCAGGGTGGGATATTGACAACATGATCCCCCATGTGCAGCCTGATCTCCAAAACCTGAAAATCTTGAACATACAAATTCGTAGTGATACATACGAAATAAATACGGACTGCAACTGATGACGTCACCCTATTCAAAGTGAACGGGGACCTGCGCCCCATAGACACACTTTGTGAAGTCTAACCATGTAAAATAAACGTGTTATGATTGCATTTTTAACGAGAAATCAACGATAACTTGTAAGAATAGAATACTAACCCTAACCCCCTCAAAAAATCCAACATGGCGGAGAGACGTTCGCTCAAGAATCCGACATGTTGTTCACTCAGGGGGCATTTCGTATACATTTTTACGAACAGGTTTTGGAGATCACGTTGCCATGTGGCACTTGGTAAGCTTTTAACCATTTTGTCCAAGGATCATCCAACCCTTCCTAAAGACCCAAGAACCCTTCTAACGGTGACTTGTGTTAAAACAACAGAACTCTCAGGTGGTGTATTTTTAGTTTGGTGTGATGCTTAATTTGTGATCCTGCCACTAAATTATACCATTTGTTAGATTTTCACATTTCTGTTTCCTATTTTACAGAACAAGGTTTCTCACCAGTGGTCCAGTCTCCACTTCTAAGAGCCAAGAGTTTGAGTACAAGTAAGTGACGTTTGTCTAAAACTATTGCTTCTATTTAAGATTAGGAATCCTTTTATGCATAATCTGTTCTTCATTACGGCACTTGACTGCCCTGGGTGAAAGGTGTCTAGGTGTGTTGTCCAATTCAGTAAATATATGCAATAGTTGTCAATTTATCCAAGCCCAGAGGGAGGAGAACCAAGCCTGGAGGGCAAGCAATGCACGAGCAGCTTCGGATGACTGCAGCTCACTTCACGAGCAGGTGAAGCAAGTTGGGACAATGATCAAGACGTTTGCTCGCACTGGGCAATCAGGCACGACTTGCAAACACCTGTGTTTGTTTGATTAATTCCCCCTGGGGCAACCTATACATGTTGTATACCAACATGTATATATCATAGTTTAGTAGTTGAGGGACCAGGACTGACTATGTTCTTTCATTTTGGGAATCCTTTTAGGTGCAGATCAGACCCTAATGCTGCGACCTCTTGGAGAGTTTGGCGATGTTTGGCGACATTGCTGCAACATTTCAGTGCCAATGTGTCTGTTGGAGAGTTATCGCTGCCCGGTGGTCTTTTCCTCCCCATAAACACAGGCAGGATAGCGAGCTCCAGGAACCATTTGTAAGTGTGCTGCTATTGTTTATAACGCTGTAGGTTAATCTAAAGTCAAATTAAGATTGTACACTGCATATTTGACAGTCTGAATTCACAGCCTGTCACATTTGATACTTATGTATGAGACTCTTCAGTGAAATGTAATTTGGAGCACTTTTTTGGATTTTCGGCTCCGGTTTTTGGCCATCAAATGTGGGAAGGACCTGAAGACAACCGTGTGGAGAATGCTTCAGAGTATCTTCTCAAATCGCCTTTCAATTTCTACAACTTGGACTGGTGTAGGGGCTAAAGCTTGTTTTAAAGACCTGTTTCTGAAGCCCATTGTTCAAAGTAAGTTAGATATTCTCTTAATTAGATGTGTATTCAAAAGGAATGACAGATCTGTATTTTCTACAGGGGCCATACGGAAGAATCCGGCAACCCAGGATGCCACTGATGAGGCGGTCCAGGTTAATGTAATGCGTTTCCTGAAAGGAGCATCTGACCGCGAAGGTGGAGAAAGGCGCCGCACAACAGAGAGGGACCCACAGCCGACTCCTTAAACCTAGACCATAGGCTTGTCTAGACTACTGACACCCAGCATGTTCTCTGTGTGTATATATTTTATGTATATATATATATATATATATATATATATATATATATATATATATATATATATATATATATGTCTTTTGTTTTCTTTTTTATTTATATTTCAGTGTGCTGACAGATCTTGTTTCAATACTGTACTGAAATGTGGAATTAAAACGTCAAATAGAAATTTGTCTGGTTTGATCAATCATTATTCTAGATAAACTGCATGCTATAAACATTTTATTTATATATATATATATAATATATATATATATATATATACATATATAAATATATGACAGATGGCTCCGCAATAGCGTTTGCCTCCGGCGGGTAAAGCTGCGTTTGCTATAACTGCGGCGGATCGGCGGTTGACCTGCTGTCCGTCCGCGAAAGGAAGGCGGTCCGCCGACTCGTTGCTATCTGGGTTGAGGAGGACGACTGTGCCCCCCACTCACCCACAAGCGCTCAGGTTCACTTTGTATCACCTGGATACAATTTGTTCAATCAAATAAAACAAATTCACTCATCAGATCTTTGAAGAGATGATGATGCAGGACGATGAGTCGCCTGTCAGCTGCTTTAACGTCGTGTTCACTGCTTTTTGTTAGTTTATTAATAAGCAAACCTGTTGAACGGGATGCAGAACAATGTTCTAAATCAACGTCATCAAGTCAACCCAAAGCCGCGTGTGGCCCCGCCCCCCTCGTTCACCGGGACGGGGAATAAAAACCGGTGATTCTCGCCGGTCGCGGTGTCTTCTTGCCGCTTCTCCCGATCAGCTGTTGCGGTTCGACGTCGGTTCATCGCCGGCTGTGATTCAGCGCGTCTCTCTCTCACCACGCGGGACTCACCAAAGCTTCTGCCCGGTTCCCCGGTCCATCATGGCGGGCCGACCGTCCGACGACCATCCGCCGACCTATGTTGACGTCCCCAGCACGGTAACATCTGCACAGGTTCAGATATCCAGATGTTGGTGCGTCTCAGCATCCTGGGCTGCATCATCAGTCTACTTGAGCTCCTTTATCTGTTTCTGTTTCTGTTCATAATATGAAGTATAAACTAAATATAAAACCGTCACAGCGTCAGTAGAATGTTCAGCCTCACCCAGTGAGCATTTTTTGGTTGAAAAGACGTTTAAAAGACGTCTATGCCCGACGTTGAAAAGACGTTGCAAAATGGTTTTTAAAGTGAAAGTTGTTTCAACGTGATTTTTTATAGGGTAAAATGTCTTATTCTCTTGTGTGCTATATCATTATTTTGGAGGTTTAAAAATAAACTACGTCCACATTTGTAAGATTACCACCGATATTATAAATCACGTTGAAAACGGGTCTATACGCGAACGTCTTTTCAACGTCTACGAATAGACGTTGAAAGAACTTTCACTTTTAAACCATTTTGCAACGTCTTTTCAACGTCGGGCCACAGACGTATTTTAAACGTTAAATAAAAGATTAGATAAATTGCTCGCTGGAAAGTTACATACTTAGTCACAGTTGTCATGTTAACATCCCTTAACAAGGACAAACGCATTATGTTATTAATTTGCATTTATTATAAATATAACACTATACATATAACAACACTTTTCCTAATGAAAAACAATACAAAAATAAAATATATATTTCAGGGAAATAAACTATGGAATTAAAAGTGCAGAAAAAACATGGACAGGTTAGTTTAGAATTCTGTGTTTCTAGCCCATTTTTCTGGATCATTGGAACTTCATTTTTAGATTCTGTAACAAGATGTGGATCTGTGTCACTTGAGTTGGGATAGTATACCTGAAATCAGCTGCGTCTCCCTCATCCTCACTTGATGATTCTTTGTGTAAAGGGAGTCAGAGTGCAGAGAACACCCTTCAATTGCAGATTCCTCTGGTCAACGTGTTTATTCAATTCAAATCATTTTATTTTGTTCAGCTTTGCAATCTGTAAACATGCAAGCATGCAAGTAGGTGTGTAGAGTATGAACAACTTAAAGATGTACAGTGCTTTCAAATCCTTTGACAGAAATTATTCTAATATTGAGAGTAGTAAGCCAGGTGTAAGGCAGGACCACTGCAGGCACAACCTCCATCAGATGTAACCTCCGTCAGATGCAACCACCACCCACAGAAACCTGTGAGGAGGGAAAGCACAAAGACTTCAAGGAAAAGGCAAAGTTGGTCATTTGGGTTTATGATGACAGTAATAAACTAGTAATAATAACAGCAGCAGGTGTGTTAGAACCCTCATTCATAGATTGTTTACTCATTACATTATAATCAAGATAATTCATCTGCAACTTATGGCATTTCTGGAGTAACATGTCCAGGTATATTACACAGTATCATGCTTTAAGCAGCAGTAACTTACAATGTGTTGGCCCTCTTGTTTACAGACCACAACTTGTTGAATTCAGCCCTTCACCCTTGCAATCTGTATTTAGCCCCCATTGCTTTAAAAACGTATTTTCAATGTGAAATGCAAAAAAATTAATGGGTACGCATTAGCAACATCAAACACACAAAAAATATTCTGCGATGTTTACTTTTGGTCCAGGTCATCATGCTGCACGCTAGCATGCTCCAAGCTAGCATGCTAACTAGCAAACTACCTGCGCTAACGCTAACAAGCTTAACAAAAAGGACCGTCTTTCCTGTATCGAGTCGGCACCACAAGTGAAACAACCAGGCCCGTTTGAAGGAATTTGGGGGCCCCAAGCAAAATGGACATGGAGGCCCCCCCCAAGTCCCCGCCGCGCGCACGCAAAACCTACAGGAACCACAGCACAGCTATAAAGTTTAAGTTCACCCACACTTTATATAAATAAAAAAGGGTTTACAGTGCATAAACCTAATGTGCATGATATTTGAACATTTAACAATTTAACATTTGCACACTACCATAAAATCAAGTGCCAGTCCTGTGAGCCTCTCCTCTTCACGATGCCGGGCTAGGGTTGCCAACTGTCTGGGACGAATCACGAATTATGGGCATTTTTGATTTGTCCCGACCGTGACAGCTCCAGTTCTGTTTTCCAATCACAGCCTCCTAAGTCAATGACGCGCGAAAAACTGTTTGGTTGTTGTGACCAACAACCAGATGATGATGATGATGTTCATAAGAAGCAGTACATGGACCCAGGGGGGGTCCAGGTGAGGGGGGATCTGGGTCAGAGGTGTGAAGGCAAATCTATGTTAAAATCCGAGAGTGCAAATCCATGTGCACACAAATCAAACATTCACGAGCAAAATTCCGTCTTGTGTGAGAATCGGGATAAAAAATGAAAAACTTTTCATTTCCTTACAGGTGTATTTTTCAACAACTGTAGGCCGACTTCACAAAGACAAGTTTCCACAGTGACAAGCTTTTGAAATATGCATTAATACCACAAAACAGACGAGGTTTGTAACCAATTAAATGTAGAAACCATGGTGACTCCGCCCCTTACTGTCAAAACGGAAAACAGCGAGCGAGCAACGAACGAGGTTCAGGTTTCCAATGTTTGAATTCCGCGCGCGTGGACCTGATTTGTGCTTTTGATTCTGACATTGATTTGCCTTCATACCTCAGTTACCAACATCACGTAACAATATTATAAAAAAACATTTATATCGGTAGATATAAAAGTGAATTATATTTCTTAACGTTACACTTAAAAGTGAACTCTCACCCGCCTCCTTCCTGAATAAATTAAATCCTCATGGGCCGCACTGCATGCTGGGATATACTGGGGCACAAAGGACAGATCAGATGTGTCCTCCAAATCAGCTCCTGGAGGACAGCGTCCCTCGACTGCGTTCAGTGGAGCCGACAGAACGAGACACGACAAACTAGTTTCCCCATTGTTTTTTTCCTTCAGGAGCCACAGACGGACTACGCGGGATGGGGAGTAGAAGAAACGTGTCGGTACCTGCGGGCGGAAGGTCTTGGAGAGTGGGAGGATGCGTTTAGAGGTTGGTCCTCTTTGTTGGAAATCTTAATTATAGATGTTGATATTTATACAAAAGCTATTTTTAAATATTTCTTCTCATCTGTGTTTTTGTCTCCGGCATCCAGAGCACAGAATCACCGGGGTGGGGCTCCGCTACCTGGCGGATGCTGATCTGGAGAAGATGGGCTTGAAGTAAGTTTGTTGAACATGAAACCCTGAGGGTCTCACATGATGTCAGCAGGTCCATAGCTTCAGCGCGAGGGCTGCGACCTGTCAGGGGACCTCGACTACCTCAGAACGCATCACACGCTATTTATTGGTACTTATGGGCTCTCTTCATGAGGTCTTACCCACCAGAACGCTCACAGGGGTTCCCCTTCATCCTGACAGGAAACAATGTCCAGATGGACAAAGTAGGTCCAGAGTTCTTACACTTGTTATCATGGTATGAATCTTCAGAGCAGAGGCCATAAACCAGGTTGGGTCGCAGAGGGGTTAACTGGGGATTGGCTTTAATGTTCCCTCACCATTTGTTTCTGTCTCCTCATGGACGGGTTCACGTCCAGGCTCCACGAGGACCGCCTGCGAGTTCTACACATCCTCAGGAAGCTGTGGCAGATCGAAGTGGAGCCGAGCAAGGTAACATCTGCACAAGTCCAGGGCTGAAGGGCCGATGAAGACACAATAGAGCGAAGGAGAGGAACCCCCAAATTTCGCCGACCAGTTCATTAATTCTCATGAAAATTTGAACGATAATACCGTCTCTTTCAACATTAGGTTGCAACCAGTGCTGTAGTGGTAGAATTAGAGGTGGGTAAACTCTGAATTTTGTGATCATACAGACCTCGACGCGATGCGAAGCAACGCAACACAAAGCGTCGCGACTCTGTAAGGCTGTCCTGGCTATATTGCATTATGTTATCAGTAAAAGTCATATACAACATCAATGAAAATGGATAAATGTGTAAGTAGTTTGTAGTTTATTAAATCTAAGAAAACAGTGAAGAAAAGTATGTCAACACAACACAACAAGACAATTGCAGATTAAGAACTATCTACATACGGAGTCTCCTTTTTACAGTAGTGCCCAGAGGGCCTCCTTGTCCTCCACGTCAGGTCCTGCCTCGCACAGAGGAGCCATGAACCCCAGAACACGTGTTCTGGGGTTCATGGCTCCTCTGTGCTTCTCTCTCTATTGGACCTGGTGTTTCTCCTCTTCCTGTGCTCTCTGCATCATTGCCTGTCCTCTCACTGCCTGAACAAATATGTTGAATTTAAGAGTTAACCAGTTAAGCAGTCTGTCAATTACACTGACAACATAAGTTAAAGGAACACTCATGTACTAACTATTTCATCATAAATAGCCTATACAGCATGTTTTTTTTCACGTTGAGAACTGACTTGTTTTTTAATCTACGCGTCACCAGGCGTTTTTCTTGTCCTTTTACCGTGCACGACCAGCGAACACAGAGCGCGCGACTACTACCCCCCCCCCGCCGCGAAATATTGTCTGACATAAAACCGGTCCGTGAGGTAAGAAAGGTTGGGGACCACTGGGCTGATCCACAACGTGTGTTTACACACCTCCTGGATCCTGATTGGACGCTGCTGCAGCCGCAAGGCGCTGATTGGATGCTCACAGACCGTAATACAGCGCAGATGAACATGATTCAGACTACGGCGTTTATATGTTCAACAATAGGAAACCTAGTCTTAGCTGTTTTAAAATTACACCAAGTTTATTTCGGATTATTCCAACGGAAGAATACAAGGCGCAGGGAACTTTGAGGTGCGTAAACGCTATTTATAGGTGCATAAACGCTATTTATAGGTGCGTAAACGCTATTTCCAAATTCCAGAGGTGCGTAAACGGCGTTTACGTGCGTTTACCCTCCACTACAGCCCTGGTTACAACCTGACACATTATCAACAAATGTACTTTTTTTTAGCACGTTGATGTTTCGTTCACTTTTTAGGCGGTCTTTGACGTTCAGACCTCATTTCAACCTGATTTCAACCATATTTTATTATTTAGATTTTTAAGTGTTCACAGGGCATGTTTGACTAATCGCCTGTCAGCTGGTTTAACATCGTGTTCACTGCTTTTTGTTAGTTTATTCAGTCAGTCTCCACTCAGTCCAGTCTCTCCTTCTCCCCTGTTCAGTGGTTTGTTTCCCTTCTTATGCTTAAGTGTGTCTTTAGTTTGCGGCGGAAGATGTGAACGCTCTCTGCGGTCCTGGTGTCTTCGGAGAGCTCGTCCCACCATTTCGGAGCACGACAGCAAAGAGTGGTGATCTAGTCAAGTGTTTTGCTCTCAGTGAGGAGGAACAAGCAGTTTATCGGATGCAGAGCGGAGAGTGCGGGTCGGGATGTCGGGTTGGACCATGTCCTGGATGTAAGCTGGACCCGATCCATTCACAGCATGGTACATGAGCACCAGTGTTTAGAACTGGATGAGCCACCGGTAGCCAGTGAAGAGAGCCGAGGAGTGGAGTAGTGTGGGAGAATTTCGGAAGGTTAAAGACCAGTGGAGCTGCTGCATTCTGGATGAGCTGCAGAGGTGGAATGGAGGTAGCAGGAGACCTGCAGGAGAGAGTTACAGTAGTCCAGGTAGGAGATGACAAGAGCCTGAATCAGCACCTGGGCAGCCTTCTGAGTGAGAAGAGGACGTGTTCTCCTGATGTTGTAGAGCGTGTATCTACAGGTTCGTGTTGTCAGTGATGTTGGGAGTCAGGGAGAGTCGGCTGTCGAGTGTGACGCCGAGGTTCCTAGCGGTTAAAGTGGGCGTTAACACGGAGTTGCCAAAGTTGACAGTCAAATCCTGGGTCGGAGAGTCTTTTCCTGGAAAGATAAGTAGTTCAGTCCTGTCGGGGTTGATTTTCAGATGGTGGGCGGACATCCACTGAGAGATGTCAGTCAGACAGGCAGAGATCCGAGCTGCCACCTGGGTGTCCGAGGGAGGGAAGGAGAGAATTAGTTGGGTGTCATCGGCATAGCTGTGGTAGGAGAAGTTATGCGAGCGAATGACAGCCCCGAGAGAGTTGGTGTAGAGCAAGAAGAGAAGGGGACCCAGCACGGAACCCTGAGGAACTCCAGTAGTAAGAGGACAAGGTTCCGACACAGATCCTCGCCAGGTTACCCGGTAGGTGCGGCCGTCGAGGTAGGACGAGAGAAGGGAGAGAGCAGGTTGACTGTGTCAAATGCAGCAGAGAGGTCCAGAAGGACGAGGACAGAGGAGAGAGAGGAGCTCTAGCAGTGTGGAGTTGCTCTGAGACAGCAAGGAGAGCAGTCTCTGTGGAACGGCCTTGAAGCCTGACTGGAGGGGGTCAAGGAGGTTGTTACAGTGGAGATAAGAGGAGAGTTGATTAACGATAGCACGTTCAAGGGTTTTGGACAGAAAGGGAAGAAGAGAGACCGGTCTGTAGTTGTTTTCTTCAGAAGGGTTGAGGGTAGGTTTCTTCAGGAGGTGGTTGACTCTAGCCTCCTTTAGATAATTGGGAAAACAGCCAGATAACAGAGTATTGTTGATGAGACAGGTGAGGAAAGGGAGAAGGTCACAAGCGATAGATTGTAGAAAATGTGATGGAATGGGGTCAAGAGGGCAGGTGGTCGGACGGGCAGAGGTTACTAGGGTAAGAACTTGGTTAAGAGACGGGGGGGTGAAGGAGGAAAGTGAGGGCGATAGAGGTGAAGCCAGTGGGATGCAAGAAGTAGGAGGTGGGTTTGAGAAGGAGGAGCGTATGTCAGCTATTTTCTTGGTAAAGTAGTTGACAAAGTCACCCGGAAGAAGAGTGGAGGGGGGAGGAGGACTAGGGGGTTCGAGGAGGTTGGAGAAGATCGAAAAGAGTTTTTTGGGGTTAGAGAATGAAGATTCGATTCTGGATTGGAAGAAGGAGCTTTTGGCAGCAGATATAGAAGCAGAGAAAGAGGAGAGAAGAGATTGAAATTCAAGCAGGTCATCAGGTCGTTTATATTTACGCCATCTCCTTTCCGACGCTCGCATGGTTGCTCTCATGGCACGGACCGGTTGAGATAGCCACGGAGCCGGAGGGGATTTGCCAGTCCGTCGTGTCGTAAGAGGGCAGAGAGAGTCTAGAGAGGAGGAAAGATTTGAGGAGAGTCTCTGCAGCAGCGTTCGGATGCAAGAGTGAGAAGGAATCAGTTGAAGGGAGAGCTGATAGAACAGAGGATGCCAGAGAGGACGGAGAGAGGGAGCGAATATTGCGCCGAACAGGTACAGAGTCAGTCAATGGGGCCGGGTTGTTAGTTATAGAGTGGGAGAGAGTAAGAGATGAAGAAGTGGTCAGAGACATGAAGTGGAGTTACAGAGAGGTTAGTGGTAGATCAGTTTCTAGTAAAGATGTAGTCGAGGTGATTGCCGGCTTTGTGAGTAGGAGGAGAGGGACTGAGTGACAGAGCGAAAGAAGAAAGTGAGATGACTTCTCTGTCTGGATGTTGAAGTCACCCAGGAGGATGAGCGGAGGTCCATTTTCATTAATCGGTAGATATAAAAGTGAATTCTATTTCTTAACGTTACATTTAAAAGTGAACTCTCACTCGCCTCCATCCTGAATAAATTAAATCCTCGTCGGCCCGCACTACATGCTGGTATATACTGGGCCGCAAAGGTTGGATCAGATGTGCCCTCCAAATCAGCTCCTGGAGGACACCGTCCCGCGACCACGTTCAGAGGAGCCGAACTAGACAGTCGAGTCGCAGCGACGTATGCAGTGGACGAAAGCGTCCTTAAGGATGCACCCTAGAGCGGTGGTCCCCAACCTTTTTTACCTCACGGACCGGTTTCATGTCAGACAATATTTCGCGGAAGAGGTAAGAGGACAATTGTAAACGTGAAGAAAAACGCCTGGTGACGCGTGGTGAATCTGTCAGAGGGACGAGCGCACATAATTAGGAGAAAATCCGGTCAATTTTCAAAATAAAACATTTTTCAGAAAAATAATATATATAAGCTTTCTGTGGTGCGGCCCGGTACCAAACGGCCCACGGACCGGTACCGGTTTGCGGCCCGGTGGTTGGGGACCACTGCCCTAGAGAATTGGGACACACCCTGTGTGAAGACACAACGAACTAGTTCCCGCATTGTTTTTTTCAGAAGCCCGGAGCGCCAGAGATGGCTGGCTACGTGCGATGGGGAGTAGAAGAAACGTGTCAGTACCTGCGGGACGAAGGTCTTGGAGAGTGGGAGGTTACGTTTAGAGGTTGGTCCACTTTGTTGGAAATCTTAATTATAAATGTTGATATATATATATATATATATATATATATATATATATATATATACACAAAAGCTATTTTTAAATATTTCTTCTCATCTGTGTTTTTGTCTCCGGCATCCAGAGCACAGAATCACCGGGGTGGGGCTCCGCTACCTGGCGTACGCTGATCTGGAGAAGATGGGCTTGAAGTAAGTTTGTTGAACATGAAACCCTGAGGGTCTCACATGATGTCAGCAGGTCCATAGCTTCAGCGCGAGGGCTGCGACCTGTCAGGGGACCACGACTACCTCAGAACGCATCACACGCTATTTATTGGTACTTATGGGCTCTCTTCATGAGGTCTTACCCACCAGAACGCTCACAGGGGTTCCCCTTCATCCTGACAGGAAACAATGTCCAGATGGACAAAGTAGGTCCTGAGTTCTTACACTTGTTATCATGGTATGAATCTTCAGAGCAGAGGCCATAAACCAGGTTGGGTCACAGAGGGGTTAACTGGGGATTGGCTTTAATGTTCCCTCACCAGTTCTTTCTGTCTCCTCATGGACGGGTTCACGTCCAGGTTCCTCGGGGACCGCCTGCGAGTTCTACACAGCCTCAGGAAGCTGTGGCAGATCGAAGCGGAGCCGAGCAAGGTAACATCTGCACAAGTTCAGGGCCGAGGGGCCGATGAAGACCCAATAGAGCGAAGGAGAGGAACTTGTGTGATTAACCCGAGAGGAAGTGAAGATTGTTTCTGTTCCCTTTTCCAAACAAACCGTTGAAGTCTGTGAAGAGACGACAAACCAGTTCCCACATTTGTGTTTCTATTCACTGACATTTTACCTGCTTCTGATCTGCATCTCGTACTCTGATCCTTACCAACACTCCGGCTTCCTGCTACTTTGGAACCGGCTTTGGGGGTTAATTCTTGTTCTAGACGCGTCTCTCAGCTGCTTGTGTCTTCCAGGTGTTCAACGATCCCATCCACGGCCACATGGTGATGCACCCTCTGCTCATCAAAATCATCGACACGCCTCAGTTCCAGAGGCTCCGTCACATCAAGCAGCTCGGGGGGGTCTACTTTGTTTTCCCCGGAGCGTCCCACAACCGCTTCGAACACTCCCTCGGGTATGTCCTCCACTAGGGGCGCTGGTCTGTTGACCCGGCATCGCTCCGCTGGTCACTACCGTCATAAAGCCGTGAACCAACGAGTCCTATCACCACGCTAAGCGCCGTATAGAGCAGCGTCAGCTGGTGAGACCAGACTCCCCAAAGTAATAAAAGAAACAACGTTCTCTCATGCTGCTTTCCACGAGGTCGTCTCAGTTGAAATGTAACGTTAAAAGAAGATTTTTTAACCGTTTTAGACATCTGTGAATTAAATGGATTAATCAATTAATCATCACTATTGTAGGAGAGGAAGGCCGTAGACCCACAAATGGATGAACATGACTCCTCGTTAGGCTATAAACGTGAAGAAAACGCTCCGATGAGTCTCTTCATCCGGTGTAGCTCATTGGTGTTCGTCCTCGTCCTCAGGGTGGCGCATCTGGCAGGAGAACTGGTCCGAGCTCTGAAACGGAGGCAGGGAGACCTCGACATCGACGACAGAGACGTCCTCTGTGTGCAGATCGCCGGGCTCTGCCACGACCTCGGTGAGTTCAGTTCAGTGTCGGGGGCTTAATGGCGACCTATCGGGACCAGAAGTGATGGCGTGTTGATTACATCCTCTTCCCCTCCAGGACACGGGCCCTTCTCCCACATGTTTGACGGAAAGTTCATCCCCAAAGCGGGCTCAGATCCCTCCTGGACGGTAGGACACAATGACACTTATATTTTAGTGTTTATAGATCACTTCCTGTGCATTGGGTTCTTTCCTGCATTCTTTTCTCATTTGTCGCAAATTATAATGTCTTATATTTCATTACATTACATGTTATTTAGCTGGTGCTTTTATCCAAAGTGGGGAAACTCCACCGATCTTTCACGGCCTGGAGGGACTGAGCGGCGTTCTGGTGTGGAGGCCCGCGGTCCGACACAATAAGCGAGACCACAGAACTTAGAGCGGTGTACTCGTGGTACGACGCGGGGATGACGCTGCAGGACCGGGAAATAAAACATGCAGACAGGTTACGACTGAACGGGCGCAGAGTCAAACGGCCCCTGAGACCAGCCTGGTAACCGGACAGACAGACGGCGAGCCAGAGAAACGTCTATGGGATGAGCCATGGGGCGTGGCAGCGGGCGGAACACAGGGTGGAAACTATAGGACGACCCAAAGCGAAACATCAGCACACGTCTGTCAAAATAGCACACAGACAGGGGGAAGAAACGGAGGAGTGGACAGGAAACAGTTGCAATGCAGAGGCCTTTTTTATATAAGCTGCCATAATTCATTTGTAATGTAATTTGACTTCATGGAACGACAGTTAGTACAAGATAAGGGACACAGTGGAGTGGACTTTCTATTTGAGTCATCTTACTTTCACTTTCACGTCCTGACCATTTTCCTTTTCTGTTTTTGATGTTGCAGCATGAGAAGGCCTCCGTGCAGATGTTTGACCACCTGGTGGCTGACAACAATCTGAAGTCGGAGATGGAGAAGAAGCACGGCCTGGTGCTGCCAGAGGACCTGGACTTCATCAAGGAAATGATCGCCGGACTGATGGACCCAAAGGACCCGAAGGTAGCCAAAATAACAGATGCCAAACACAAACTCTAAAAAACAGTAGTCCACAAACCAAAAGGGTGACTTCATAATATAACATTGAATATGAATAGATAAATCACATCTTTGCTAGTATTCATTTTTAGTTTAGAATTATTGCTATTAGATTTTATTCTTATTATCTTTACGCAAATAACGACGGACTGCTCATGAAAAGAAATATTTAGTTGGTCGAAAATAAACATACAATGATTACAAAACTCCTGAACAGAGCACCGTGAACCCAGGTGACACCAGACCAGTACCTTGAAGGTGGGCAGCATGAGGAACATGTGACCTCCTCTGGAGATCAGGCCGATGGAGACGGTGCATTGCAGAGATGGAAGAATGATCACGTTGTTCTATTCGTTCCTGACGTCACTGTGGTTTCATCTCCCCAGTGGCCCTATAAAGGCCGTCCAAAGGACAAGTCCTTCCTCTATGAAATCGTGTCCAACAAAAGAAACGGCATCGATGTGGACAAGTGGGACTACTTTGCCAGGTGGGGTCTGTACCCTGAATGTTCCTTATTCATCTGTTAACTTGGTCTTCTCACCACAGCGTGTCTTCATCCTCAGGGACTGCTACCACCTGGGCATCAAGAACAACTTTGACTACGGCCGCTGCCTGATGTTCGCCAGAGTGTGTGAGGTGAAGGGGCGGAAGCAGATCTGCTTCAGAGACAAGGTGCTTCTAACCAGCCGGAGATCCAAAGCCTATCGGCTCAAAATGAGAATCCATCTTAGGGTTAGGGGGAGTGAGGTACAAAAGCCGCATACATTTCTGGTAGAGACCGGGCAATCAGCATGTAGCCCCCTTTAGTAAAGGTATAGTCTGAAGATGTAAAGGCTCTCTGCATTCATTTCAGATGTGAGTCTCTTTGAAAACGCCTTGTCAGAACTTCTGTCCTCCGTCCTCCATGCGTCCTCTAATCGGTTGTCTCTTAACAGGAAGTGGGAAATCTGTACGACATGTTCTACACAAGGGACTGTCTCCACCGGAGAGCCTACAAGCACAAAGCGGTCAACATCGTGGAGACTATGTGAGGAGCTTGTTGTCTTTTCTTCATGACCCCCACGTGTGCTACGTTTTTACACAGCGATCATGTGATTTTCTCAGGATCACTGAGGCCTTTTGGAACGCAGACAAGTTCATCAGGTTTGAAGGCTCTAAAGGGAAGATGTTCAAGCTCTCCGAGACCATCGATGACATGGAGGCCTACACCAAGGTGACCGGTGAGTAGAAACACGCCGTTACTTCGATTTCCGCCTAAAGTTTTTCCATGTGAAGCAGAAAGTTAGACTGCTGATTGTTATCTGCCAATATCCACTGATATGTGATGAAGGGATCAGTGTTCGTGATCTCTGATCATGTGACATTGTAAGCAACCAATTGGTGTTTAGATCGACAGGAGGCGGAGCTAGCAACGTTATGTGTAATTAATACATTAGTATGGGACCTTTAAATGTACTTTCTATTTTGAAGATGTTTTTATATATATATATATATATATATATATATATATATATATATATATATATATATATATATATATATATATATATATATTAGAGATGAAATATGACGTGTTACAATTCCAGAAAACACCCAAAACAGATTATAATAAATCAGATCACCGAGCAATGAGGAAACAAACTCAAAGTTTTCAAAAGGTTCTCTTATAAAATAGGGATAAGTAATGTTCTGGGACGGAGCTTTTTGTCAAAACATCCTCACTATAAATTTAAACTACTAAGTGTAACTTGTATATGATGTGAATTGATCAATATCAAGACTCCTGTAAAGAAATAATATTAATCTATTGCAGAAACTATTTTGGTCCCTTCTTTGTAAGATTGCAATGAAGGCCACTGTGTATTTAATGTACTTTCACTTTTTTACCTTTTTTAAAAGTAACAAATATATTGGCTGGATGATCACGTGAATGTTCTGTTGTCTGTGTTTACTGCCCCCTCTCCTCCCCTTTCTTCCTAGATGACGTCTTTCAAAAAATACTCAACACATCCTTTGATGAGTTGAACGCCTTGAGGGAGATTCTCAACCGTGCAAACCCAATTGAGATTCTCAACCCCAAAAACCTGGAGAACTCGAAGGAGATTCTTAAAAACGTTGTGTGTCGAAATCTCTACAAATGTCTCGGACAAGCCCTCCCGCCCAAGCACGTGAACGTCAGTGTGATTAAAGCTCAGTTATATTCAGTTATTTTAACTTTGGAGAAGCTGGAAGCAGTAAATGTTTAACGATGGAAGCGTCTTTGTTCATGTTTGGATGAACATAATGAACTACAAAATCTACAAAAACACGATTTATCTGAATTGTATAAAAAAGAAATAGAATGCAAATAACATTTTAGGTTCGAGGTGACTCGTGTTGTATTATCCCCCCCCCCCATGGTTAAATAAGCAACCTCCACCTCCTGCTCTTTCCCCTCTGAAAGGAGAAGATTGCGAGCTGGGAAGACGATCTGGCTCAATGCATCCCTCAGGACGTGGTTCTGAATCCAGAGGACTTCATCATCGATGTGAGGCTTATTGATCTGATCAGTCCTCGTGCTCCCTGCTCTATGTGTCTGCAGGCTTCACTACAACCTTCTCACTCTTTTAGGTCATCAACTTTGACTACGGGATGAAGAAGAAGAACCCCATCAACAGCGTGCGCTTCTACAGCAAGGACGACCCGAACAAAGGCTTCCGTATCAGCAAGGAACAGGTCAGAACCGAACAAGAAGCCCCGACTTCAGATCTCAGGACCGGCTTCAGGTTGTTTATGTCCAACTCTTCCCAATGAAGATGGAGCTTCAAGTTGAAAACGTCCCATCTTCCTACTTTATTGTGTTAAATGAAGTAAACTAAGTACATTGTGCACCTCCTTCTCCTCCTCTCCAGGTGTCTAAACTTCTCCCGCAGCAGTTATCCAAGCAGCTGATCCAGGTCTCCTGCAAGAAGCTTGACAGCAGGAGTCTGGAGGCGGCAAAGGAGAACTTTGAACTGTGGTGCTCTCATAATGATTTCTGGGTGATTCAGGTAATCTGCACCTGCGGAGACGATAGTTACAATGTAGCAACGCAACTGTAACAAGCTGGAAAACAGTGACACAATCAGAGAAAATAAGCGCAATTCTGTAGAAGTCTGAGAAAATGACTCTACTTCTCTCTGGATTTATTCCCTCAGTAAACATTGTAAACATGAGTTTATGGTCTCAGTCTCTAGTTTCAGGTCTTCTTCAACACAACATGATGTTTATTTGGTACATTATGGTCCATTTAGATTCAAACAGACCATAAAGCAGGGGCTGCTTTAGGGCGGGGCTACATGCTGATTGACAGGTTATCAGTGGAAGCCAGAGACATATAAAAGTAGCCGACATGAGGGATTAAAGATGGAAATAAAGAATGTGATTGTGACAGAATTATATGTAATGTAATATGTGTCCAAAAGTCTGATCCGGTGGAAGTGGACTTTTGAACCCTTTGAGCCTCATTGTCTCCTGTTGTTTGGTTCCTCACACAGGATGAAGACATCTTGCCCCCGCTGGGACTCCTGTGAAGTCCAGCGGGACGACATGAAGGAAGTAAACTCAGTTGGTACTAATGTAGACAAATATAATCTATATTATAAATCTCTTTCTACGAGGTGTTGGTGAGCACAGCAAAGATTATAATATCTTTGCACCAAAAAGAGGGATGCGGTACTCGGGGCCCTTTGCTTGTGTTTTTAAACTCTTTATTATAATACTCACAAACATTTAGTTTTAGTTTTACCCTTTTTAATGTTGGTTTTATTTGATATCAAGTGTAACAGATCGTGCTCCCTTCTTCTGTCACAACCTTTAAAACATATATTTAAATGTAAGCTGCGAGCAGCGATGGACGGGTCCTCGCTGCTCTGCACACGTCGGCAATCTGGCCAGACGACTACAAACGGCCAAGAACGCCTGTGGTCGTCGGACAAAGCGACCGCGAGTCAGTAACGGCAGCGAGCGCCGCTGGGAAGGAATCTTTGTCAAATCTATCGTTAACATTATCAAGTTCTTAAGTCTTTTCATTTGAGAGGGATCAGATTAACCTGTGAGGAGCAGGCTGGAAAATAAAAAACATTTAACTTCCTGTTGCCACCAAATTATGAAAATGTGCAAAATAATAAGCAAGTCATGTGTAAGATATGTGTCTTGCCATATTAAGCCACACGTCTTGGAAGTTTGTTGGTCGATATCTTCTAAAATCACTGAGACAACAAGCAACAAAGATTTTCAGGTGATATTGAACCAATAATGATCCACAAAATATTCTGTGATAATCGGACAGAGAATTTAGGAGAGATGGACAATAATGTGTTTTTGACTAAATTCCAAATGAGGGAAAATCTAACTCGGCGTATTTAAATGCCATGATTGTACTTTGTGTTACCCGAGAGCACATGTGTGCCAAATGTCAATCAGGCATTGGGGGGAAAATGGAGCTACTGTGATACTTCTCTCATTTCTAGGAGGTGCTACAGAGACGCTTCTTTATACCCAAATAATATATATTAATAATTCCTTGAAATACAATGTTCCTCTACGACGAGTCGTAGCGAGGACCTTATTAATTCGGCTCAAACGTTTATGTGAACAGATTTTGGCGCGTGAGTGTTTATTTTTCAGATGTGTGTGACGTTGTTGACTTTATTGTTTATTGTTCTGATGCTGAGTGGCTCAACTTTAAGATATTTGCATTATTTTTTCCTTCTTTTCTAATGTCACCGTGTCATCTTTTCCATCTTACCTAAATGTAATCTCAAGGAAATCTCTGACTGCGTATTTTATGTTTGGCCGATTATGCAAAAAAAAAAGAATGGCAATATTTCTGTGTGCAAAGGGAAACTTAAAGATGCTGTGTGTGGTGCTCCAAAGAAATAAAACGGGTTCCTCTCAGCTTGTCCTCGTGTAATGACCCTTGTTGAGCACCAGGGGGCGCCATGCTCCCTTAGACCAGAGGATAACGGATCTGTATGAAAATAACTGTTTCATACAAATAAGCAGAAAACATCCAAAAAAGAAATTTAATTGGATGATGTAACACAAAAAGGAAAGTTCAAGATTTTTAAATTTGCTAAAGAAAACAGACAACCGGTTAATAATAAAGTGAAAGTAACAAATAAATGTCAGCATGAAACTTTGTTCATTAGAAACATTTTCTTCTGAAAATATTATAAGATGCAAATTTGACTGTGATCATTTTCATACATAACCAGATTCTAAATATGAACATCGGATGAGGGAATGTAGGATTTCTCTACGACATCATGAACCAGGAAATACCGTCAACAAGCTTAAGAAACGTACATTCGCTCCACGTAGAATAGAGGAGTCTGTGGACGAGGTGTGAAGAAGCCACCTGTAGAACCTCCACAATCCAGAGGGGAACGAAGCTGTGAGTGTAGCGTCCCTTCAACTTGGAAGAAACAGGCTTGGGAGTGTTTCCAGACGGGTGTACTTTCATTCAGATGAGTGTGCATAGCACCAACACCAGCACCGTGACAACGAAAAAGGGAAATAACAAAGGCAATTTAGCCGGATACAAAATAGTCTTTGACAAATGCACTTTAGCATACATGGATAACAGCATAGCAACAGTCATTATATTAAATTAATTTACATGAAATACAATGAAATACAATCACAATGAACCACATGTCCGCATATCGAAGGCTGTTATAAAGTGGTAATCCAGGGAAGTCCGCCGCCATTAGCTTAATTTATTAAGTTGCTAGCTAGCTTCTCGCGTCTTCTATTGAACAAATGTGAGCGCGAGCGATTGATCACGTGAGCAGATAGTATGATGTCAAAATAAAAGTCACATAAAATCTAAGTAGGAAACAGGATCATCAAAATAAAAGAACACTGCTAGTGGTCATTTAGAGTGAGGTTTGGTGATGTAAGAAGTACTGAAGGAGACTCCTGCAGGTGTAGTTGTCACGAGCAAAGAGGCAGAGGCAGGACTCCAGCGCAGAGTTCATATCAAAAACTACTTTATTAAACCCAAAATACACCAGCAGACGGGACAGGCATTCCGGGTAGACCTGATGAAGACACTACAGGTGGACAGGGTCAAAGAACGAAAGAGTCAAAATCAACATGAAACGTCACCACTTCATCGCTACAATTTTGTTATTCAGTTTATGTCTCTGTTCTTATTTCAATTTAAAGGTGCTATATACGTAAAGTTATTACTAGTATCTTTTTACTCTGCACCAGTTGTGAAATCAATATTCTGAACATTAATTCTGGCAAGAAGGAGAATAATAAGGTCGCATAAAGGTTAAGCGTTCAGTGGCTGCTCAGAGAGCATCTGTCTCATTTATACACAGTCACAACAACAACAAGCGACACAACAAGGCGATTTGTGGGTTTCACCCTGAACCAGTTCTTCTTTATCTCTATGAAACAGGTGTAGATCGTCACTGTTATATCAAGGGTGGTATTTCTCTTCTAAAATATGCTGAGATGGTCGTAGTTGTAACCGAGCTTTTCTTTATTCATTCAGTCATGTTCACTCCTTTTTGTTGGTTAATGAAACCGAGAACAAAGTGCTAAATCAACGTCATTGGGATCAGGGCTGTAGTGGAGGATAAACGCACGTGAACGCCGTTTACGCACCTCTAGAATTTGGAAATAGCGTTTACGCACCTATAAATAGCGTTTACGCACCTCTAAGTGGCGTTTACGCACCTCAAAGTTCCCTGCGCCTTGTATAATCCGAAATAAATTTGGTGTAATTTTAAAACAGCTAAGACTACGTTTCCTATTGTTGAACATATAAACGCCGTAGTCTGAATCATGTTCATCTGCGTTGTATTACGGTCTGTGAGCATCCAATCAGCGCCTTGCGGCTGCAGCAGCGACCAATCAGGATCCAGGAGGCACATACACGCTGTGGATCAGCCCAGTGGTCCCCAACCTTTCTTACCTCACGGACCGGTTTCATGTCAGACAATATTTCGCGGACCGGTCGTGAAGGTCCGACGGGGGGACAAGGACAAGAAAAACGCCTGGTGACGCGTAGATTAAAAAACAAGTCAGTTCTCAACGTGAAAAAAACCCTGCTGTATAGGCTATTTATGATGACGTAGGTAGTACATAAGTGCTCCTTTAACTTGTGTTGTCAGTGTAATTGACAGGCTGCTTAACTGGTTAACTCTTAAATTCAACATATTTGTTCAGGCAATGAGAGGACAGGCAATGATGCAGAGAGCACAGGGAGAGAAACACCAGGTCCAATAGAGAGAGAAGCACAGAGGAGCCATGAACCCCAGAACACGTGTTCTGGGGTTCATGGCTCCTCTGTGCAAGGCAGGACCTGACGTGGAGGACAAGGAGGCCCTCTGGGCACTACTGTGAAAAGGAGACTCCGTATGTAGGTAGTTCTTAATCTGCAATTGTGTTGTTGTGTTGTGTTGACATACTTTTCTTTACTGTTTTCTTAATAAAATTAAATAATAAAATTAATTAAATAAAATGTAATGAACTACTAACACATGTATTCATTGTCATTGATTGTATATGACTTTTACTGATAACATAATGCAATATAGCCAGGACAGCCTTACAGAGTCGCAACGCTTTGTGTTGCGTTGCTTCGCATCGCGTCGAGGTCTGTATGATCACAAAATTCAGAGTTTACCCACCTCTAATTTTACCACTACAGCACTGATTGGGATGTAATCCGGGGTTTATCTTTCTATAAATGTCAACCTACGTTTTCTCACGGCGGCTTGTTGCTCCGCCCTCCTCGTCCCAGCCAATCGGAAGCCACGCCCATCAAGCTGTAGCCAAACAGCAAGTAAAGTACCGGAAGTAAGTTGTTTTACTTTAAAATGAATCCGTAAATATGTCCACATCTTTAATAGATATATAATAAATATCTTTATTATTTATTAATTTCATCACTTCTAAAACCATATTTCCAATTGATGACAATATTTATGTATTTCATGGAACAAAAAAATACATCTTTGGCGAACACTGCACGTTATCCGTCCGTCGTGTTTTATTTTGAAAACCATCCACCGGAAACGTTGCCCGTGTCGGATGAGCTTGACACACCGGTGAGGAAACAAAACCCGGGTGATTCTCGCCGGTCGCGGTGTCTTCTTGCCGCGCGGTTCCGATCAGCTGCTGCGGTTCGACGTCGCTTCATCGCCGGCTGTGATTCAGCGGGTCTCCCTCTCTCACCGCGCGGGACTCACCAACTCTTCTGACCCGGTTCCCCGGTCCATCATGGCAAGCCGAAAGCGATCGTTTCCCCCCGATAGCAGCCTCAGCGCGCCGGGGAAGAGAGCACCGGGGCCCGGAGCGCCACAGACGGACTACGCGGGATGGGGAGCAGAAGAAACGTGTCGGTACCTGCGGGCGGAAGGTCTCGGAGAGTGGGAGGATGCGTTTAGAGGTTGGTCCTCTTTGTTGGAAATCTTAATTATAAATGTTGATATGTATACAAAAGCTATTTTTAAATATTTCTTCTCATCTGTGTTTTTGTCTCCGGCATCCAGAGCACAGAATCACCGGGGTGGGGCTGCGCTACCTGGCGGATGCTGATCTGGAGAAGATGGGCTTGAAGTAAGTTTGTTGAACATGAAACCCTGAGGGTCTCACAGGACGTCAGCAGGTCCATAGCTTCAGCGCGAGGGCTGCGACCTGTCAGGGGACCACGACTACCTCAGAACGCATCACACGCTATTTATTGGTACTTATGGGCTCTCTTCATGAGGTCTTACCCACCAGAACGCTCACAGGGGTTCCCCTTCATCCTGACAGGAAACAATGTCCAGATGGACAAAGTAGGTCCTGAGTTCTTACACTTGTTATCATGGTATGAATCTTCAGAGCAGAGGCCATAAACCAGGTTGGGTCACAGAGGGGTTAACTGGGGATTGGCTTTAATGTTCCCTCACCATTTGTTTCTGTCTCCTCATGGACGGGTTCACGTCCAGGTTCCTCGGGGACCGCCTGCGAGTTCTACACAGCCTCAGGACGCTGTGGCAGATCGAAGTGGAGCCGAGCAAGGTAACATCTGCACAAGTTCAGGGCCGAAGGGCCGATGAAGACACAATAGAGCGAAGGAGAGGAACTTGTGTGATTAACCCGAGAGGAAGTGAAGATTGTTTCTGTTCCCTTTTCCAAACAAACCGTTGAAGTCTGTGAAGAGACGACAAACCAGTTCCCACATTTGTGTTTCTATTTAGTGACATTTTACCTGCTTCTGATCTGCATCTCGTACTCTGATCCTTACCAACACTCTGGCTTCCTGCTACTTTGGAACCGGCTTTGGGGGTTAATTCTTGTTCTAGACGCGTCTCTCAGCTGCTTGTGTCTTCCAGGTGTTCAACGATCCCATCCACGGCCACATGGAGATGCACCCTCTGCTCATCAGAATCATCGACACGCCTCAGTTCCAGAGGCTCCGTCACATCAAGCAGCTCGGGGGGGCCTACTTTGTTTTCCCCGGAGCGTCCCACAACCGCTTCGAACACTCCCTCGGGTATGTCCTCCACTAGGGGCGCTGGTCTGTTGACCCGGCATCGCTCCGCTGGTCACTACAGTCATAAAGCCGTGAACCAACGAGTCCTATCACCACGTTAAGCGATTAAGAACAAGTTCTCATTTACCAGGATGAGCTGGCCAAGAGGCAGCAGCACCGTCCACACAAGTGACACAAACGGACACAATACAGTATGACAAACAAATGGCTAAAAACAACATTGTTAAATTAATAAACACTATGTAGAAAAAAGGCAGATTACTGGAAGTACTTTGTAAAAATGGAAGAGAGAGAAGTGCCTACAACAGTCAACTATGGCTCGGTGCAGCTTTTGTTTGAACATGTCGAGAGACGTGAGGGCTGTAAGTTTGAGCGTGTTTTGTAATGAGTTCCAATCATTTGCAGCAGCAAAATGAAAGGAGTTACGACCAAACGCAGTACGGACTTTTGGAATCATCAGTCACTGGATCTTAAATGGCGTTTGCTGTCCGAAATGTGCAGAAGATTTGAGCGGTATCGGGGGTCACTCCCAAAATGATTTGTAGATCATGTAAGAATACGTGTTCAAGATTTGGAGCCCGGTCGGGGTTATCAAAAATTCAGCCGAACAACTTCTCTCGTTGTGGGAGATTTATTTGTCAGATCACAGGTCAAGTATCAGCGCTGCGTTTGCAAAGGCAGGAGCAGTTCAGGCAGCACACAGGCCGACAACCAACTAACATCAGCAAGAACATCATGTTTTGTCTAAACTGGCGTAGAGGAGGACCTTCCACCCCCCGCATCTAAAGATCCGGTCACATCCGATGTCCAGACTCCTGACTTATCGTAAACATCAGCGAACGGAGTGTGTATGTTGAATAGTGTTGGTGTGTCTCTAACCCCCCTTAGGCTGGTAAATCTACTAGTTGACCTGCAGACCTTACATTCCTCAGCCAGGACAGACACTGACTCCCCATCCTGTCAGACTCGTGTCTGCCTGCTCGGCACATCCTGCTCCCCCCCCTTACCCAACTCCTAAATCAAGTCAAGACAGCGAACCCCCAACTAAGCCCATGAAAAGAACTTTTGATCATCAACCACGAGCAGCCATGTTTTAGCCGCCAGGTGTGAAGGGGGGGCCAATCCACCAATCCAAAGATCACAGTGGTGGGTGGTGAAGGCTGCACTTGGGGATTGCTGAGTGGTGGAGGGTTTCCAGTTTTCTGAGGGTGGTCTTTGATGCCGTTTTATAAATTATATTTCCAGAGTCAAATAGAGGAAGGATGGTCATTTTCACAAGTGTGAATTTGGTGAATGAGTGTGTGAACAAGGCCTTGTTTCAATACAGGAAACCCCGTCTTTGACTTTAGCCAGAAGGATTTTGATGTGTATGTTGGGAGTCCAACCAGTAGCTGTGAAACTCCATCTCCGATCCATCAGCACTGTAGATCTTGGGAGGGCCGGGGCTGATGAGGTTTTTCCGGTCAAACCGCATACATATGGTCAGGGGCGGTTCTGCATTGAATGGCGCCCGGGGCGAGACCACCTTTGAGCGCCCCCCCCCCCCCCCAAAAAGAAAAAGTTCACAAAATTCTGCAGTTATATTTTATTTTTTTTATTTTAACTTAAGTGAGAATTACATTAGAAAAACACAACAGAACCCAGTTACTCTTGCAATTACAACAGGAAACACACATTTGCACAAAATATACAATACAAAAAATAATAATATAGAATAAATATTGTAAATAGCACAAATTCTTCATCACACAAATGTGGAAACACACTAAATACAATCGAACTGTTTCACTATTGCACTAAGAACAGAAAACACAAACTAAATCTAAAACCTGACGTTTCTGGCCTTCCTTGATTTGCAATTGAAATTTAAATCCAAAGACCGTAGGATTATGTTTATACAGCTAAAACAGCCTGGGGCCAAATTGACCCCAAACATAATATAGTAGGGTTAATTAACATGCCCTTACACTAAATGTCTTTCATTACATGCTATATTAATCTAACTTTTAGGGAGGAAACATTAGCTCCTTGGTTACAGCCTTGAATTCTATGCATGGCACACTCTTAGTTCTGACTGTTAAACAATACTTTGTCACAAAATACAGTTGTAGCAAATAGCAAATGTCCGTCTTTGAAACTACCTACAGATTTGAGAATTCTGTTGGTTAATGACAGGACCTAACTTTAAACCAAATGATGGAAATAAACAATAACTGAACTTGTAAGAGTTTTGTTGCAAAGCACATATTATGGTGAAATTACAAACCTTGTGTTTGTTGAGTTAAAACCGAATTATTGTTTTATAAGCATTAAGCAACCTAGCAAAAAGGCTAACAGACGAAAGAGTTACCCCACCAATTAATGTATGACACATGTATAATCATACAGAGAGACAACATATTTGCATACCTCCATCTTTTGCTCGTTTCTCCTCCTTTTCTTTTCTTTTCTTTCTGTAGGGAACCTGATGATTTTAACCTTTTTCTGTCCATCTGTTTTTATTTGCCTCTGACGCGACAAGCAACAGATTTCCCCCCAACACTGTCAGTCACGACCAGAAGTCAAGACTAAACCAATTAACCTTGGTGACAGGTGACACATAATCGTTTTGTATTACCAATTTTTATTGGCCATTTCACACAATTCCTAAAAAACAAAAATGTGCAGGAACTAACTTCATTTATCATTATTGAAATGTGTGTTATTTCTAAGAAAGTCGGTGTGTGACTGACTTTAGCCCACTAATTACATTAGCGTATTAAACAGTGAATCCCCGACCCCTGCCCCCCCCCCTTATCCGACCGTTCCATTTGGGTGACCCAGAGGTGAACTGCCCCCGCGCGCCCCTCCCTTTTCCCCTTCTCACACAGCTTCTTTGCACAGCACCTCCAACAAGCAGGGCGCCTGCAGCCGCAGGGGGCCACAATCTGCCAATTCCCCACACAGTGAAACGATCGATGATAGAAAACTGCTTCGCGGAGCAGAGGATTTTTTTTTTTTTTTCAGCGCTCGTGCCGCCCCCCATGAGCCATGAAAAAATGCCGGCCCGGGCGGCTGACCGGTTCGCCCGTGCCCAGAACCGCCACTGCATATGGTCTTTTTGGAGTTGAGGACCGGGTGGAGGTTGTGGAAAGACTGTTGGATGGTAGTGAGGCTTTGTTGAATGGACAGAGTGGAGTGAGGGACCAGCTGAATATATGATGGTGTCATCCGCATACAGATGAATAGAGGAATTTCCAGCAGCTTTGGCCACATCATTAATATAAATAGAGAACAAAATAGGGCCTAAAATGGAGCCTTGAGGCACACCTTTTGAAATGTTAAGAATTCAGACGTGATGTTTTCCGTCTTAACCCGCTGGACACGAACAGCCATGTAGCTATAAAACCAGTTGCAACATCCACTGGACAAGCCGACGCTGGGAAGTCTTACCGTAGACCCACAAATGGATGAACATGACTTCTTGTTAGGCTATAAACGTGAAGAAAACGCTCCGATGAGTCTCTTCATCCGGTGTAGCTCATTGGTGTTTGTCCTCGTCCTCAGGGTGGGGCATCTGGCCGGACAACTGGTCCGAGCTCTGGACCAGAGGCAGCCAGAGCTCCACATCACCCGCAGAGACGTCCTCTGTGTGCAGATCGCCGGGCTCTGCCACGACCTCGGTGAGTTCAGTTCAGTGTCGGGGGCTTAATGGCGACCTATCGGGACCAGAAGTGATGGCGTGTTGATTACATCCTCTTCCCCTCCAGGACACGGGCCCTTCTCCCACATGTTTGACGGAAAGTTCATCCCCAAAGCGCGCCCAGGTCTCACCTGGAAGGTAGGACACAATGACACTTATATTTTACTGTTTATAGATCACTTCCTGTGCATTGGGTTCTTTCCTTCATTTCTTTTTTATGTGTTATTTTATTTGGAGTCTCTGCTCCTAAAAAAAAAAAGCACAATGTGAACAACTGGAAAAGTTACTTCTGCCTGTTTTTGTCTGTGAGGCCCTGAGATCTCAGTTAAATTCTTTTTAAACTTTTATCTGCTCCACTTTAACCTAAAGACTCCGTTTGCATCACAATCAGCTGGGATTCACAAATCCTCTCACCTGGTCTCACCTCGCCCCACTTCCATTCTTACTTTAGATCTGGTGTTATTCCCCTGCTTTTAACCTAAAGATACAGTAACAAAGACGTATGTTGACAGAGGCCTTTTTTATATGAGCTGCCATAATTCATTCGTAATGTAATTTGACTTCATGGAACGACAGTAAGTACAAGATTAGGGACACAGTGGAGTGGACTTTCTATTTGAGTCATCTTACTTTCACTTTCACGTCCTGACCATTTTCCTTTTCTGATTTTTGATGTTGCAGCATGAGGACGCCTCCGTGAAGATGTTTGACCACCTGGTGGCTGACAACGATCTGCAGCCCGTGATGGAGGAGCACGGCCTGAAGCTGCCAGAGGACCTGGACTTCATCAAGGAACAGATCGCCGGACCGATGGACCCAAAGGACATGAAGAAGCTGGAGGTAGTCGAATTAAATGTTTTGGGTCTCCAGGTGGAAGAATGATCACGTTGTTCTATTCGTTCCTGACGTCACTGTGGTCTCATCTCCCCAGTGGCCCTATAGAGGCCGTCCAGAGGACAAGTCCTTCCTCTATGAAATCGTGTCCAACAAAAGAAACGGCATCGATGTGGACAAGTGGGACTACTTTGCCAGGTGGGGTCTGTACCCTGAATGTTCCTTATTCATCTGTTAACTTGGTCTTCTCACCACGACGTGTCTTCATCCTCAGGGACTGCTACCACCTGGGCATCAAGAACAACTTTGACTACAGCCGCTGCCTGATGTTCGCCAAAGTGTGTGAGGTAGACGGGCAGAAGCACATCTGCACCAGAGACAAGGTGCTTCTAACCCACCGGAGATCCAAAGGCTCAATTTGAGAAGCGTGCTCTCTTTAAACAGTCGCCCAAACTACACCTGTTCATCACAAGCTGTAGAATAAATATTCTCTTCAGATTTTTAAAAACTTTTCAACTATAAAAACCTAATCAACGTTATCCTCAAGTTTATCATTTATGTAGTCGCCATCTTTGGTTCTTTGCAAGCAGCGAAAAGGAAGAGCCCATATTGGGAGGAGAAGGCGTATGTCTCTGGTAAAGACCTGTATATTTTCTAAATATTTACCGGAACCCGGCGGGTACCGACGGGTTGGGCCGGGTATCCACCCTCTAGTTTATAAGAAAGAAATACAGCCTGGCAGGACCAAATACAGGGGAATTTGGGCGATTTTGATGCACAAAATGATGTTTCCGTCTGAAAGTTGCAATTCTGTTTCAAACGGTACATTCTGCGAATCCCGTCTGTTTTCTGTTATCGTGGACATTTTCTCCCCCTGAACCACTTCGCGAACCCTTCCCCAGTCTTGGAACCGAGGTTCTACGTCATTACTTATTAAGATATTTTATATATGGAATGTTCAATGCCTTATCGATGTGTCCGAGCCCGACTATATTTTCTAAATATTTATCCGAACCCGGCCCCAGCCGACGGGCTCGGGCCGGGTATCCACCCTCTGATGGGAGCAGAGGAGTCGCCCCCTGCTGGTCAGTAGGGAGGATCCGGGCACTCAAGCGTTTGCTCTACGTTTACATTTTGTGTGCATTCATTTCAGATGTGAGTCTCTTTGAAAATACCTTGTCAGAACTTCCGTCCTCCGTGCGTCCTCTAATCGGTTGTCTCTTAACAGGAAGTGGGAAATCTGTACGACATGTTCCACACAAGGAACTGTCTCCACCGGAGAGCCTACCAGCACAAAGTGGCCAAAATCGTGGAGACTATGTGAGGAGCTTGTTGTCTTTTCTTCATGACCCCCCACGTGTGCTACGTTTTTACACAGCGATCATGTGATTTTCTCAGGATCACTGAGGCCTTTTTGAAAGCAGACGGGCACATCCTGTTTGAAGGCTCTAAAGGGAAGATGTTCTCTCTCTCCACGGCAATCGATGACATGGAGGCCTACACCAAGGTGACCGGTGAGTAGAAACACGCCGTCACTTTGATTTCCACCTGAATGTTTTCCATGTGAAGCAGGAATTGATAACAACAAGTTTGACGTTATGTGCTGATATCCACTGAAACGAGGCGATGAGGGATCAGTGTGTGTGTGACACTGTGAACAACAAGAGTCGTGGGTCTCAATGAAGAAACTTCAAAGGCTCAGAGCAAACGCTTTTATTTACTTTATAAGAAAAATTCAGATTATAACAAGTTAGAGGAAAAAAGGAGAATGAAGTGTTGAACTTAGAAAGTCCGGACTCGTTCCTGAGGCAGATCTTATTCTACAGCTTCTCTCACCGCAAGAACCACCCCAAAAACCAACAACCAGCTCCAACTGTCCCTTTTACACCAGAAAGACACTAAGTGTGTAAATAAGGCTGACATTATACCTCTTATAATACCCTGGTTAAGTCTATTTTATATGTTCTCCATAAAATGGCTGATGATATTATCAACAGTGTTTGGTCTTACTCATAAGGTTAAAACATACGCACCTCAGATATATGTCCCCTTTTCCGTCCTAAACCCTTAATAGTTCTTCCTCCTTAAAACGTCATACGACATCATTATCAATTTTGCATATCCTGCTGTCCTCTCAACACCCCCTCGCGCTAAATTGGAAATGTTGCCTCCCATATTCCATCACAATGCTAGATCGCATCCATCCCATCATCCGTGCTAATTCAGACTTCTAACAAGACAAACTCAGAAGAAACAACAAAGTGCAATTTCATCAAATAAGCCCATTTACAACTTGTTACAGATAAGAAGCATTAGAAGTACAACGTGAGTGCTACAGTCAGTGTCTTAGTGGAGGTCGAGTCTGAAGAGCTCCCTGCTCTCTTTCTAGATAACGTCTTTGAACAAATACTCAACTCGTCCTCCGCGGCGCTGAAGGACTCGAGGGAGATTCTTAAAAACGTCGTGTGTCGACGCCTCTACAAATGTCTCGGCCACACCCAGGCGGACCAACACGAGAACGTCCCTCAGGTGTGTGTGTGTGTGTGTGTGTGTGTGTGTGTGCGCGCGTGCCACATTGCTCGAGTAGCTGCATGCGCCGCTGTGTGTGTGTGTGTGTGTGTGTGTGTGTGTGCGCGTCACATTGCTCGAGTAGCTGCATGCGCCGCTTCTACGTGTACTGAGATGACAGTGACTTTCATTATCGGGTCATGGATCATTTCTGGGATCCAGGTTTTTTTATTTATTTACCAGATTGTCAGTAAAGTGAAGAATTACTGATGATTTCCAGCTGACCGTCAGTCTGAATACGGCTAAATAGAACATTTAAGCCGAGGGGTGAATGTATTATTTCAAACTGCATAAATTGATGTGATGCATCGTAACCCCCCCCCCATGGTTAAATAAGCAACCTCCACCTCCTGCTCTTTCCCCTCTGAAAGGAGAGGATTGCGAGCTGGGAAGCCGATCTGGCTCGATGCGCCTCTCAGGACGTGGTTCTGAATCCAGAGGACTTCATCATCGATGTGAGGCTTATTGATCTGATCAGTCCCCGTGCTCCCTGCTCTACCATGTGTCTGCAGGCTTCACTACAACCTTCTCACTCTTTTAGGTCATCAACTTGGACTACGGGATGAAGGAGAAGAACCCCATCAACAGCGTGCGCTTCTACAGCAAGGACGACCCGAGCAAAGCCGTCCAGATCCGCAAGAACCAGGTCAGACCCGAACCAGAAGCCCCGACTTCAGATCTCAGGAGTATAGAGGGTGACATCAAGATACTGTTGTCATGGAAACCGCGAAGAAGAAGCAGCTTTGTGGACTCTGACCGTTTTCACCTGTCCTCAAAACTAAGCCGCCTGCTTCTCCTCCTCGCCAGGTGTCTAAACTTCTCCCGGAGCAGTTTGCCGAGCAGCTGATCCGGGTTTACTGCAAGAAGCTTGACAGCAGGAGTCTGGAGGCGGCAAAGAAGAACTTTGTCCAGTGGTGCATGGACGAGAACTTCTCGAAGCCTCAGGTAATCTGCACCTGCAGAGACGATCGGTTACAATGCAGGAACAGGAAAAAAACACCTGCAACAAGCTGGAAAACGGTGACAAAATCACAGAAAATAAGTCCAATTGTATAAAAGTCTGACAAAATAACTACTTCTCTCTTGATTTTTTTGTCCCTCAGTAAACCGTTTATGGTCCCAATCTGTCCTCTGTTGTTTTGTTCCTCACACAGGACGGAGACATAATCGCCCCCGAGCTGACTCCTCTGAAGCCCAGCCGGCAGGAAGACGACGACGACAACAAGAAGGAAGTAAACCCAGTTGGTAAAGCCAGAATTCAGCTTTTTGAAAGATGAGAGAGAGCAGAGAATCCTCCGTCACACAAATATAATCTATATTATCAATATTTTGTGCAAAGATTATAATATCTTTGCACCAAAAGAGGATGCGGTGTTCAGGGCCCTTTGCTTAGGATTTTAAACTCTTTGTAACGTTCACAAAGTTTTTGTTTTAGTTTTATCATTTTTAATGCATGTTTCATTTGAGAGCACGTGTAACTAATCATGCTCATTTTCTTTCAGCTTTAAGAAACTTCTGTCACAACTTTTAAAAGATATATTTAAATAATTCGTCAGTGAACAGATTTTGACGTGTATTTATTTTTCAGATGTGTGTGATGTTGACTTATTTATAGTTCTGTTAACGAGTGGCTCAACCTAATTATTTTTAAGGTTTTTCTTTTTTTTTATGTCACTTGATGTTTTCCATATTACCAAAATGTAATCTAATGCAAATCTCCTGAGGTTTATTTTATTCTTGGCTGCTTTTGTAAAAATGATAAAAAGAAAAGAGAAATATTTTTGCGTGCAAAGGGAAACTTAAAGATGCTGTGTGGTGCTCCAAAGAAATAAAACGGGTTCTTCTCAGATTGTCCTCGTGTAATGACCCTTGTTGAACACCAGGGGGCGCCATGCTCCCTTAGAGCAGAGGATGGTGGTTTAAGAAGAAGCCATTTTTATTATATTGCACATACAGGAAATTGTTCTCTGCATTAATCCCATCCCACACAGTGGAAGCAGCGGGCTGCTGTAAAGGCGCCGGGGAGCAGTTAGGAGTCTTGCTCAGGGGCGATCGAACCGCCTGAGGTTCCTGGCGCAGCCTCTGTACTCCAACGCGCCACGGTCGCCTCCATAACAATTGTTTTATTGAAACAAGCAGAAAACATCCAACCAACAAAGTAATGTCAAATTAAGAAAAGAGACAACAGGTTAATAAGTTGAAAATAGGCCTGTCAATATATTAAAATTAACTAATTAATCGCATTTTGGAATTCATAAATTGTGATTAATCTCAACAATGTTATTAATGAATGTTTTTTCTTCTAAAGAGGAAATCTTATTTTATAATGTGTGTATTTTAGACACAGTTGTTTAATTATTTTAAACACAAAACTCATTTCATCATCTTGGAGGCATAATTCCACAGGGTGGAACATGTTTATAACCTGGTTGGTTGGTGTTTAATCCACTTTATTCTCCAACTCTCAGAAGTAATTGCGCTCTCGCCATCCGGATCCCTCGTGTGACTTCTCTCTCCCCTCCGCCACTACTACTTAAATAGACAGGCATACAAACTATTCATGCCATTGAATGCAGCTGAGGCCAATTGCTCAGGGAACGGTGGCAGGTGACGCCTCCACCTGCCACCTGACATTTAAACATAAAGTTATGAATTTAAACGTAACATAACCGGTAAACAAACACCAGTCTCAGATTAAAAGTTATGAACACTCAGCTTAGTTTTACTATAGTATCTTATGTATAACCGCTACAGAAAAGCGGATAGAAGCGGAGAATTTCGTAGAAGTAGAACGGCTGACAGTCAGACAGTCAAGTTTGGTTCTGCTTTAGTTCTGGACTGTTCCTTTGTCCTTTTGTCCTTTTTGCGTCCATTTGGGAGACTTCAAGGTGGAAGGCGTGTAAACGAAACAAAAAGGAGTGAACAGGACGTTAAACCAGCTGACCGGCATCCTTCATCATCTCTCAGGATCAGCATCCTGTTCAACAGGTTTGCTTTTTAATAAACAAACATGCAAGAATGTTTTAATTATTAGTCATCAGTGGTGGCTGGTGGAAAATGTCCGGACATAAAAGCACATTAAAGAAGGCCGTAAGATTGGTGCTTTTCGCTGTTCAAAATCTGCCCTCTTTGCTTCAGATTTTACTCATACACACTAGTGAGATGCTCTTACGTTCACTAGTGAGATGCTCTTATACACACTAGTGAGATGCTCTTATACACACTAGTGAGATGCTCTTACGCACAGCTGATCAGCAGTGGATTAAATGGCTGTGCCAAGCCAGAGTGGGGTGTTGCTACAGTGGAAGCCAGAGCGGAACCACAGAGGTGTTGGGTGCTGCCTTGAGGAGTTTCTGCGAGCCAGTGAAGAAGGAGCCGTACCCCAAACCCGTCTTCCTTTCGGAGATTATTTTCAGTTGCCTTGTGTTGAGTTTTCCATCATTAAATACCCTTTTTTGCTGTTAGTCAAGATCTCCCGGGTTTATTATTTGAACTTGTTTACATCCTCCACCCCTAGACACTGGTGAGATGCGCATGAGTGTTTCATCAGTACGCGGAAGAGTGTCTCAGTAGTCAAGTCCTAAACGGCCCCTCATACTTATGTTTCGCTTTGGGTCGTCCTATAGTTTCCACCCTGTGTTCCGCCCGCTGCCACGCCCCATGGCTCATCCCGTAGACGGTGCTCTGGCTCGCCGTCAGTCTGTCCGGTTACCAGGCTGGTCTCAGGGGCCGTTTGACTCTGGCAAAGCTATGGCAAAGCTTCATCTTTGAGTCACGATAATTTGAAAACCTTATGAGATCAACAATTGCGAGTTGTCTTTTTACAGTGTAACGCTTCATGACGAGTACTCGAACGTTCGGTTCTGGCCTGTTTTTTTGTCCTTTTTGCGTCTGTGGCATCGCACGGGGACAAGTGGTAGAAGGGTGCTACTTCCCCTGTAAACGCTGGCGCATGTTTCTGCGTCTTTACGCTCCGTCGTGTCGACGCACTCGTTTCACCTCCTGGGTGTAAAGTCTTGCGTGTGTCGCAGAGCGATTCACCTCCAGAACAACAGGTGGAGTAACGTGTTTTGTTGAAGACGACGTAGAGAGTCCAGTGGTTCTGGACTGTTCCTTTGTCCTTTTGTCCTTTTTGCGTCCATTTGGGAGACTTCAAGGTGGAAGGCGTGTAAACGAAACAAAAAGGAGTGCACAAGACTTTAAACCCGCTGACCGGCATCCTTCATCATCTCTCAGGATCAGCATCCTGTTCAACAGGTTTGCTTTTTAATAAACAAACATGCAAGAATGTTTTAATTATTAGTCATCAGTGGTGGCTGGTGGAAAATGTCCGGACATAAAAGCACATTAAAGAAGGCCGTAAGATTGGTCGCACGGGGACAAGTGGTCGCACGGGGACAAGTGGTAGAAGGGTGCTACTTCCCCTGTAAACGCTGGCGCATGTTTCTGCGTCTTTACGCTCCGTCGTGTCGACGCACTCGTTTCACCTCCTGGTTGTAAAGTCTTGCGTGTGTCGCAGAGCGATTCACCTCCAGAAAAACAGGTGGAGTAACGTGTTTTGTTGAAGACGACCTAGAGAGTCCAGTGGTTCTGGACTGTTCCTTTGTCCTTTTGTCCTTTTTGCGTCCATTTGGGAGACTTCAAGGTGGAAGGCGTGTAAACGAACAAAAAGGAGTGAACAGGAAGTTAAACCAGCTGACGGGCATCCTTCATCATCTCTCAGGATCAGCATCCTGTTCAACAGGTTTGCTTTTTAATAAACAAACATGCAAGAATGTTTTAATTATTAGTCATCAGTGGTGGCTGGTGGAAAATGTCCGGACATAAAAGCACATTAAAGAAGGCCGTAAGATTGGTGCTTTTCGCTGTTCAAAATCTGCCCTCTTTGCTTCAGATTTTACTCATACACACTAGTGAGATGCTCTTACCTTCACTGGTAAGATGCTCTTAAACACACTAGTGACATACTCTTATACACACTAGTGAGATGCTCTTATACACACTAGTGAGATGCTCTTATACACACTAGTGAGATGCTCTTACGTTCGCTATTGGCATGCTCTTATACACACTAGTGAGATGCTCTTACGTTCAATAGTGAGATGCTCTTATACACACTAGTGAGATGCTCTTACGTTCGCTAGTGGCATGCTCTTATACACACTAGTGAGATGCTCTTACGTTCACTAGTGAGATGCTCTTACGTTCGCTAGTGGCATGCTCTTATACACACTAGTGAGATGCTCTTACGTTCAATAGTGACATGCTCTTATACACACTAGTGAGATGCTCTTATACACACTAGTGAGATGCTCTTACGTTCACTAGTGACATGCTCTTATACACACTAGTGAGATGCTCTTATACACACTAGTGAGATGCTCTTACGTTCGCTAGTGGCATGCTCTTATACACACTAGTGAGATGCTCTTACGTTCACTAGTGACATGCTCTTATACACACTAGTGAGATGCTCTTATGTTCAATAGTGAGATGCTCTTACGTTCACTAGTGACATGCTCTTATACACACTAGTGACATGCTCTTATACACACTAGTGAGATGCTCTTACGTTCACTAGTGAGATGCTCTTACGTTCAATAGTGAGATGCTCTTATACACACTAGTGAGATGCTCTTACGTTCACTAGTGAGATGCTCTTACGTACACTAGTGAGATGCTCTTACGTTCGCTAGTGACATGCTCTTATACACACTAGTGAGATGCTCTTACGTTCACTAGTGACATGCTCTTATACACACTAGTGAGATGCTCTTATACACACTAGTGAGATGCTCTTATACACACTAGTGAGATGCTCTTACGTTCACTAGTGACATGCTCTTACGTTAATCAACTAATTAACTGATTAATGTTAGGTCTCTTAATAACAAATCGTTTTTAGTCAATGATTTTATTACCACTTCTAAACTTGATTTTATGTTTTTAACTGAAACATGGCTAGAACAAAATAACAGTGCAAGCATTCTGATTGAGGCAGCACCCCCCAACTATAACTTTATTGATGTATGTAGATCTGGAAAAAGAGGTGGAGGGGTTGCTGCTATATTTAAAAATATATTTCAGGGGAAACAGATGTCACTTAGTGATTTTCCATCATTCGAATATCTTTGTGTTGTATTGAAAGGTTCTCCCAGAGTTCTCCTGTTAATTATTTACAGGCCACCTAAATATTCTGCACATTTTTTAGATGATTTTACTGAATTATTTTCTAGCATCTCTACCGACTTTGACTGTCTAGTTATAACTGGTGACTTTAATTTTCATACTGACGATTTGAATGACAAGGGTGCAAAAGAACTTTTGACTGTTTTAGACACATTTGAACTGTCTCAACATGTGAAAGAGGCTACTCATTGTAAGGGACACACCCTGGACCTGATTATCACAAAAGGTCTCATTGTTTCGGATGTTTTTGTGGAGCAGATGAATTAACTTTAACAATGAGATCTCAGGCCTTACAGACAAAAACAGGCAATTAAAGTAATTGTCTGACTTTCCAGTTGTTCACGTTCTGCTTTTGTTGGAGCGGCAGGGAGTTTACTGGCCTGACACGTTCTTGTTAGTTGTTTATGGCAAAGCTTCATCTTTGAGTCACGATAATTTGAAAACCTTATGAGATCAACAATTGCGAGTTGTCTTTTTACAGTGTAACGCTTCATGACGAGTACTCGAACGTTCGGTTCTGGCCTGTTTTTTTGTCCTTTTTGCGTCTGTGGCATCGCACGGGGACAAGTGGTAGAAGGGTGCTACTTCCCCTGTAAACGCTGGCGCATGTTTCTGCGTCTTTACGCTCCGTCGTGTCGACGCACTCGTTTCACCTCCTGGTTGTAAAGTCTTGCGTGTGTCGCAGAGCGATTCACCTCCAGAACAACAGGTGGAGTAACGTGTTTTGTTGAAGACGACGTAGAGAGTCCAGTGGTTCTGGACTGTTCCTTTGTCCTTTTGTCCTTTTTGCGTCCATTTGGGAGACTTCAAGGTGGAAGGCGTGTAAACGAAACAAAAAGGAGTGCACAAGACTTTAAACCCGCTGACCGGCATCCTTCATCATCTCTCAGGATCAGCATCCTGTTCAACAGGTTTGCTTTTTAATAAACAAACATGCAAGAATGTTTTAATTATTAGTCATCAGTGGTGGCTGGTGGAAAATGTCCGGACATAAAAGCACATTAAAGAAGGCCGTAAGATTGGTCGCACGGGGACAAGTGGTCGCACGGGGACAAGTGGTAGAAGGGTGCTACTTCCCCTGTAAACGCTGGCGCATGTTTCTGCGTCTTTACGCTCCGTCGTGTCGACGCACTCGTTTCACCTCCTGGTTGTAAAGTCTTGCGTGTGTCGCAGAGCGATTCACCTCCAGAAAAACAGGTGGAGTAACGTGTTTTGTTGAAGACGACCTAGAGAGTCCAGTGGTTCTGGACTGTTCCTTTGTCCTTTTGTCCTTTTTGCGTCCATTTGGGAGACTTCAAGGTGGAAGGCGTGTAAACGAACAAAAAGGAGTGAACAGGAAGTTAAACCAGCTGACGGGCATCCTTCATCATCTCTCAGGATCAGCATCCTGTTCAACAGGTTTGCTTTTTAATAAACAAACATGCAAGAATGTTTTAATTATTAGTCATCAGTGGTGGCTGGTGGAAAATGTCCGGACATAAAAGCACATTAAAGAAGGCCGTAAGATTGGTGCTTTTCGCTGTTCAAAATCTGCCCTCTTTGCTTCAGATTTTACTCATACACAGTAGTGAGATGCTCTTATACACACTAGTGAGATGCTCTTATACGCACTAGTGAGATGCTCTTACGTTCACTAGTGAGATGCTCTTACCTTCACTAGTAAGATGCTCTTATACACACTAGTGAGATGCTCTTACGTTCACTAGTGACATGCTCTTATGTTCAATAGTGAGATGCTCTTATACGCACTAGTGAGATGCTCTTACGTTCAATAGTGAGATGCTCTTATGTTCAATAGTGAGATGCTCTTATACGCACTAGTGAGATGCTCTTATACACACTAGTGAGATGCTCTTACGTTCACTAGTGAGATGCTCTTACCTTCACTAGTAAGATGCTCTTATACACACTAGTGAGATGCTCTTACGTTCACTAGTGACATGCTCTTATACACACTAATGAGATGCTCTTATACACACTAGTGACATGCTCTTATACACACTAGTGAGATGCTCTTACGTTCACTAGTGACATGCTCTTATACACACTAATGAGATGCTCTTATACACACTAGTGAGATGCTCTTATACACACTAGTGAGATGCTCTTACGTACACTAGTGAGATGCTCTTACGTTCGCTAGTGACATGCTCTTATACACACTAGTGAGATGCTCTTATACACACTAGTGAGATGCTCTTATACACACTAGTGAGATGCTCTTACGTTCACTAGTGACATGCTCTTATACACACTAGTGAGATGCTCTTATACACACTAGTGAGATGCTCTTACGTTCGCTAGTGGCATGCTCTTATACACACTAGTGAGATGCTCTTACGTTCACTAGTGACATGCTCTTATACACACTAGTGAGATGCTCTTACGTTCGCTAGTGGCATGCTCTTATACACACTAGTGAGATGCTCTTACGTTCGCTAGTGGCATGCTCTTATACACACTAGTGAGATGCTCTTACGTTCACTAGTGACATGCTCTTATACACACTAGTGAGATGCTCTTACGTTCGCTAGTGGCATGCTCTTATACACACTAGTGAGATGCTCTTACGTTCACTAGTGACATGCTCGTATACACACTAGTGAGATGCTCTTACGTTCAATAGTGAGATGCTCTTACGTTCACTAGTGACATGCTCTTATACACACTAGTGAGATGCTCTTATACACACTAGTGAGATGCTCTTACGTTCACTAGTGACATGCTCTTATACACACTAGTGAGATGCTCTTATACACACTAGTGAGATGCTCTTACGTTCACTAATGACATGCTCTTACGTTAATCAACTAATTAACTGATTAATGTTAGGTCTCTTAATAACAAATCGTTTTTAGTCAATGATTTTATTACCACTTCTAAACTTGATTTTATTTTTTTAACTGAAACATGGCTAGAACAAAATAACAGTGCAAGCATTCTGATTGAGGCAGCACCCCCCAACTATAACTTTATTGATGTATGTAGATCTGGAAAAAGAGGTGGAGGGGTTGCTGCTATATTTAAAAATATATTTCAGGGGAAACAGATGTCACTTAGTGATTTTCCATCATTCGAATATCTTTATGTTGTATTGAAAGGTTCTCCCAGAGTTCTCCTGTTAATTATTTACAGGCCACCTAAATATTCTGCACATTTTTTAGATGATTTTACTGAATTATTGTCTAGCATCTCTACCGACTTTGACTGTCTAGTTATAACCGGTGACTTTAATTTTCATACTGACGATTTGAATGACAAGGGTGCAAAAGAACTTTTGACTATTTTAGACACATTTGAACTGTCTCAACATGTGAAAGAGGCTACTCATTGTAGGGGACCTGATTATCACAAAAGGTCTCATTGTTTCGGATGTTTTTGTGGAGCAGATGAAATAACTTTAACAATGAGATCTCAGGCCTCACAGACAAAAACAGGCAATTAAAGTAATTGTCTGACTTTCCAGTTGTTCACGTTCTGCTTTTGTTGGAGCGGCAGGGAGTTTTCTGGCCTGACACGTTCTTGTTAGTTGTTTATGGCAAAGCTTCATCTTTGAGTCCCGATAATTTGAAAACCTTATGAGATCAACAATTGCGAGTTCTCTTTTTACAGTGTAACGCTTCATGACGAGTACTCGAACGTTCGGTTCTGGCCTGTTTTTTTGTCCTTTTTGCGTCTGTGGCATCGCACGGGGACAAGTGGTAGAAGGGTGCTACTTCCCCTGTAAACGCTGGCGCGTGTTTCTGCGTCTTTACGCTGCGTCGTGTCGACGCACTCGTTTCACTTCCTGGTTGTAAAGTCTTGCGTGTGTCGCAGAGCAATTCACCTCCAGAACAACAGGTGGAGTAACGTGTTTTGTTGAAGACGACCTAGAGAGTCCAGTGGTTCTGGACTGTTCCTTTGTCCTTTTGTCCTTTTTGCGTCCATTTGGGAGACTTCAAGGTGGAAGGCGTGTAAACGAAACAAAAAGGAGTGAACAAGACTTTAAACCCGCTGACCGGCATCCTTCATCATCTCTCAGGATCAGCATCCTGTTCAACAGGTTTGCTTTTTAATAAACAAACATGCAAGAATGTTTTAATTATTAGTCATCAGTGGTGGCTGGTGGAAAATGTCCGGACATAAAAGCACATTAAAGAAGGCCGTAAGATTGGTGCTTTTCGCTGTTCAAAATCTGCCCTCTTTGCTTCAGATTTTACTCATACACACTAGTGAGATGCTCTTATACACACTAGTGAGATGCTCTTATACACACTAGTGAGAAAAGGCCAACAGGCAAAAACGCACACAGGAACCGGGGGAAAAAAGGCAGGCAGGAACTAACGAACATCCAGGACGATAGACAACGACGCGACAAGTGACAAGAGACATACACAGCTTAAATACACTAGGGAGGTGCAGGTTATTGAACACAGGTGGAAACAATCAGACAATGAAAGGGGATGACAGGACCAGGCCGGAAGTGAAGTTACCCAGGGAGACAAGAAGCAGAAACTACAAAATAAAATCAGGAAATAAAACCACACCGTGACACGACCCAGCTACCCAGATAGCAAAAAACATCGGCACGGCTTCTATTAGCCGCCGGCGCTAAGCTGACGGCTATAGAACATTTTAAAAGTCCCTGAAAAAAAAAAAAAAATCTAAGCACATTATAAATGTTATTGATACAACGCATAGAAGGAACTGCAGCGTTTTTTGTGTTCAGAAGTGTTTTGGGCGGGGCTAAGACGGTGGTGACTTTTCCCCAAAACAAGGTTCGCCTTTTCCCCCACAGGTTATACTGTTACTACGCATGCGCAAGGGTTCTGTTCTGTGCGCGACCATCAGTGGAACAGCTAGCTAGCAAAACAACCCAGCCCGCCGGGACATGAAGTCGATGATTGGCTTTCCAGCGGGAGGGGCGGGACATGTGCATACAATCGCCATCTTTACCGTTTACGCATTTTTCTTAAAAACACATGTTGAAGTGGCGTGTCTCCTACTTGGTTCTACTCGAAGTTGCTACAGCCTTGAGTCTGAAGTCATCGACGTTGACTACCATCGTTTAGGTAAGTACATTTTTCCTTTGTGTTTAACGCAATAATATGTTTATATTCTTTTCAGTTTAGTTATTAAAATATGCTGTCTGGTAGTAATCACCTCGGCATTTAGTAAAAATGTGTTTTAATCAGTAGTGTAAATTGTAGATACACGGTTCATTCGGAGCGCCGGGCTAATGCCATTGTAGTTATTATGAAGGAAAAAAAGTTCAAATGTAATATGAAGTCAAACCCTTCTTAAATATAGTTGTTTTGCCAAGTTTCGAAGTGCTGCCCTCTGTTTATCTGCACAGAAAAAAACGACGTCAGCAGCCCACAACCCACCGGTTACCTTTTGGTGTTTTCTAACAAACAGATTTGTAATTCTGTGAACTGCTGTACATTTCATGTTAGGTGACAATTCAATGAAGACATTTGGAGGATCTTTTTTTCCCCCACGGCATAACAACTGATTCCTAACGTTAACAATGCGTTTTGTTCCTTTGTTTGACATTTTCTTGCAGATACCTTGACCAGAGCATTACCGGTTATCTTCACCCAAGAGGCCTACTGTTGGACAATCTTTTTGGATTTAAAGGTAAATGCATTGTTAGTCACAATGTCTAGTTTCTGGGCCAAAAGAAGAAGAATATTGAAAGGAGTCGAGATGGATAAAAAGGAAATTGCGGCTGCAAACATTGCTCTACTTGCTCTTTTTCCTGACTTTGACCAAGTAAATCCCCGTGTTAATGAACATCTACATGGAATGGCTACAACAAGCCATGTACAAACTGTAACCCCTGTAGCACAGGAAATAATTGTTGATGAGGCATGTGAAGCTGGTGAGATGGTTTCCTCAAGCACAGAAGATGAAGATGAGGAAGAGGATTGCCTAAGGACACAATTGGCAGGGTGGGCTATTGACAACATGATCCCCCATGTGCAGCCTGATCTCCAAAACCTGAAAATCTTGAACATACAAATTCGTAGTGATACATACGAAATAAATACGGACTGCAACTGATGACGTCACCCTATTCAAAGTGAACGGGGACCTGCGCCCCATAGACACACTTTGTGAAGTCTAACCATGTAAAATAAACGTGTTATGATTGCATTTTTAACGAGAAATCAACGTTAACTTGTAAGAATAGAATACTAACCCTAACCCCCTCAAAAAATCCAACATGGCGGAGAGACAATCGCTCAAGAATCCGACATGTTGTTCACTCAGGGGGCATTTCGTATACATTTTTACGAACAGGTTTTGGAGATCACGTTGCCATGTGGCACTTGGTAAGCTTTTAACCATTTTGTCCAAGGATCATCCAACCCTTCCTAAAGACCCAAG
Source organism: Gasterosteus aculeatus (assembly GCF_964276395.1). Classification (NCBI taxonomy): domain Eukaryota; kingdom Metazoa; phylum Chordata; class Actinopteri; order Perciformes; family Gasterosteidae; genus Gasterosteus; species Gasterosteus aculeatus. The sequence goes on from NC_135689.1 coordinate 1,459,674, forward strand.
AACCCTTCTGAAAACGGTGACTTGTGTTAAAACAACAGAACTCTCAGGTGGTGTATTTTTGTAGTTTGGTGTGATGCTTAATTTGTGATCCTGCCACTAAATTATACCATTTGTTAGATTTTCACATTTCTGTTTCCTATTTTACAGAACAAGGTTTCTCACCAGTGGTCCAGTCTCCACTTCTAAGAGCCAAGAGTTTGAGTACAAGTAAGTGACGTTTGTCTAAAACTATTGTTTCTATTTAAGATTAGGAATCCTTTTATGCATAATCTGTTCTTCATTACGGCACTTGACTGCCCTGGGTGAAAGGTGTCTAGGTGTGTTGTCCAATTCAGTAAATATATGCAATAACTTGTTGTCAATTTATCCAAGCCCAGAGGGAGGAGAACCAAGCCTGGAGGGCAAGCAATGCACGAGCAGCTTCGGATGACTGCAGCTCACTTCACGAGCAGGTGAAGCAAGTTGGGACAATGATCAAGACGTTTGCTCGCACTGGGCAATCAGGTACGACTTGCAAACACCTGTGTTTGTTTGATTAATTCCCCCTGGGGCAACCTATACATGTTGTATACCAACATGTAAATATCATAGTTTAGTAGCTGAGGGACCAGGACTGACTATGTTCTTTCATTTTGGGAATCCCTTTAGGTGCAGATCAGACCCTAATGCTGCGACCTCTTGGAGAGTTTGGCGATGTTGTGCGTAGCATGGAAAACAAAATGGACACATTGCTGCAACATTTCAGTGGCAATGTGTCTGTTGGAGAGTTATCGCTGCCCGGTGGTCTTTTCCTCCCCATAAACACAGGCAGGATAGCGAGCTCCAGGAACCATTTGTAAGTGTGCTGCTATTGTTTCTAACGCTGTAGGTTAATCTAAAGTCAAATTAAGATTGTACACTGCATATTTGACAGTCTGAATTCACAGCCTGTCACATTTGATATTTATGTATGAGACTCTTCAGTGAAATGTAATTTGGAGCACTTTTTTGGATTTTCGGCTCCGGTTTTTGGCCATCAAATGTGGGAAGGACCTGAAGACAACCGTGTGGAGAATGCTTCAGAGTATCTTCTCAAATCGCCTTTCAATTTCTACAACTTGGACTGGTGTAGGGGCTAAAGCTTGTTTTAAAGACCTGTTTCTGAAGCCCATTGTTCAAAGTAAGTTAGATATTCTCTTAAGTAGATGTGTATTCAAATGGAATGACAGATCTGTATTTTCTACAGGGGCCATACGGAAGAATCCGGCAACCCAGGATGCCACTGATGAGGCGGTCCAGGTTAATGTAATGCGTTACCTGAAAGGAGCATCTGACCGTGAAGGTGGAGAAAGGCGCCGCACAACAGAGAGGGACCCACAGCCGACTCCTTAAACCTAGACCATAGGCTTGTTTTATATATTTATTTAATGATTTAATATATTATATATTTTATATATATATATATATATATATATATATATATATATATATATATATATATATATATATATATATGTATATATATATTTAATATATATATATATATTTTAGAAATATATATAATATATATATATATATATATATACATATATATATAAATATATTACAGACGGCTCCAAAACAGCGTTTGCCTCCGGCGGGTAAAGCTGCGTTTGTTATAACTGCGGCGGATCGGCGGTTGACCTGCTGTCCGTCCGCGAAAGGAAGGCGGTCCGCCGACTCGTTGCTATCTGGGTTGAGGAGGACGACTGTGCCCCCCACTCACCCACAAGCGCTCAGGTTCACTTTGTATCACCTGGATACAATTTGTTCAATCAAATAAAACAAATTCACTCATCAGATCTTTGAAGAGATGATGATGCAGGACGATGAGTCGCCTGTCAGCTGCTTTAACGTCGTGTTCACTGCTTTTTGTTAGTTTATTAATAAGCAAACCTGTTGAACGGGATGCAGAACAATGTTCTAAATCAACGTCATCAAGTCAACCCAAAGCCGCGTGTGGCCCCGCCCCCCTCGTTCACCGGGACGGGGAATAAAAACCGGTGATTCTTGCCGGTCGCGGTGTCTTCTTGCCGCTTCTCCCGATCAGCTGTTGCGGTTCGACGTCGGTTCATCGCCGGCTGTGATTCAGCGCGTCTCTCTCTCACCACGCGGGACTCACCAAAGCTTCTGCCCGGTTCCCCGGTCCATCATGGAGAGCGACGACCTCCTCGGCAAGGTAACATCTGCACAGGTTCAGGGCGCAGACGTTTAGTTCTACAGATGTTGGTGCGTCTCAGCATCCTGGGCTGCATCATCAGCTTTACCTCCGCGGCTCCCGTTGCTTAGTAACCTGCTTAAGATCCTTAAAACCCGAAACACGTATAAAGTACCGATGGAGAAGACTTTTCATTTCATTTAATTTATAAAGACATGCCTCTCCTCCAGAGCACGACCTATTTCAGGCTTCAAATGATATCAGTTAATGTGCTTTTAAGTAATAATGCAATCTAATGCAGAGGAAATCAATACTGTCAATAAAAATACAACAGCAAACACATTTATTAACCTGTATGCAAGGACCTGTTATTATTGTCTTGCATGTAAGAGTTATTTTAACTGTAAGATGTTAGAATATGTCAGTAGAATGTTAGTCAGCCTCTAGAACAGAAGTATTCAACTAAAATGTGAAGAGGTCCAGTTAGAGGAAAATTCTAGAAGGCCAGAAAGGTCCAGAAGATCATAATGTGACTACTTAGTGTGATTAAATAGATGTAGAGTTGTATCGACATGTGCATGTAATCAACACACCACTAATAACTGAATTGGATTCAGTAACGTAACAAAGAACTGAACAAATATGTGTGACTGCAAATATAAAAAATATTCTCTCAATTATCTGAATAAAAGTAGGGCCAGATAAAAAAATTAAAAAAAGAAAATGTGAAGATTTGTTCAAATAAAGTCAGTAAATTCAGAAAAAATGAAATAACAGGAAGAAAAGCTTCAACTTCCCCTTTTCTGCTTTACACTTGGACTTCACAGTCTGAGCAAGTTAAAAAATAAATAATAAATTAATTTGAACAAATATAATAATATATTTGTAAGGGGTCGACGAATGCGTCCTTAAGGATGCAGCCTGGCGACCTTGAGACAAACCCTGTATGAAGACCCGACAAACCAGTTCCCACATTTGTGTTTCTATTTAGTGACATTTTACCTGCTTCTGATCTGCATCTCGTACTCTGATCCTTACCAACACTCCGGCTTCCTGCTACTTTGGAACCGGCTTTGGGGGTTAATTCTTGTTCTAGACGCGTCTCTCAGCTGCTTGTGTCTTCCAGGTGTTCAACGATCCCATCCACGGCCACATGGTGATGCACCCTCTGCTCATCAGAATCATCGACACGCCTCAGTTCCAGAGGCTCCGTCACATCAAGCAGCTCGGGGGGGCCTACTTTGTTTTCCCCGGAGCGTCCCACAACCGCTTCGAACACTCCCTCGGGTATGTCCTCCACTAGGGGCGCTGGTCTGTTGACCCGGCATCGCTCCGCTGGTCACTACCGTCATAACGCCGTGAACCAACGAGTCCTATCACCACGTTAAGCGCCGTATAGAGCAGCGTCAGCTGGTGAGACCAGACTCCCCAAAGTAATAAAAGAAACAACGTTCTCTCATGCTGCTTTCCACAAGGTCGTCTCAGTTGAAATGTAATGTTAAAAGAAGATTTTTTAAACCGTTTTAGACATCTGGGAATTTAATGGATTAATCAATTAATCATCACTATTGTAGGAGAGGAAGGCCGTAGACCCACAAATGGATGAACATGACTCCTTGTTAGGCTATAAACGTGAAGAAAACGCTCCGATGAGTCTCTTCATCTGGTGTAGCTCATTGGTGTTCGTCCTCGTCCTCAGGGTGGCGCATCTGGCAGGAGAACTGGTCCGAGCTCTGAAACAGAGGCAGCCAGATCTCAACATCACCCGCAGAGACGTCCTCTGTGTGCAGATCGCCGGGCTCTGCCACAACCTCGGTGAGTTCAGTTCAGTGTCGGGGGCTTAATGGCGACTTATCGGGACCAGAAGTGATGGCGTGTTGATTACATCCTCTTCCCCTCCAGGACACGGGCCCTTCTCCCACATGTTTGACAGGAAGTTCATCCCCAAAGCGCGCCCAGGTCTCACCTGGAAGGTAGGACACAATGACACTTATATTTTAGTGTTTATAGATCACTTCCTGTGCATTGGGTTCTTTCCTGCATTCTTTTCTCATTTGTCGCAAATTATAATGTCTTATATTTCATTGCATTACATTTTAGCTGATGCTTTTATCCAAAGTGGGGAAACCGATCTCTCACGGTCTGGAGGGACTGAGAGGCGTTCTGGTGTGGAGGCCCGCGGTCCGACACAATAAGCGAGACCACAGAACTTAGACCGGTGTACTCGTGGTACGACGCGGGGATGACGCTGCAGGACCGGGAAATAAAACATGCAGACAGGTTACGACTGAACGGGAGCAGAGTCAAACGGCCCCTGAGACCAGCCTGGTAACCGGACAGACAGACGGCGAGCCAGAGAAACGTCTACGGGATGAGCCATGGGGCGTGGCAGCGGGCGGAACACAGGGTGGAAACTATAGGACGACCCAAAGCGAAACATCAGCACACGTCTGTCAAAATAGCACACAGACAGGGGGAAGAAATGGAGGAGTGGACAGGAAACAGTTGCAGTGCAGAGGCCATTTTATATAAGCTGCCATAATTCATTTGTAATGTAATTTGACTTCATGGAACGACAGTTAGTACAAGATAAGGGACACAGTGGAGTGGACTTTCTATTTGAATCATCTTACTTTCACTTTCACATCCTGACCATTTTCCTTTTCTGATTTTTGATGTTGCAGCATGAGGACGCCTCCGTGAAGATGTTTGACCACCTGGTGGCTGACAACGATCTGCAGCCCGTGATGAAGGAGCACGGCCTGAAGCTGCCAGAGGACCTGGACTTCATCAAGGAACAGATCGCCGGACCGATGGACCCAAAGGACATGAAGAAGCTGGAGGTAGTCAAATTAAATGTTTTGGGTCTCCAGGTGGCAGAATGATCACGTTGTTCTATTCGTTCCTGACGTCACTGTGGTCTCATCTCCCCAGTGGCCCTATAGAGGCCGTCCAGAGGACAAGTCCTTCCTCTATGAAATCGTGTCCAACAAAAGAAACGGCATCGATGTGGACAAGTGGGACTACTTTGCCAGGTGGGGTCTGTACCCTGAATGTTCCTTATTCATCTGTTAACTTGGTCTTCTCACCACGACGTGTCTTCATCCTCAGGGACTGCTACCACCTGGGCATCAAGAACAACTTTGACTACGGCCGCTGCCTGATGTTCGCCAGAGTGTGTGAGGTAGACGGAGAGAAGCAGATCTGCTTCAGAGACAAGGTGCTTTTAACCCACCGGAGATCCAAAGCCCATCGGCTCAAAATGAGAATCCATCTTAGGGTTAGGGGGAGTGAGGTACAAAAGCCGTATACATTTCTGGTAGAGACCGGTCAATCAGCATGTAGCCCCCTATCCGGGCACTCAAGCGTTTGCTCTACGTTTACATTTTGTGTGCATTTATTTCAGATGTGAGTCTCTTTGAAAACACCTTGTCAGAACTTCTGTCCTCCGTCCTCCATGCGTCCTCTAATCGGTTGTCTCTTAACAGGAAGTGGGAAATCTGTACGACATGTTCTACACAAGGAACTGTCTCCACCGGAGAGCCTACCAGCACAAAGTGGTCAACATCGTGGAGACTATGTGAGGAGCTTGTTGTCTTTTCTTCATGACCCCCACGTGTGTTACGTTTTTACACAGCGATCATGTGATTTTCTCAGGATCACTGAGGCCTTTTGGAAAGCAGACGGGCACATCCTGTTTGAAGGCTCTGGAGGGCAGATCTTCTCTCTCTCCACGGCAATCGATGACATGGAGGCCTACACCAAGGTGACCGGTGAGTAGAAACACGCCGTTACTTCGATTTCCGCCTAAAGTTTTTCCATGTGAAGCAGAAAGTTAGACTGCTGATTGTTATCTGCCAATATCCACTGATATGTGATGAAGGGATCAGTGTTCGTGATCTCTGATCATGTGACATTGTAAGCAACCAATTGGTGTTTAGATCGACAGGAGGCGGAGCTAGCAACGTTATGTGTAATTAATACATTAGTATGGGACCTTTAAATGTACTTTCTATTTTGAAGATGTTTTTATATATATATATATATATATATATATATATATATATATATATATATATATATATATATATTAGAGATGAAATATGACGTGTTACAATTCCAGAAAACACCCAAAACAGATTATAATAAATCAGATCACCGAGCAATGAGGAAACAAACTCAAAGTTTTCAAAAGGTTCTCTTATAAAATAGGAATAAGTAATGTTCTGGGACGGAGCTTTTTGTCAAAACATCCTCACTACAAATTTAAACTACTAAGTGTAACTTGTATATGATGTGAATTGATCAATATCAAGACTCCTGTAAAGAAATAATATTAATCTATTGCAGAAACTATTTAGGTCCCTTCTTTGTAAGATTGCAATGAAGGCCACTGTGTATTTAATGTACTTTCACTTTTTTACCTTTTTTAAAAGTAACAAATATATTGGCTGGATGATCACGTGAATGTTCTGTTGTCTGTGTTTACTGCCCCCTCTCCTCCCCTTTCTTCCTAGATGACGTCTTTCAAAAAATACTCAACACATCCTTTGATGAGTTGAACGCCTTGAGGGAGATTCTCAACCGTGCAAATCCTGCAAACCCAATTGAGATTCTCAACCCCACAAACCTGGAGAACTCGAAGGAGATTCTTAAAAACGTTGTGTGTCGACATCTCTACAAATGTCTCGGACAAGCCCTCCCGCCCAAGCACGTGAACGTCAGTGTGATTAAAGCTCAGTTATATTCAGTTATTTTAACTTTGGAGAAGCTGGAAGCAGTAAATGTTTAACGATGTAAGCGTCTTTGTTCATGTTTGGATGAACATAATGAACTACAAAATCTACAAAAACACGATTTATCTGAATTGTATAAAAAAGAAATAGAATGCAAATAACATTTTAGGTTCGAGGTGACTCGTGTTGTATTATCCCCCCCCCCCATGGTTAAATAAGCAACCTCCACCTCCTGCTCTTTCCCCTCTGAAAGGAGAAGATTGCGAGCTGGGAAGCCGATCTGGCTCGATGCATCCCTCAGGACGTGGTTCTGAATCCAGAGGACTTCAGCATCGATGTGAGGCTTATTGATCTGATCAGTCCCCGTGCTCCCTGCTCTACCATGTGTCTGCAGGCTTCACTACAACCTTCTCACTCTTTTAGGTCATCAACTTGGACTACGGGATGAAGGAGAAGAACCCCATCAACAGCGTGCGCTTCTACAGCAAGGACGACCCGAACACAGGCTTCCGTATCAGCGAGAAACAGGTCAGAACCGAACCAGAAGCCCAGACTTCAGATCTCAGGACTGGCTTCAGGTTGTTTATGTCCAACTCTTCCCAATGAAGATGGAGCTTCAAGTTGAAAACGTCCCATCTTCCTACTTTATTGTGTTAAATGAAGAAAACTAAGTACATTGTGCACCTCCTTCTCCTCCTCTCCAGGTGTCTAAACTTCTCCCGCCGCAGTTTTCCGAGCAGCTGATCCAGGTTTACTGCAAGAAGCTTGACAGCAGGAGTCTGGAGGCGGCAAAGAAGAACTTTGTCCAGTGGTGCTCCGATAAACATTTCTCGGTGATTAAGGTAATCTGCACCTGCGGAGACGATAGTTACAATGTAGCAACGCAACTGTAACAAGCTGGAAAACAGTGACACAATCAGAGAAAATAAGCGCAATTCTGTGAGAAAATGACTCTACTTCTCTCTTAATTTATTCCCTCAGTAAACATTGTAAACATGAGTTTATGGTCTCAGTCTCTAGTTTCAAGTCTTCTTCAATACAGGTGATGTTTATTTGGTACATTATGGTCCATTTAGATTCAAACAGACCATAAAGCAGGGGCTGCTTTAGGGCGGGGCTACATGCTGATTGACAGGTTATCAGTGGAAGCCAGAGACATATAAAAGTAGCCGACATGAGGGATTAAAGATGGAAATAAAGAATGTGATTGTGACAGAATTATATGTAATGTAATATGTGTCCAAAAGTCTGATCCGGTGGAAGTGGACTTTTGAACCCTTTGAGCCTCATTGTCTCCTGTTGTTTGGTTCCTCACACAGGATGAAGACATGTTGCCCCCGATGAGACTCCTGTGAAGTCCAGCGGGACGACATGAAGGAAGTAAACTCAGTTGGTACTAATGTAGACAAATATAATCTATATTATAAATCTCTTTCTACGAGGTGTTGGTGAGCACAGCAAAGATTATAATATCTTTGCACCAAAAAGAGGGATGCGGTACTCGGGGCCCTTTGCTTGTGTTTTTAAACTCTTTATTATAATACTCACAAACATTTAGTTTTAGTTTTACCCTTTTTAATGTTGGTTTTATTTGATATCAAGTGTAACAGATCGTGCTCCCTTCTTCTGTCACAACCTTTAAAACATATATTTAAATGTAAGCTGCGAGCAGCGATGGACGGGTCCTCGCTGCTCTGCACACGTCGGGAATCTGGCCAGACGACTACAAACGCGGCCAAGAACGCCTGTGGTCGTCGGACAAAGCGACCGCGAGTCAGTAACGGCAGCGAGCGCCGCTGGGAAGGAATCTTTGTCAAATCTATCGTTAACATTATCAAGTTCTTAAGTCTTTTCATTTGAGAGGGATCAGATTAACCTGTGAGGAGCAGGCTGGAAAATAAAAAACATTTAACTTCCTGTTGCCACCAAATTATGAAAATGTGCAAAATAATAAGCAAGTCATGTGTAAGATATGTGTCTTGCCATATTAAGCCACACGTCTTGGAAGTTTGTTGGTCGATATCTTCTAAAATCACTGAGACAACAAGCAACAAAGATTTTCAGGTGATATTGAACCAATAATGATCCACAAAATATTCTGTGATAATCGGACAGAGAATTTAGGAGAGATGGACAATAATGTGTTTTTGACTAAATTCCAAATGAGGGAAAATCTAACTCGGCGTATTTAAATGCCATGATTGTACTTTGTGTTACCCGAGAGCACATGTGTGCCAAATGTCAATCAGGCATTGGGGGGAAATGGAGCTACTGTGATACTTCTCTCATTTCTAGGAGGTGCTACAGAGACGCTTCTTTATACGCAAATAATATATATTAATAATAATTCCTTGAAATACAATATGTTCCTCTACGACGAGTCGTAGCGAGGACCTTATTAATTCGGCTCAAACGTTTATGTGAACAGATTTTGGCGCGTGAGTGTTTATTTTTCAGATGTGTGTGACGTTGTTGACTTTATTGTTTATTCTGATACTGAGTGGCTCAACTTTAAGATATTTGCATTATTTTTTTCTTCTTTATTAATGTCACCTTTTCATCTTTTCCATCTTACCTAAATGTAATCTCAAGGAAATCTCTGACGGCGTATTTTATGTTTGGCCGATTATGCAAAAAAAAAAGAATGGCAATATTTCTGTGTGCAAAGGGAAACTTAAAGATGCTGTGTGTGGTGCTCCAAAGAAATAAAACGGGTTCCTCTCAGCTTGTCCTCGTGTAATGACCCTTGTTGAGCACCAGGAGGCGCCATGCTCTCAGACCAGAGGATAACGGATCTGTATGAAAATAACTGTTTCATACAAATAAGCAGAAAACATCCAAAAAAGAAATTTAATTGGATGATGTAACACAAAAAGGAAAGTTCAAGATTTTTAAATTTGCTAAAGAAAACAGACAACCGGTTAATAATAAAGTGAAAGTAACAAATAAATGTCAGCATGAAACTTTGTTCATTAGAAACATTTTCTTCTGAAAATATTATAAGATGCAAATTTGACTGTGATCATTTTCATACATAACCAGATTCTAAATATGAACATCGGATGAGGGAATGTAGGATTTCTCTACGACATCATGAACCAGGAAATACCGTCAACAAGCTTAAGAAACGTACATTCGCTCCACGTAGAATAGAGGAGTCTGTGGACGAGGTGTGAAGAAGCCACCTGTAGAACCTCCACAATCCAGAGGGGAACGAAGCTGTGAGTGTAGCGTCCCTTCAACTTGGAAGAAACAGGCTTGGGAGTGTTTCCAGACGGGTGTACTTTCATTCAGATGAGTGTGCATAGCACCAACACCAGCACCGTGACAACTAAAAAGGGAAATAACAAAGGCAATTTAGCCAGATACAAAATAGTCCTTTGACAAATGCACTTTAGCATACATGGATAACAGCATAGCAACAGTCATTATATTAAATGAATTTACATGAAATACAATGAAATACAATCACAATGAACCACATGTCCGCATATCGAAGTCTGCTATAAAGTGGTAATCCAGGGAAATCCGCCGACATTAGCTTAATTTATTAAGTTGCTAGCTAGCTTCTCGCGTCTTCTATTGAACAAATGTGAGGGCGAGCGATTGATCACGTGAGCAGATAGTATGATGTCAAAATAAAAGTCACATAAAATCACATAAAATCACATAAAAAAAAGTAAGAAACAGGATCATCGAAATAAAAGAACACTGCTAGTGGTCTTTTAGAGTGAGGTTTGGTGATGTAAGAAGTACTGAAGGAGACTCCTGCAGGTGTAGTTGTCACGAGCAAAGAGGCAGAGGCAGGACTCCAGCGCAGAGTTCATATCAAAAACTACTTTATTAAACCCAAAATACACCAGCAGACGGGACAGGCATTCCGGGTAGACCTGATGAAGACACTACAGGTGGACAGGGTCAAAGAACGAAAGAGTCAAAATCAACATGAAACGTCACCACTTCATCGCTACAATTTTGTTATTCAGTTTATGTCTCTGTTCTTATTTCAATTTAAAGGTGCTATATACGTAAAGTTATTACTAGTATCTTTTTACTCTGCACCAGTTGTGAAATCAATATTCTGAACATTAATTCTGGCAAGAAGGAGAATAATAAGGTCGCATAAAGGTTAAGCGTTCAGTGGCTGCTCAGAGAGCATCTGTCTCATTTATACACAGTCACAACAACAACAAGCGACACAACAAGGCGATTTGTGGGTTTCACCCTGAACCAGTTCTTCTTTATCTCTATGAAACAGGTGTAGATCGTCACTGTTATATCAAGGGTGGTATTTCTCTTCTAAAATATGCTGAGATGGTCGTAGTTGTAACCGAGCTTTTCTTTATTCATTCAGTCATGTTCACTCCTTTTTGTTGGTTAATGAAACCGAGAACAAAGTGCTAAATCAACGTCATTGGGATCAGGGCTGTAGTGGAGGATAAACGCACGTGAACGCCGTTTACGCACCTCTAGAATTTGGAAATAGCGTTTACGCACCTATAAATAGCGTTTACGCACCTCTAAGTGGCGTTTACGCACCTCAAAGTTCCCTGCGCCTTGTATAATCCGAAATAAATTTGGTGTAATTTTAAAACAGCTAAGACTACGTTTCCTATTGTTGAACATATAAACGCCGTAGTCTGAATCATGTTCATCTGCGTTGTATTACGGTCTGTGAGCATCCAATCAGCGCCTTGCGGCTGCAGCAGCGACCAATCAGGATCCAGGAGGCACATACACGCTGTGGATCAGCCCAGTGGTCCCCAACCTTTCTTACCTCACGGACCGGTTTCATGTCAGACAATATTTCGCGGACCGGTCGTGAAGGTCCGACGGGGGGACAAGGACAAGAAAAACGCCTGGTGACGCGTAGATTAAAAAACAAGTCAGTTCTCAACGTGAAAAAAACCCTGCTGTATAGGCTATTTATGATGACGTAGGTAGTACATAAGTGCTCCTTTAACTTGTGTTGTCAGTGTAATTGACAGGCTGCTTAACTGGTTAACTCTTAAATTCAACATATTTGTTCAGGCAATGAGAGGACAGGCAATGATGCAGAGAGCACAGGGAGAGAAACACCAGGTCCAATAGAGAGAGAAGCACAGAGGAGCCATGAACCCCAGAACACGTGTTCTGGGGTTCATGGCTCCTCTGTGCAAGGCAGGACCTGACGTGGAGGACAAGGAGGCCCTCTGGGCACTACTGTGAAAAGGAGACTCCGTATGTAGGTAGTTCTTAATCTGCAATTGTGTTGTTGTGTTGTGTTGACATACTTTTCTTTACTGTTTTCTTAATAAAATTAAATAATAAAATTAATTAAATAAAATGTAATAAACTACTAACACATGTATTCATTGTCATTGATTGTATATGACTTTTACTGATAACATAATGCAATATAGCCAGGACAGCCTTACAGAGTCGCAACGCTTTGTGTTGCGTTGCTTCGCATCGCGTCGAGGTCTGTATGATCACAAAATTCAGAGTTTACCCACCTCTAATTTTACCACTACAGCACTGATTGGGATGTAATCCGGGGTTTATCTTTCTATAAATGTCAACCTACGTTTTCTCACGGCGGCTTGTTGCTCCGCCCTCCTCGTCCCAGCCAATCGGAAGCCACGCCCATCAAGCTGTAGCCAAACAGCAAGTAAAGTACCGGAAGTAAGTTGTTTTACTTTAAAATGAATCCGTAAATATGTCCACATCTTTAATAGATATATAATAAATATCTTTATTATTTATTAATTTCATCACTTCTAAAACCATATTTCCAATTGATGACAATATTTATGTATTTCATGGAACAAAAAAATACATCTTTGGCGAACACTGCACGTTATCCGTCCGTCGTGTTTTATTTTGAAAACCATCCACCGGAAACGTTGCCCGTGTCGGATGAGCTTGACACACCGGTGAGGAAACAAAACCCGGGTGATTCTCGCCGGTCGCGGTGTCTTCTTGCCGCGCGGTTCCGATCAGCTGCTGCGGTTCGACGTCGCTTCATCGCCGGCTGTGATTCAGCGGGTCTCCCTCTCTCACCGCGCGGGACTCACCAACTCTTCTGACCCGGTTCCCCGGTCCATCATGGCAAGCCGAAAGCGATCGTTTCCCCCCGATAGCAGCCTCAGCGCGCCGGGGAAGAGAGCACCGGGGCCCGGAGCGCCACAGACGGACTACGCGGGATGGGGAGCAGAAGAAACGTGTCGGTACCTGCGGGCGGAAGGTCTCGGAGAGTGGGAGGATGCGTTTAGAGGTTGGTCCTCTTTGTTGGAAATCTTAATTATAAATGTTGATATGTATACAAAAGCTATTTTTAAATATTTCTTCTCATCTGTGTTTTTGTCTCCGGCATCCAGAGCACAGAATCACCGGGGTGGGGCTGCGCTACCTGGCGGATGCTGATCTGGAGAAGATGGGCTTGAAGTAAGTTTGTTGAACATGAAACCCTGAGGGTCTCACAGGACGTCAGCAGGTCCATAGCTTCAGCGCGAGGGCTGCGACCTGTCAGGGGACCACGACTACCTCAGAACGCATCACACGCTATTTATTGGTACTTATGGGCTCTCTTCATGAGGTCTTACCCACCAGAACGCTCACAGGGGTTCCCCTTCATCCTGACAGGAAACAATGTCCAGATGGACAAAGTAGGTCCTGAGTTCTTACACTTGTTATCATGGTATGAATCTTCAGAGCAGAGGCCATAAACCAGGTTGGGTCACAGAGGGGTTAACTGGGGATTGGCTTTAATGTTCCCTCACCATTTGTTTCTGTCTCCTCATGGACGGGTTCACGTCCAGGTTCCTCGGGGACCGCCTGCGAGTTCTACACAGCCTCAGGACGCTGTGGCAGATCGAAGTGGAGCCGAGCAAGGTAACATCTGCACAAGTTCAGGGCCGAAGGGCCGATGAAGACACAATAGAGCGAAGGAGAGGAACTTGTGTGATTAACCCGAGAGGAAGTGAAGATTGTTTCTGTTCCCTTTTCCAAACAAACCGTTGAAGTCTGTGAAGAGACGACAAACCAGTTCCCACATTTGTGTTTCTATTTAGTGACATTTTACCTGCTTCTGATCTGCATCTCGTACTCTGATCCTTACCAACACTCTGGCTTCCTGCTACTTTGGAACCGGCTTTGGGGGTTAATTCTTGTTCTAGACGCGTCTCTCAGCTGCTTGTGTCTTCCAGGTGTTCAACGATCCCATCCACGGCCACATGGAGATGCACCCTCTGCTCATCAGAATCATCGACACGCCTCAGTTCCAGAGGCTCCGTCACATCAAGCAGCTCGGGGGGGCCTACTTTGTTTTCCCCGGAGCGTCCCACAACCGCTTCGAACACTCCCTCGGGTATGTCCTCCACTAGGGGCGCTGGTCTGTTGACCCGGCATCGCTCCGCTGGTCACTACAGTCATAAAGCCGTGAACCAACGAGTCCTATCACCACGTTAAGCGATTAAGAACAAGTTCTCATTTACCAGGATGAGCTGGCCAAGAGGCAGCAGCACCGTCCACACAAGTGACACAAACGGACACAATACAGTATGACAAACAAATGGCTAAAAACAACATTGTTAAATTAATAAACACTATGTAGAAAAAAGGCAGATTACTGGAAGTACTTTGTAAAAATGGAAGAGAGAGAAGTGCCTACAACAGTCAACTATGGCTCGGTGCAGCTTTTGTTTGAACATGTCGAGAGACGTGAGGGCTGTAAGTTTGAGCGTGTTTTGTAATGAGTTCCAATCATTTGCAGCAGCAAAATGAAAGGAGTTACGACCAAACGCAGTACGGACTTTTGGAATCATCAGTCACTGGATCTTAAATGGCGTTTGCTGTCCGAAATGTGCAGAAGATTTGAGCGGTATCGGGGGTCACTCCCAAAATGATTTGTAGATCATGTAAGAATACGTGTTCAAGATTTGGAGCCCGGTCGGGGTTATCAAAAATTCAGCCGAACAACTTCTCTCGTTGTGGGAGATTTATTTGTCAGATCACAGGTCAAGTATCAGCGCTGCGTTTGCAAAGGCAGGAGCAGTTCAGGCAGCACACAGGCCGACAACCAACTAACATCAGCAAGAACATCATGTTTTGTCTAAACTGGCGTAGAGGAGGACCTTCCACCCCCCGCATCTAAAGATCCGGTCACATCCGATGTCCAGACTCCTGACTTATCGTAAACATCAGCGAACGGAGTGTGTATGTTGAATAGTGTTGGTGTGTCTCTAACCCCCCTTAGGCTGGTAAATCTACTAGTTGACCTGCAGACCTTACATTCCTCAGCCAGGACAGACACTGACTCCCCATCCTGTCAGACTCGTGTCTGCCTGCTCGGCACATCCTGCTCCCCCCCCTTACCCAACTCCTAAATCAAGTCAAGACAGCGAACCCCCAACTAAGCCCATGAAAAGAACTTTTGATCATCAACCACGAGCAGCCATGTTTTAGCCGCCAGGTGTGAAGGGGGGGCCAATCCACCAATCCAAAGATCACAGTGGTGGGTGGTGAAGGCTGCACTTGGGGATTGCTGAGTGGTGGAGGGTTTCCAGTTTTCTGAGGGTGGTCTTTGATGCCGTTTTATAAATTATATTTCCAGAGTCAAATAGAGGAAGGATGGTCATTTTCACAAGTGTGAATTTGGTGAATGAGTGTGTGAACAAGGCCTTGTTTCAATACAGGAAACCCCGTCTTTGACTTTAGCCAGAAGGATTTTGATGTGTATGTTGGGAGTCCAACCAGTAGCTGTGAAACTCCATCTCCGATCCATCAGCACTGTAGATCTTGGGAGGGCCGGGGCTGATGAGGTTTTTCCGGTCAAACCGCATACATATGGTCAGGGGCGGTTCTGCATTGAATGGCGCCCGGGGCGAGACCACCTTTGAGCGCCCCCCCCCCCCCCCCAAAAAGAAAAAGTTCACAAAATTCTGCAGTTATATTTTATTTTTTTTATTTTAACTTAAGTGAGAATTACATTAGAAAAACACAACAGAACCCAGTTACTCTTGCAATTACAACAGGAAACACACATTTGCACAAAATATACAATACAAAAAATAATAATATAGAATAAATATTGTAAATAGCACAAATTCTTCATCACACAAATGTGGAAACACACTAAATACAATCGAACTGTTTCACTATTGCACTAAGAACAGAAAACACAAACTAAATCTAAAACCTGACGTTTCTGGCCTTCCTTGATTTGCAATTGAAATTTAAATCCAAAGACCGTAGGATTATGTTTATACAGCTAAAACAGCCTGGGGCCAAATTGACCCCAAACATAATATAGTAGGGTTAATTAACATGCCCTTACACTAAATGTCTTTCATTACATGCTATATTAATCTAACTTTTAGGGAGGAAACATTAGCTCCTTGGTTACAGCCTTGAATTCTATGCATGGCACACTCTTAGTTCTGACTGTTAAACAATACTTTGTCACAAAATACAGTTGTAGCAAATAGCAAATGTCCGTCTTTGAAACTACCTACAGATTTGAGAATTCTGTTGGTTAATGACAGGACCTAACTTTAAACCAAATGATGGAAATAAACAATAACTGAACTTGTAAGAGTTTTGTTGCAAAGCACATATTATGGTGAAATTACAAACCTTGTGTTTGTTGAGTTAAAACCGAATTATTGTTTTATAAGCATTAAGCAACCTAGCAAAAAGGCTAACAGACGAAAGAGTTACCCCACCAATTAATGTATGACACATGTATAATCATACAGAGAGACAACATATTTGCATACCTCCATCTTCTCCTCCTCTTCTTTTCTTTTCTTTCTGTAGTGGGAACCTGATGATTTTAACCTTTTTCTGTCCATCTGTTTTTATTTGCCTCTGACGCGACAAGCAACAGATTTCCCCCCAACACTGTCAGTCACGACCAGAAGTCAAGACTAAACCAATTAACCTTGGTGACAGGTGACACATAATCGTTTTGTATTACCAATTTTTATTGGCCATTTCACACAATTCCTAAAAAACAAAAATGTGCAGGAACTAACTATTCATTTATCATTATTGAAATGTGTGTTATTTCTAAGAAAGTCGGTGTGTGACTGACTTTAGCCCACTAATTACATTAGCGTATTAAACAGTGAATCCCCGACCCCTGCCCCCCCCCCTTATCCGACCGTTCCATTTGGGTGACCCAGAGGTGAACTGCCCCCGCGCGCCCCTCCCTTTTCCCCTTCCCCAGCTTCTTTGCACAGCACCTCCAACAAGCAGGGCGCCTGCAGCCGCAGGGGGCGCCAATCTGCCAATTCCCCACACAGTGAAACGATCGATGATAGAAAACTGCTTCGCGGAGCAGAGGATTTTTTTTTTTTTTCAGCGCTCGTGCCGCCCCCCATGAGCCATGAAAAAATGCCGGCCCGGGCGGCTGACCGGTTCGCCCGTGCCCAGAACCGCCACTGCATATGGTCTTTTTGGAGTTGAGGACCCGGTGGAGGTTGTGGAAAGACTGTTGGATGGTAGTGAGGCTTTGTTGAATGGACAGAGTGGAGTGAGGGACCAGCTGAATATATGATGGTGTCATCCGCATACAGATGAATAGAGGAATTTCCAGCAGCTTTGGCCACATCATTAATATAAATAGAGAACAAAATAGGGCCTAAAATGGAGCCTTGAGGCACACCTTTTGAAATGTTAAGAAGTTCAGACGTGATGTTTTCCGTCTTAACCCGCTGGACACGAACAGCCATGTAGCTATAAAACCAGTTGCAACATCCACTGGACAAGCCGACGCTGGGAAGTCTTACCGTAGACCCACAAATGGATGAACATGACTTCTTGTTAGGCTATAAACGTGAAGAAAACGCTCCGATGAGTCTCTTCATCCGGTGTAGCTCATTGGTGTTTGTCCTCGTCCTCAGGGTGGGGCATCTGGCCGGACAACTGGTCCGAGCTCTGGACCAGAGGCAGCCAGAGCTCCACATCACCCGCAGAGACGTCCTCTGTGTGCAGATCGCCGGGCTCTGCCACGACCTCGGTGAGTTCAGTTCAGTGTCGGGGGCTTAATGGCGACTTATCGGGACCAGAAGTGATGGCGTGTTGATTACATCCTCTTCCCCTCCAGGACACGGGCCCTTCTCCCACATGTTTGACGGAAAGTTCATCCCCAAAGCGCGCCCAGGTCTCACCTGGAAGGTAGGACACAATGACACTTATATTTTACTGTTTATAGATCACTTCCTGTGCATTGGGTTCTTTCCTTCATTTCTTTTTTATGTGTTATTTTATTTGGAGTCTCTGCTCCTAAAAAAAAAAAGCAGAAAAAAAAAAGCACAATGTGAACAACTGGAAAAGTTACTTCTGCCTGTTTTTGTCTGTGAGGCCCTGAGATCTCAGTTAAATTCTTTTTAAACTTTTATCTGCTCCACTTTAACCTAAAGACTCCGTTTGCATCACAATCAGCTGGGATTCACAAATCCTCTCACCTGGTCTCACCTCGCCCCACTTCCATTCTTACTTTAGATCTGGTGTTATTCCCCTGCTTTTAACCTAAAGATACAGTAACAAAGACGTATGTTGACAGAGGCCTTTTTTATATAAGCTGCCATAATTCATTTGTAATGTAATTTGACTTCATGGAACGACAGTAAGTACAAGATAAGGGACACAGTGGAGTGGACTTTCTATTTGAGTCATCTTACTTTCACTTTCACGTCCTGACCATTTTCCTTTTCTGATTTTTGATGTTGCAGCATGAGGACGCCTCCGTGAAGATGTTTGACCACCTGGTGGCTGACAACAATCTGCAGCCCGTGATGGAGGAGCACGGCCTGGTGCTGCCAGAGGACCTGGACTTCATCAAGGAACAGATCGCCGGACCGATGGACCCAAAGGACATGAAGAAGCTGGAGGTAGTCGAATTAAATGTTTTGGGTCTCCAGGTGGAAGAATGATCACGTTGTTCTATTCGTTCCTGACGTCACTGTGGTCTCATCTCCCCAGTGGCCCTATAGAGGCCGTCCAGAGGACAAGTCCTTCCTCTATGAAATCGTGTCCAACAAAAGAAACGGCATCGATGTGGACAAGTGGGACTACTTTGCCAGGTGGGGTGTGTACCCTGAATGTTCCTTATTCATCTGTTAACTTGGTCTTCTCACCACAGCGTGTCTTCATCCTCAGGGACTGCTACCACCTGGGCATCAAGAACAACTTTGACTACGGCCGCTGCCTGATGTTCGCCAAAGTGTGTGAGGTAGACGGGCAGAAGCACATCTGCACCAGAGACAAGGTGCTTCTAACCCACCGGAGATCCAAAGGCTCAATTTGAGAAGCGTGCTCTCTTTAAACAGTCGCCCAAACTACACCTGTTCATCACAAGCTGTAGAATAAATATTCTTGTCAGATTTTTAAAAACTTTTCAACTATAAAAAAAACCCTAATCAACGTTATCCTCAAGTTTATCATTTATGTAGTCGCCATCTTTGGTTCTTTGCAAGCAGCGAAAAGGAAGAGCCCATATTGGGAGGAGAAGGCGTATGTCTCTGGTAAACCCCTGTATATTTTCTAAATATTTACCGGAACCCGGCGGGTACCGACGGGTTGGGCCGGGTATCCACCCTCTAGTTTATAAGAAAGAAATCCAGCCTTGCAGGACCAAATACAGGGGAATTTGGGCGATTTTGATGCACAAAAGGATGTTTCCGTCTGAAAGTTGCAATTCTGTTTCAAACGGTACATTCTGCGAATCCCGTCTGTTTTCTGTTATCGTGGACATTTTCTCCCCCTGAACCACTTCGCGTACCCTTCCCCAGTCTTGGAACCGAGGTTCTACGTCATTACTTATTAAGATATTTTATATATGGAATGTTCAATGCCTTATCGATGTGTCCGAGCCCGACTATATTTTCTAAATATTTATCCGAACCCGGCCCCACCCGACGGGCTCGGGCCGGGTATCCACCCTCTGATGGGAGCAGAGGAGTCGCCCCCTGCTGGTCAGTAGGGAGGATCCGGGCACTCAAGCGTTTGCTCTACGTTTACATTTTGTGTGCATTCATTTCAGATGTGAGTCTCTTTGAAAATACCTTGTCAGAACTTCCGTCCTCCATGCGTCCTCTAATCGGTTGTCTCTTAACAGGAAGTGGGAAATCTGTACGACATGTTCCACACAAGGAACTGTCTCCACCGGAGAGCCTACCAGCACAAAGTGGCCAAAATCGTGGAGACTATGTGAGGAGCTTGTTGTCTTTTCTTCATGACCCCCACGTGTGCTACGTTTTTACACAGCGATCATGTGATTTTCTCAGGATCACTGAGGCCTTTTTGAAGGCAGACGGGCACATCCTGTTTGAAGGCTCTAAAGGGAAGATGTTCTCTCTCTCCACGGCAATCGATGACATGGAGGCCTACACCAAGGTGACCGGTGAGTAGAAACACGCCGTCACTTTGATTTCCACCTGAATGTTTTCCATGTGAAGCAGAAATTGATAACAACAAGTTTGACTGATGTGCTGATATCCACTGAAACGATGCGATGAGGGATCAGTGTGTGTGACACTGTGAACAACAAGAGTCGTGAGTCTCAATGAAGAAACTTCAAAGGCTCAGAGCAAACTCTTTTATTTACTTTATAAGAAAAATTCAGATTATAACAAGTTAGAGGAAAAAAGGAGAATGAAGTGTTGAACTTAGAAAGTCCGGACTCGTTCCTGAGGCAGATCTTATTCTACAGCTTCTCTCACCGCAAGAACCACCCCGAAAACCAACAACCAGCTCCAACTGTCCCTTTTACACCAGAAAGTCTGAAGACACGAAGTGTGTAAATAAGGCTGACTTTATACCTCTTATAATACCCTGGTTAAGTCTATTTTATATGTTCTCCATAAAATGGCTGATGATATTATCAACAGTGTTTGGTCTTACTCATAAGGTTAAAACCCCTTTTCCGTCCTAAACCCCATGATAGTTCTTCCTCCTTAAAACGTCAGACGACAACATTATCAATTTTGCATATCCTGCTGTCCTCTCAACACCCCCTCGTGCTTAATTGGAAATGTTGCCCCCCATATTCCATCACAATGCTAGATCGCATCTATCCCATCATCCGTGCTAATTCAGACTTCTAACAAGACAAACTCGGAAGAAACAACAAAGTGCAATTTCATCAAATAAGCCCATTTACAACTTGTTACAGATAAGAAGCATTAGAAGTACAACGTGAGTGCTACAGTCAGTGTCTTAGTGGAGGTCGAGTCTGAAGAGCTCCCTGCTCTCTTTCTAGATAACGTCTTTGAACAAATACTCAACTCGTCCTCCGCGGCGCTGAAGGACTCGAGGGAGATTCTTAAAAACGTCGTGTGTCGACGCCTCTACAAATGTCTCGGCCACACCCAGGCGGACCAACACGAGAACGTCCCTCAGGTGTGTGTGTGTGTGTGTGTGTGTGTGTCACATTGCTCGAGTAGCTGCATGCGCCGCTTCTACGTGTACTGAGATGACAGTGACTTTCATTATCGGGTCATGGATCATTTCTGGGATCCAGGTTTTTTTATTTATTTACCAGATTGTCAGTAAAGTGAAGAATTACTGATGATTTCCAGCTGACCGTCAGTCTGAATACGGCTAAATAGAACATTTAAGCCGAGGGGTGAATGTATTATTTCAAACTGCATAAATTGATGTGATGCATCGTAACCCCCCCCCATGGTTAAATAAGCAACCTCCACCTCCTGCTCTTTCCCCTCTGAAAGGAGAGGATTGCGAGCTGGGAAGCCGATCTGGCTCGATGCGCCTCTCAGGACGTGGTTCTGAATCCAGAGGACTTCATCATCGATGTGAGGCTTATTGATCTGATCAGTCCTCGTGCTCCCTGCGCTACCATGTGTCTGCAGGCTTCACTACAACCTTCTCACTCTTTTAGGTCATCAACTTGGACTACGGGATGAAGGAGAAGAACCCCATCAACAGCGTGCGCTTCTACAGCAAGGACGACCCGAGCAAAGCCGTCCAGATCCGCAAGAACCAGGTCAGACCCGAACCAGAAGCCCCGACTTCAGATCTCAGGAGTATAGAGGGTGACATCAAGATACTGTTGTCATGGAAACCGCGAAGAAGAAGCAGCTTTGTGGACTCTGACCGTTTTCACCTGTCCTCAAAACTAAGCCGCCTGCTTCTCCTCCTCGCCAGGTGTCTAAACTTCTCCCGGAGCAGTTTGCCGAGCAGCTGATCCGGGTTTACTGCAAGAAGCTTGACAGCAGGAGTCTGGAGGCGGCAAAGAAGAACTTTGTCCAGTGGTGCATGGACGAGAACTTCTCGAAGCCTCAGGTAATCTGCACCTGCAGAGACGATCGGTTACAATGCAGGAACAGGAAAAAAACACCTGCAACAAGCTGGAAAACGGTGACAAAATCACAGAAAATAAGTCCAATTGTATAAAAGTCTGACAAAATAACTACTTCTCTCTTGATTTTTTTGTCCCTCAGTAAACCGTTTATGGTCCCAATCTGTCCTCTGTTGTTTTGTTCCTCACACAGGACGGAGACATAATCGCCCCCGAGCTGACTCCTCTGAAGCCCAGCCGGCAGGAAGACGACGACGACAACAAGAAGGAAGTAAACCCAGTTGGTAAAGCCAGAATTCAGCTTTTTGAAAGATGAGAGAGAGCAGAGAATCCTCCGTCACACAAATATAATCTATATTATCAATATTTTGTGCAAAGATTATAATATCTTTGCACCAAAAGAGGATGCGGTGTTCAGGGCCCTTTGCTTAGGATTTTAAACTCTTTGTAACATTCACAAATGTTTTTGTTTTAGTTTTATCATTTTTAATGCATGTTTCATTTGAGAGCACGTGTAACTAATCATGCTCATTTTCTTTCAGCTTTAAGAAACTTCTGTCACAACTTTTAAAAGATGTATTTAAATAATTCGTCAGTGAACAGATTTTGACGTGTATTTATTTTTCAGATGTGTGTGATGTTGACTTATTTATAGTTCTGTTAACGAGCGGCTCAACCTAATTATTTTTAAGGTTTTTCTTTTTTTTTATGTCACTTGATGTTTTCCATATTACCAAAATGTAATCTAATGCAAATCTCCTGAGGTTTATTTTATTCTTGGCTGCTTTTGTAAAAATGATAAAAAGAAAAGAGAAATATTTTTGCGTGCAAAGGGAAACTTAAAGATGCTGTGTGGTGCTCCAAAGAAATAAAACGGGTTCTTCTCAGATTGTCCTCGTGTAATGACACTTGTTGAACACCAGGGGGCGCCATGCTCCCTTAGACCAGAGGATGGTGGTTTAAGAAGAAGCCATTTTTATTATATTGCACATACAGGAAATTGTTCTCTGCATTAATCCCATCCCACACAGTGGAAGCAGCGGGCTGCTGTAAAGGCGCCGGGGAGCAGTTAGGAGTCTTGCTCAGGGGCGATCGAACCGCCTGAGGTTCCTGGCGCAGCCTCTGTACTCCAACGCACCACGGTCGCCTCCATAACAATTGTTTTATTGAAACAAGCAGAAAACATCCAACCAACAAAGTAATGTCAAATTAAGAAAAGAGACAACAGGTTAATAAGTTGAAAATAGGCCTGTCAATATATTAAAATTAACTAATTAATCGCATTTTGGAATTCATAAATTGTGATTAATCTCAACAATGTTATTAATGAATGTTTTTTTCTTCTAAAGATGAAATCTTATTTTATAATGTGTGTATTTTATACACAGTTGTTTAATTATTTTAAACACAAAACTCATTTTATCATCTTGGAGGCATAATTCCACAGGGTGGAACATGTTTATAACCTGGTTGGTTGGTGTTTAATCAACTTTATTCTCCAACTCTCAGAAGTAATTGCGCTCTCGCCATCCGGATCCCTCGTGTGACTTCTCTCTCCCCTCCGCCACTACTACTTAAATAGACAGGCATACAAACTATTCATGCCATTGAATGCAGCTGAGGCCAATTGCTCAGGGAACGGTGGCAGGTGACGCCTCCACCTGCCACCTGACATTTAAACATAAAGTTATGAATTTAAACGTAACATAACCGGTAAACAAACACCAGTCTCAGATTAAAAGTTATGAACACTCAGCTTAGTTTTACTATAGTATCTTATGTATAACCGCTACAGAAAAGCGGATAGAAGCGGAGAATTTCGTAGAAGTAGAACGGCTGACAGTCAGACAGTCAAGTTTGGTTCTGCTTTGGTTCTGGACTGTTCCTTTGTCCTTTTGTCCTTTTTGCGTCCATTTGGGAGACTTCAAGGTGGAAGGCGTGTAAACGAAACAAAAAGGAGTGAACAGGAAGTTAAACCAGCTGACGGGCATCCTTCATCATCTCTCAGGATCAGCATCCTGTTCAACAGGTTTGCTTTTTAATAAACATGCAAGAATGTTTTAATTATTAGTCATCAGTGGTGGCTGGTGGAAAATGTCCAGACATAAAAGCACATTAAAGAAGGGCGTAAGATTGGTGCTTTTCGCTGTTCAAAATCTGCCCTCTTTGCTTCAGATTTTACTCATACACACTAGTGAGATGCTCTTACGTTCACTAGTGAGATGCTCTTATACACACTAGTGAGATGCTCTTATACACACTAGTGAGATGTTCTTACGCACAGCTGATCAGCAGTGGATTAAATGGCTGTGCCAAGCCAGAGTGGGGTGTTGCTACAGTGGAAGCCGGAGCGGAACCACAGAGGTGTTGGGTGCTGCCTTGAGGAGTTTCTGCGAGCCAGTGAAGAAGGAGCCGTACCCCAAACCCGTCTTCCTTTCGGAGATTATTTTCAGTTGCCTTGTGTTGAGTTTTCCATCATTAAATACCCTTTTTTGCTGTTAGTCAAGATCTCCCGGGTTTATTATTTGAACTTGTTTACATCCTCCACCCCTAGACACTGGTGAGATGCGCATGAGTGTTTCATTAGTACGCGGAAGAGTGTCTCAGTAGTCAAGTCCTAAACGGCCCCTCATACTTATGTTTCGCTTTGGGTCGTCCTATAGTTTCCACCCTGTGTTCCGCCCGCTGCCACGCACCATGGCTCATCCCGTAGACGTTTCTCTGGCTCGCCGTCAGTCTGTCCGGTTACCAGGCTGGTCTCAGGGGCCGTTTGACTCTGGCAAAGCTATGGCAAAGCTTCATCTTTGAGTCACGATAATTTGAAAACCTTATGAGATCAACAATTGCGAGTTGTCTTTTTACAGTGTAACGCTTCATGACGAGTACTCGAACGTTCGGTTCTGGCCTGTTTTTTTGTCCTTTTTGCGTCTGTGGCATCGCACGGGGACAAGTGGTAGAAGGGTGCTACTTCCCCTGTAAACGCTGGCGCATGTTTCTGCGTCTTTACGCTGCGTCGTGTCGACGCACTCGTTTCACCTCCTGGTTGTAAAGTCTTGCGTGTGTCGCAGAGCGATTCACCTCCAGAAAAACAGGTGGAGTAACGTGTTTTGTTGAAGACGACCTAGAGAGTCCAGTGGTTCTGGACTGTTCCTTTGTCCTTTTGTCCTTTTTGCGTCCATTTGGGAGACTTCAAGGTGGAAGGCGTGTAAACGAACAAAAAGGAGTGAACAGGAAGTTAAACCAGCTGACGGGCATCCTTCATCATCTCTCAGGATCAGCATCCTGTTCAACAGGTTTGCTTTTTAATAAACAAACATGCAAGAATGTTTTAATTATTAGTCATCAGTGGTGGCTGGTAGAAAATGTCCAGACATAAAAGCACATTAAAGAAGGCCGTAAGATTGGTGCTTTTCGCTGTTCAAAATCTGCCCTCTTTGCTTCAGATTTTACTCATACACACTAGTGAGATGCTCTTACCTTCACTAGTAAGATGCTCTTATACACACTAGTGAGATGCTCTTACGTTCACTAGTGACATGCTCTTATACACACTAATGAGATGCTCTTATACACACTAGTGACATGCTCTTATACACACTAGTGAGATGCTCTTACGTTCACTAGTGACATGCTCTTATACACACTAATGAGATGCTCTTATACACACTAGTGAGATGCTCTTATACACACTAGTGAGATGCTCTTACGTACACTAGTGAGATGCTCTTACGTTCGCTAGTGACATGCTCTTATACACACTAGTGAGATGCTCTTACGTTCACTAGTGACATGCTCTTATACACACTAGTGAGATGCTCTTACGTTCGCTAGTGGCATGCTCTTATACACACTAGTGAGATGCTCTTACGTTCACTAGTGACATGCTCTTATACACACTAGTGAGATGCTCTTATACACACTAGTGAGATGCTCTTACGTTCGCTAGTGGCATGCTCTTATACACACTAGTGAGATGCTCTTACGTTCACTAGTGACATGCTCTTATACACACTAGTGAGATGCTCTTACGTTCAATAGTGAGATGCTCTTACGTTCACTAGTGAGATGCTCTTATACACACTAGTGAGATGCTTTTACGTTCACTAGTGAGATGCTCTTACGTTCAATAGTGAGATGCTCTTATACACACTAGTGAGATGCTCTTATACACACTAGTGAGATGCTCTTATACACACTAGTGAGATGCTCTTACGTTCGCTAGTGACATGCTCTTATACACACTAGTGAGATGCTCTTATACACACTAGTGAGATGCTCTTACGTTCGCTAGTGACATGCTCTTATACACACTAGTGAGATGCTCTTATACACACTAGTGAGATGCTCTTACGTTCGCTAGTGACATGCTCTTATACACACTAGTGAGATGCTCTTATACACACTAGTGAGATGCTCTTACGTTCACTAGTGACATGCTCTTATACACACTAGTGAGATGCTCTTACGTTCACTAGTGACATGCTCTTATACACACTAGTGAGATGCTCTTATACACACTAGTGAGATGCTCTTACGTTCGCTAGTGGCATGCTCTTATACACACTAGTGAGATGCTCTTACGTTCACTAGTGACATGCTCTTATACACACTAGTGAGATGCTCTTACGTTCACTAGTGAGATGCTCTTATACACACTAGTGAGATGCTCTTATACACACTAGTGAGATGCTCTTACGTTCACTAGTGACATGCTCTTATACACACTAGTGAGATGCTCTTACGTTCACTAGTGACATGCTCTTATACACACTAGTGAGATGCTCTTATACACACTAGTGAGATGCTCTTACGTTCACTAGTGACATGCCCTTACGTTCACTAGTGACATGCTCTTACGTTAATCAACTAATTAACTGATTAATGTTAGGTCTCTTAATAACAAATCGTTTTTAGTCAATGATTTTATTACCACTTCTAAACTTGATTTTATGTTTTTAACTGAAACATGGCTAGAACAAAATAACAGTGCAAGCATTCTGATTGAGGCAGCACCCCCCAACTATAACTTTATTGATGTATGTAGATCTGGAAAAAGAGGTGGAGGGGTTGCTGCTATATTTAAAAATATATTTCAGGGGAAACAGATGTCACTTAGTGATTTTCCATCATTCGAATATCTTTATGTTGTATTGAAAGGTTCTCCCAGAGTTCTCCTGTTAATTATTTACAGGCCACCTAAATATTCTGCACATTTTTTAGATGATTTTACTGAATTATTTTCTAGCATCTCTACCGACTTTGACTGTCTAGTTATAACTGGTGACTTTAATTTTCATACTGACGATTTGAATGACAAGGGTGCAAAAGAACTTTTGACTATTTTAGACACATTTGAACTGTCTCAACATGTGAAAGAGGCTACTCATTGTAAGGGACACACCCTGGACCTGATTATCACAAAAGGTCTCATTGTTTCGGATGTTTTTGTGGAGCAGATGAAATAACTTTAACAATGAGATCTCAGGCCTTACAGACAAAAACAGGCAATTAAAGTAATTGTCTGACTTTCCAGTTGTTCACGTTCTGCTTTTGTTGGAGCGGCAGGGAGTTTTCTGGCCTGACACGTTCTTGTTAGTTGTTTATGGCAAAGCTTCATCTTTGAGTCACGATAATTTGAAAACCTTATGAGATCAACAATTGCTAGTTGTCTTTTTACAGTGTAACGCTTCATGACGAGTACTCGAACGTTCGGTTCTGGCCTGTTTTTTTGTCCTTTTTGCGTCTGTGGCATCGCACGGGGACAAGTGGTAGAAGGGTGCTACTTCCCCTGTAAACGCTGGCGCGTGTTTCTGCGTCTTTACGCTCCGTCGTGTTGACGCACTCGTTTCACTTCCTGGTTGTAAAGTCTTGCGTGTGTCGCAGAGCGATTCACCTCCAGAACAACAGGTGGAGTAACGTGTTTTGTTGAAGACGACCTAGAGAGTCCAATGGTTCTGGACTGTTCCTTTGTCCTTTTGTCCTTTTTGCGTCCATTTGGGAGACTTCAAGGTGGAAGGTGTGTAAACGAACAAGACTTTAAACCAGCTGACCGGCATCCTTCATCATCTCTCAGGATCAGCATCCTGTTCAACAGGTTTGCTTTTTAATAAACAAACATGCAAGAATGTTTTAATTATTAGTCATCAGTGGTGGCTGGTGGAAAATGTCCGGACATAAAAGCACATTAAAGAAGGGCGTAAGATTGGTGCTTTTCGCTGTTCAAAATCTGCCCTCTTTGCTTCAGATTTTACTCATACACACTAGTGAGATGCTCTTACCTTCACTAGTGAGATGCTCTTATACACACTAGTGAGATGCTCTTACGTTTACTAGTGACCTGCTCTTATACACACTAGTGACCTGCTCTTATACACACTAGTGAGATGCTCTTATGTACACTAGTGAGATGCTCTTATGCACACTAGTGAGATGCTCTTACGTACACTAGTGAGATGCTCTTATGCACACTAGTCAGATGCTCTTACGCACAGCTGATCAGCAGTGGATTAAATGGCTGTGCCAAGCCAGAGTGGGGTGTTGCTACAGTGGAAGCCGGAGCGGAACCACAGAGGTGTTGGGTGCTGCCTTGAGGAGTTTCTGAGAGCCAGTGAAGAAGGAGCCGTACCCCAAACCCGTCTTCCTTTCGGAGATTATTTTCAGTTGCCTTGTGTTGAGTTTTCCATCATTAAATACCCTTTTTTGCCGTTAGTCAAGATCTCCCGGGTTTATTATTTGAACTTGTTTACATCCTCCACCCCTAGACACTGGTGAGATGCGCATGAGTGTTTCATTAGTACGCGGAAGAGTGTCTCAGTAGTTAAGTCCTAAACGGCCCCTCATACTTATTGTCACGGTGTGGTTCACTTCCTGTTGTATTTTGTAGTTTTCTGCCACTCGTGTCCCCGGGTAACTTCACTTCCTGCCTTGTCCCGTCATCCCCTGTGATCGTCTTAATAGTTTCCACCTGTGTCCAATCACCTGCACCTCCCTTGTGTATTTAAGCCGTGTGTCTCTTGTGTCACTTGTGGCGTCATTGTCTTTCGCCACGCATGTCCGTGCCTCTTGAGTTGCATGCCTGTGTGTTTTTGCCCCTTGGCCTTTTTGATTTTCGACCTTTGACTATTAAAGTTTTGAACTCTGCGTCTTGAGTCCTGCCTCCACCCTCACCCCCTGACAGAATGACGCGACCAAGAAAGGACTCAGCAGAGTTTTTTCCCTTGGACGAGTTCAGGGGAACCCGTCTGGCAATGGGCGGTCCACGGAGTCTCCAGCGGGCTCCCCGTAGTGGGGGAACGGTCCTCCCGGGGGTTCCAGTTGGGTACTTGTACTACTCCGTCTCCCCATCTGGAGCCCTCAGTAGGCATCTGGGTCACCATCCACCGCCCACCACATGGTCCCCAGATAAGGAGGCCATTTCGTGGTCGTCCGGCGGCGATTCTTCCTGGGAGCGGGTGATGGACCTTGCGGTCCGGCTCCAGGCTACCTACGGTCCCCACGCTCGGCCGCAGCGCACAGTGTCCAGCGCTGGGCCGCTGCAACATCCCGACCCTGCTGGGTCGCAGCGCACAACGTCCAGCGCTGGGCCGCAGCAGATTCCCGTCCCGGCCTCCCGATCCATGCCCCCGACCCCCGAGCCAGCGCCACGATCCATGCCCCCGACCCCCGAGCCAGTGCCACGATCCATGCCCCCGAGCCAGTGCCACGATCCATGCCCCCGACCCCCGAGCCAGTGCCCCGATCCATGCCCCCGGTACCAGTGCCCCGATCCATGCCCCCGACCGGTACCAGTGCCGCGATCCATGCCCCCGACCGGTGCCGGCCCCGCGATCCATGCCCCCGACCCGACCAGTGCCGGCCCCGCGATCCATGCACCCGACCCGACCAGTGCCGGCCCCACGTTCCATGCCCCCGACCCGACCAGTCCCCGCTCCGAGACTCTCAGCCCCGACCCCGACGCGGCCAGTCCCGCTCCGATACTCATGGCCCCGACGCCCCCAGTCCCCGCTCCGAGACTCATGGCCCCGACGTCCCCGCTCCGAGACTCAGGCTCCCTCCCTCCCGTCCCATGGTCCTCACCCACCCTCCCGTTGGTGATTTGAGGGCCGTCTGGGATCCAGCCCTTGAGGGGGGGGCCATGGGGTGGGTTATGGGGGGGGCTGTGCCGCCGCCGACTGCGGAGGTGTTCCGTGTCCCCGAGCTGGAGCCGACTGCGGAGGTGTTCCGTGTCCCCGAGCTGGAGCCGACTACGGAGGTGTTCCGTGTCCCCGAGCTGGAGCCGACTACGGAGGTGTTCCGTGTCCCCGAGCTGGAGCCGACTACGGAGGTGTTCCGTGTCCCCGAGCTGGAGCCGACTACGGAGGTGTTCCGTGTCCCCGAGCTGGAGCCGACTACGGAGGTGTTCCGTGTCCCCGAGCTGGAGCCGACTACGGAGGTGTTCCGTGTCCCCGAGCTGGAGCCGACTACGGAGGTGTTCCGTGTTCCCGAGCTGGCGCCGACTACGGAGGTGTTCCGTGTTCCCGAGCTGGCGCCGACTACGGAGGTGTTCCGTATCCCCGAGCCGCCGCCGACTACCCCGGAGGTTTCCCGTGTCCCCGAGCCGCCGCCGACTACCCCGGAGGTTTCCCGTGTCCCCGAGCCGCCGCCGACTACCCCGGAGGTTTCCCGTGTCCCCGAGCCTGCAATTCCGGAGCCGGCCACCGGAGGCTCCCCGGCAGTGTGCCTATCCGCCAGGCCGACCCCCAGAGGCTCCCTGGCCGCCCGCCGGGCCGCCCGCCAGAGTTTCTCGGGTGGTCCGACCAACGTCTCGGGTTTCCCTCCCCCCCACCCCTTGTTTCGCTCTAGTGTGAGCCGCCTGGAAGTCGGCCCTTGAGGGGGGGGTACTGTCACAGTGTGGTTCACTTCCTGTTGTATTTTGTAGTTTTCTGCCACTCGTGTCCCCGGGTAACTTCACTTCCTGCCTTGTCCCGTCATCCCCTGTGATCGTCTTAATAGTTTCCACCTGTGTCCAATCACCTGCACCTCCCTTGTGTATTTAAGCCGTGTGTCTCTTGTGTCACTTGTGGCGTCATTGTCTTTCGCCACGCATGTCCGTGTCTCTTGAGTTGCATGCCTGTGTGTTTTTGCCCCTTGGCCTTTTTGATTTTCGACCTTTGACTATTAAAGTCCCTTTTCTTTTTGAACTCTGCGTCTTGAGTCCTGCCTCCCACCCACATCCCTGACACTTATGTTTCGCTTTGGGTCGTCCTATAGTTTCCACCCTGTGTTCCGCCCGCTGCCACGCACCATGGCTCATCCCGTAGACGTTTCTCTGGCTCGCCGTCAGTCTGTCCGGTTACCAGGCTGGTCTCAGGGGCCGTTTGACTCTGCGCCCGTTCAGTCGTAACCTGTCTGCATGTTTTATTTCCCGGTCCTGCAGCGTCATCCCCGCGTAGTACCACGAGTACACCGGTCTAAGTTCTGTGGTCTCGCTTATTGTGTCGGACCTCGGGCCTCCACACCAGAACGCCGCTCAGTCCCTCCAGGCCGTGAGAGATCGGTGGAGTTTTGTGCACTTATGTTTGTTTTTTTTAGTTTAATTAATCGAAAAATAATCAACTCCTTAATCGATTATCAAAATAATTGTTTGTTGCAGCCCTACTGTCAACCTAGAGTTGTGTATTATTATTATTATTAACTTCACACTATGTAGTAAACCCAGGGGAAAAATACTGATTTATTTCGGTTGACTTTGGCTCCTTCGGGGTCCATCGATCCAGCGATCTGTTCCTTGATGAAGTCCAGATTACCGATTTAAAGTAAGAATGAAAGTGGGGTGAACTGTGTCCTTGTGGTCAGAGACAGCTGAGGTGAGAGGATTTGTAAATCCCAGTCGATCGTGATGCAAACAGTATTTAGGTTACAGTGGAGCAGATAAAATAACTTTAACAAAGAGATCTCAGGCCTTACAGACAAAAACAGGCAATTAAAGTATCAACAATTGCGAGTTGTCTTTTTACAGTGTAACGCTTCATGACGAGTACTCGAACGTTCGGTTCTGGCCTGTTTTTTTGTCCTTTTTGCGTCTGTGGCATCGCACAGGGACAAGTGGTAGAAGGGTGTTACTTCCCCTGTAAACGCTGGCGCATGTTTCTGCGTCTTTACGCTCCGTCGTGTCGACGCACTCGTTTCACTTCCTGGTTGTAAAGTCTTGCGTGTGTCGCAGAGCGATTCACCTCCAGAACAACAGGTGGAGTAACGTGTTTTGTTGAAGACGACCTAGAGAGTCCAGTGGTTCTGGACTGTTCCTTTGTCCTTTTGTCCTTTTTGCGTCCATTTGGGAGACTTCAAGGTGGAAGGCGTGTAAACGAAACAAAAAGGAGTGAACAAGACTTTAAACCCGCTGACCGGCATCCTTCATCATCTCTCAGGATCAGCATCCTGTTCAACAGGTTTGCTTTTTAATAAACAAACATGCAAGAATGTTTTAATTATTAGTCATCAGTGGTGGCTGGTGGAAAATGTCCGGACATAAAAGCACATTAAAGAAGGCCGTAAGATTGGTGCTTTTCGCTGTTCAAAATCTGCCCTCTTTGCTTCAGATTTTACTCATACACACTAGTAAGATGCTCTTATACACACTAGTGAGATGCTCTTATACACACTAGTGAGAAAAGGCCAACAGGCAAAAACGCACACAGGAACCGGGGGAAAAAAGGCAGGCAGGAACTAACGAACATCCAGGACGATAGACAACGACGCGACAAGTGACAAGAGACATACACAGCTTAAATACACTAGGGAGGTGCAGGTTATTGAACACAGGTGGAAACAATCAGACAATGAAAGGGGATGACAGGACCAGGCAGGAAGTGAAGTTACCCAGGGAGACAAGAAGCAGAAACTACAAAATAAAATCAGGAAATAAAACCACACCGTGACACGACCCAGCTACCCAGATAGCAAAAAACATCGGCACGGCTTCTATTTGCCGCCGGCGCTAAGCTGACGGCTATAGAACATTTTAAAAGTCCCTGAAAAAAAAAAAAAAATCTAAGCACATTATAAATGTTATTGATACAACGCATAGAAGGAACTGCAGCGTTTTTTGTGTTCAGAAGTGTTTTGGGCGGGGCTAAGACGGTGGTGACTTTTCCCCAAAACAAGGTTCGCCTTTTCCCCCACAGGTTATACTGTTACTACATATGCGCAAGGGTTCTGTTCTGTGCGCGACCGTCAGTGGAACAGCTAGCTAGCAAAACAACCCAGCCCGCCGGGACATGAAGTCGATGATTGGCTTTCCAGCGGGAGGGGCGGGACATGTGCATACAATCGCCATCTTTACCGTTTACGCATTTTTCTTAAAAACACATGTTGAAGTGGCGTGTCTCCTACTTGGTTCTACGCGAAGTTGCTACAGCCTGGAGTCTGAAGTCATCGACGTTGACTACCATCGTTTAGGTAAGTACATTTTTCCTTTGTGTTTAACGCAATAATATGTTTATATTCTTTTCAGTTTAATTATTAAAATATGCTGTCTGGTAGTAATCACCTCAGCATTTAGTAAAAATGTGTTTTAATCAGTAGTGTAAATTGTAGATACACGGTTCATTCGGAGCGCGGGGGGCGCCGGGCTAATGCCATTGTAGTTATTATGAAGAAAAAAAAGTTAAAATGTAATATGAAGTCAAACCCTTCTTAAATATAGTTGTTTTGCCAAGTTTCGAAGTGCTGCCATCTGTTTATCTGCACAGAAAAAAACGACGTCAGCAGCCCAAACCCACCGGTTACCTTTTGGTGTTTTCTAACAAACAGATTTGTAATTCTGTGAACTGCTGTACATTTCATGTTAGGTGACAATTCAATGAAGACATTTGGAGGATCTTTTTTTCCCCCACGGCATAACAACTGATTCCTAACGTTAACAATGCGTTTTGTTCCTTTGTTTGACATTTTCTTGCAGATACCTTGACCAGAGCATTACCGGTTATCTTCACCCAAGAGGCCTACTGTTGGACAATCTTTTTGGATTTAAAGGTAAATGCATTGTTAGTCACAATGTCTAGTTACTGGGCCAAAAGAAGAAGAATATCGAGAGGAGTCGAGATGGATAAAAAGGAAATTGCGGCTGCAAACATTGCTCTACTTGCTCTTTTTCCTGACTTTGACCAAGTAAATCCCCGTGTTAATGAACATCTACATGGAATGGCTACAACAAGCCATGTACAAACTGTAACCCCTGTAGCACAGGAAATAATTGTTGATGAGGCATGTGAAGCTGGTGAGATGGTTTCCTCAAGCACAGAAGATGAAGATGAGGAAGAGGATTGCCTAAGGACACAATTGGCAGGGTGGGCTATTGACAACATGATCCCCCATGTGCAGCCTGATCTCCAAAACCTGAAAATCTTGAACATACAAATTCGTAGTGATACATACGAAATAAATACGGACTGCAACTGATGACGTCACCCTATTCAAAGTGAACGGGGACCTGCGCCCCATAGACACACTTTGTGAAGTCTAACCATGTAAAATAAACGTGTTATGATTGCATTTTTAACGAGAAATCAACGTTAACTTGTAAGAATAGAATACTAACCCTAACCCCCTCAAAAAATCCAACATGGCGGAGAGACGTTCGCTCAAGAATCCGACATGTTGTTCACTCAGGGGGCATTTCGTATACATTTTTACGAACAGGTTTTGGAGATCACGTTGCCATGTGGCACTTGGTAAGCTTTTAACCATTTTGTCCAAGGATCATCCAACCCTTCCTAAAGACCCAAGAACCCTTCTGAAAACGGTGACTTGTGTTAAAACAACAGAACTCTCAGGTGGTGTATTTTTAGTTTGGTGTGATGCTTAATTTGTGATCCTGCCACTAAATTATACCATTTGTTAGATTTTCACATTTCTGTTTCCTATTTTACAGAACAAGGTTTCTCACCAGTGGTCCAGTCTCCACTTCTAAGAGCCAAGAGTTTGAGTACAAGTAAGTGACGTTTGTCTAAAACTATTGCTTCTATTTAAGATTAGGAATCCTTTTATGCATAATCTGTTCTTCATTACGGCACTTGACTGCCCTGGGTGAAAGGTGTCTAGGTGTGTTGTCCAATTCAGTAAATATATGCAATAACTTGTTGTCAATTTATCCAAGCCCAGAGGGAGGAGAACCAAGCCTGGAGGGCAAGCAATGCACGAGCAGCTTCGGATGACTGCAGCTCACTTCACGAGCAGGTGAAGCAAGTTGGGACAATGATCAATGATGCCGGATACGGAAGAATCCGGCAACCCAGGATGCCACTGATGAGGCGGTCCAGGTTAATGTAATGCGTTTCCTGAAAGGAGCATCTGACCGCGAAGGTGGAGAAAGGCGCCGCACAACAGAGAGGGACCCACAGCCGACTCCTTAAACCTAGACCATAGGCTTGTCTAGACTACTGACACCCAGCATGTTCTCTGTGTGTATATATTTTATGTGTATATATATATATATATATATATATATATATATATATATATATATATATATGTCTTTTGTTTTCTTTTTTATTTATATTTCAGTGTGCTGACAGATCTTGTTTCAATACTGTACTGAAATGTGGAATTAAAACGTCAAATAGAAATTTGTCTGGTTTGATCAATCATTATTCTAGATAAACTGCATGCTATAAACATTTTATTTATATATATATA
This sequence comes from Gasterosteus aculeatus, assembly GCF_964276395.1. NCBI lineage: Eukaryota > Metazoa > Chordata > Actinopteri > Perciformes > Gasterosteidae > Gasterosteus > Gasterosteus aculeatus. The sequence continues at coordinate 1,495,564 of NC_135689.1, forward strand.
TATAATATATATATATATATATATACATATATAAATATATGACAGATGGCTCCGCAATAGCGTTTGCCTCCGGCGGGTAAAGCTGCGTTTGCTATAACTGCGGCGGATCGGCGGTTGACCTGCTGTCCGTCCGCGAAAGGAAGGCGGTCCGCCGACTCGTTGCTATCTGGGTTGAGGAGGACGACTGTGCCCCCCACTCACCCACAAGCGCTCAGGTTCACTTTGTATCACCTGGATACAATTTGTTCAATCAAATAAAACAAATTCACTCATCAGATCTTTGAAGAGATGATGATGCAGGACGATGAGTCGCCTGTCAGCTGCTTTAACGTCGTGTTCACTGCTTTTTGTTAGTTTCTTAATAAGCAAACCTGTTGAACGGGATGCAGAACAATGTTCTAAATCAACGTCATCAAGTCAACCCAAAGCCGCGTGTGGCCCCGCCCCCCTCGTTCACCGGGACGGGGAATAAAAACCGGTGATTCTCGCCGGTCGCGGTGTCTTCTTGCCGCTTCTCCCGATCAGCTGTTGCGGTTCGACGTCGGTTCATCGCCGGCTGTGATTCAGCGCGTCTCTCTCTCACCACGCGGGACTCACCAAAGCTTCTGCCCGGTTCCCCGGTCCATCATGGAGAGCCAACCATCCGACGTCCCCAGCACGGTAACATCTGCACAGGTTCAGATATCCAGATGTTGGTGCGTCTCAGCATCCTGGGCTGCATCATCAGTCTACTTGAGCTCCTTTGATCTGTTTCTGTTTCTGTTCATAATATGAAGTATAAACTAAATATAAAACCGTCACAGCGTCAGTAGAATGTTCAGCCTCACCCAGTGAGCATTTTTTGGTTGAAAAGACGTTTAAAAGACGTCTATGCCCGACGTTGAAAAGACGTTGCAAAATGGTTTTTAAAGTGAAAGTTGTTTCAACGTGATTTTTTATAGGGTAAAATGTCTTATTCTCTTGTGTGCTATATCATTATTTTGGAGGTTTAAAAATAAACTACGTCCACATTTGTAAGATTACCACCGATATTATAAATCACGTTGAAAACGGGTCTATACGCGAACGTCTTTTCAACGTCTACGAATAGACGTTGAAACAACTTTCACTTTTAAACCATTTTGCAACGTCTTTTCAACGTCGGGCCATAGACGTCTTTTAAACGTTAAATAAAAGATTAGATAAATTGCTCGCTGGAAAGTTACATACTTAGTCACAGTTGTCATGTTAACATCCCTTAACAAGGACAAACGCATTATGTTATTAATTTGCATTTATTATAAATATAACACTATACATATAACAACACTTTTCCTAATGAAAAACAATACAAAAATAAAATATATATTTCAGGGAAATAAACTATGGAATTAAAAGTGCAGAAAAAACATGGACAGGTTAGTTTAGAATTCTGTGTTTCTAGCCCATTTTTCTGGATCATTGGAACTTCATTTTTAGATTCTGTAACAAGATGTGGATCTGAGTCACTTGAGTTGGGATAGTATACCTGAAATCAGCTGCGTCTCCCTCATCCTCACTTGATGATTCTTTGTCTAAAGGGAGTCAGAGTGCAGAGAACACCCCTCAATTGCAGATTCCTCTGGTCAACATGTTTATTCAATTCAAATCATTTTATTTTGTTCAGCTTTGCAATCTGTAAACATGCAAGTAGGTGTGTAGAGTATGAACGACTTAAAGATGTACAGTGCTTTCAAATCCTTTGACAGAAATTATTCTAATATTGAGAGTAGTAAGCCAGGTGTAAGGCAGGACCACTGCAGGCACAACCTCCATCAGATGTAACCTCCGTCAGATGCAACCACCACCCACAGAAACCTGTGAGGAGGGAAAGCACAAAGACTTCAAGGAAAAGGCAAAGTTGGTCATTTGGGTTTATGATGACAGTAATAAACTAGTAATAATAACAGCAGCAGGTGTGTTAGAACCCTCATTCATAGATTGTTTACTCATTACATTATAATCAAGATAATTCATCTGCAACTTATGGCATTTCTGGAGTAACATGTCCAGGTATATTACACAGTATCATGCTTTAAGCAGCAGTAACTTACAATGTGTTGGCCCTCTTGTTTACAGACCACAACTTGTTGAATTCAGCCCTTCACCCTTGCAATCTGTATTTAGCCCCCATTGCTTTAAAAACGTATTTTCAATGTGAAATGCAAAAAAATTAATGGGTACGCATTAGCAACATCAAACACACAAAAAATATTCTGCGATGTTTACTTTTGGTCCAGGTCATCATGCTGCACGCTAGCATGCTCCAAGCTAGCATGCTAACTAGCAAACTACCTGCGCTAACGCTAACAAGCTTAACAAAAAGGACCGTCTTTCCTGTATCGAGTCGGCACCACAAGTGAAACAACCAGGCCCGTTTGAAGGAATTTGGGGGCCCCAAGCAAAATGGACATGGAGGCCCCCCCCAAGTCCCCGCCGCGCGCACGTAAAACCTACAGGAACCACAGCACAGCTATAAAGTTTAAGTTCACCCACACTTTATATAAATAAAAAAGGGTTTACAGTGCATAAACCTAATGTGCATGATATTTGAACATTTAACAATTTAACATTTGCACACTACCATAAAATCAAGTGCCAGTCCTGTGAGCCTCTCCTCTTCACGATGCCGGGCTAGGGTTGCCAACTGTCTGGGACGAATCACGAATTATGGGCATTTTTGATTTGTCCCGACCGTGACAGCTCCAGTTCTGTTTTCCAATCACAGCCTCCTAAGTCAATGACGCGCGAAAAACTGTTTGGTTGTTGTGACCAACAACCAAATGATGATGATGATGTTCATAAGAAGCAGTACATGGACCCAGGGGGGGTCCAGGTGAGGGGGGATCTGGGTCAGAGGTGTGAAGGCAAATCTATGTTAAAATCCGAGAGTGCAAATCCATGTGCACACAAATCAAACATTCACGAGCAAAATTCCGTCTTGTGTGAGAATCGGGATAAAAAATGAAAAACTTTTCATTTCCTTACAGGTGTATTTTTCAACAACTGTAGGCCGACTTCACAAAGACAAGTTTCCACAGTGACAAGCTTTTGAAATATGCATTAATACCACAAAACAGACGAGGTTTGTAACCAATTAAATGTAGAAACCATGGTGACTCCGCCCCTTACTGTCAAAACGGAAAACAGCGAGCGAGCAACGAACGAGGTTCAGGTTTCCAATGTTTGAATTCCGCGCGCGTGGACCTGATTTGTGCTTTTGATTCTGACATTGATTTGCCTTCATACCTCAGTTACCAACATCACGTAACAATATTATAAAAAAACATTTATATCGGTAGATATAAAAGTGAATTATATTTCTTAACGTTACACTTAAAAGTGAACTCTCACCCGCCTCCATCCTGAACAAATTAAATCCTCATGGGCCGCACTGCATGCTGGGATATACTGGGGCACAAAGGACAGATCAGATGTGTCCTCCAAATCAGCTCCTGGAGGACAGCGTCCCTCGACTGCGTTCAGTGGAGCCGACAGAACGAGACACGACAAACTAGTTCCCCCATTGTTTTTTTCCTTCAGGAGCCAGAGACGGACTACGCGGGATGGGGATCCATCATGGCGAGCCGAAAGCGATCGTTTCCCCCCGATAGCAGCCTCAGCGCGCCGGGGAAGAGAGCACCGGGGCCCGGAGCGCCACAGACGGACTACGCGGGATGGGGAGCAGAAGAAACGTGTCGGTACCTGCGGGCGGAAGGTCTTGGAGAGTGGGAGGATGCGTTTAGAGGTTGGTCCTCTTTGTTGGAAATCTTAATTATAGATGTTGATATTTATACAAAAGCTATTTTTAAATATTTCTTCTCATCTGTGTTTTTGTCTCCGCATCCAGAGCAAGGAATCACCGGGGTGGGGCTCCGCTACCTGGCGGATGCTGATCTGGAGAAGATGGGCTTGAAGTAAGTTTGTTGAACATGAAACCCTGAAGGTCTCACATGACGTCAGCAGGTCCATAGCTTCAGCGCGAGGGCTGCGACCTGTCAGGGGACCACGACTACCTCAGAACGCATCACATGCTATTTATTGGTACTTATGGGCTCTCTTCATGAGGTCTTACCCACCAGAACGCTCACAGGGGTTCCCCTTCATCCTGACAGGAAACAATGTCCAGATGGACAAAGTAGGCCCTGAGTTCTTACACTTGTTATCATGGTATGAATCTTCAGAGCAGAGGCCATAAACCAGGTTGGGTCGCAGAGGGGTTAACTGGGGATTGGCTTTAATGTTCCCTCACCATTTGTTTCTGTCTCCTCATGGACGGGTTCACGTCCAGGTTCCTCGGGGACCGCCTGCGAGTTCTACACAGCCTCAGGAAGCTGTGGCAGATCGAAGTGGAGCCGAGCAAGGTAACATCTGCACAAGTTCAGGGCCGAAGGGCCGATGAAGACACAATAGAGCGAAGGAGAGGAACTTGTGTGATTAACCCGAGAGGAAGTGAAGATTGTTTCTGTTCCCTTTTCCAAACAAACCGTTGAAGTCTGTGAAGAGACGACAAACCAGTTCCCACATTTGTGTTTCTATTTAATGACATTTTACCTGCTTCTGATCTGCATCTCGTACTCTGATCCTTACCAACACTCCGGCTTCCTGCTACTTTGGAACCGGCTTTGGGGGTTAATTCTTGTTCTAGACGCGTCTCTCAGCTGCTTGTGTCTTCCAGGTGTTCAACGATCCCATCCACGGCCACATGGAGATGCACCCTCTGCTCATCAGAATCATCGACACGCCTCAGTTCCAGAGGCTCCGTCACATCAAGCAGCTCGGGGGGGCCTACTTTGTTTTCCCCGGAGCGTCCCACAACCGCTTCGAACACTCCCTCGGGTATGTCCTCCACTAGGGGCGCTGGTCTGTTGACCCGGCATCGCTCCGCTGGTCACTACCGTCATAAAGCCGTGAACCAACGAGTCCTATCACCACGCTAAGCGCCGTATAGAGCAGCGTCAGCTGGTGAGACCAGACTCCCCAAAGTAATAAAAGAAACAACGTTCTCTCATGCTGCTTTCCACAAGGTCGTCTCAGTTGAAATGTAATGTTAAAAGAAGATTTTTTAAACCGTTTTAGACATCTGTGAATTAAATGGATTAATCAATTAATCATCACTATTGTAGGAGAGGAAGGCCGTAGACCCACAAATGGATGAACATGACTCCTTGTTAGGCTATAAACGTGAAGAAAACGCTCCGATGAGTCTCTTCATCCGGTGTAGCTCATTGGTGTTCGTCCTCGTCCTCAGGGTGGCGCATCTGGCAGGAGAACTGGTCCGAGCTCTGAAACGGAGGCAGGAAGACCTCGACATCGACGACAGAGACGTCCTCTGTGTGCAGATCGCCGGGCTCTGCCACGACCTCGGTGAGTTCAGTTCAGTGTCGGGGGCTTAATGGCGGCTTATCGGGACCAGAAGTGATGGCGTGTTGATTACATCCTCTTCCCCTCCAGGACACGGGCCCTTCTCCCACATGTTTGACAGGAAGTTCATCCCCAAAGCGCGCCCAGGTCTCACCTGGAAGGTAGGACACAATGACACTTATATTTTAGTGTTTATAGATCACTTCCTGTGCATTGAGTTCTTTCCTGCAGTTTTTTTAATTGTCACAAATTATGTCTTTTAAAGCAGCATTAACGTGAATGAAACACAGTGTAGCGAATGGATAAATGGAGGCAGAAGACCTTATACTGTATAATGGGCCATCTCTCATTTCCACATTCTATGTTCTCATAAACTTTTATGATTCACAATTGAACTGGTGAGATTACAAGTTTTAAAAGGGCATCTCCGCTCCAGAATGCAGAATGTGAACAATCTGAAAAGTCCGAAAATTACTTCTGCCTCAGCTGGTCTGTGACCACGAAGACACAGTTCGCCCCACTTTCATTCTTACTTTAGATCTGGTGTTATTCCCCTGCTTTTAACCTAAAGATACAGTAATAAAGACGTATGTTGACAGAGGCATTTTTATATAAGCTGCCATAATTCATTTGTAATGTAATTTGACTTCATGGAACGAGATAAAGATAAGACAAGATAAAGGACACAGTAGAGTGTTTAACATCTACTCACCTGAGAACTTTCTATTTGAGTCATCTTACTTTCACCTTCACATCCTGACCATTTTCCTTTTCTGATTTTTGATGTCGCAGCATGAGAAGGCCTCCGTGGAGATGTTTGACCACCTGGTGGAAGTCAACAAACTGGAGCCCGTGATGAGGGAGCACGGCCTGGTGCTGCCAGAGGACCTGGACTTCATCAAGGAACTGATGGACCCGAAGGACCCGGAGGACCCGAAGGACCCGAAGGACCCGAAGAAGAAGCTGAAGGTAGTCGAATTAAATGTTTTGGGTCTCCAGGTGGAAGAATGATCACGTTGTTCTATTCGTTCCTGACGTCACTGTGGTCTCATCTCCCCAGTGGTCCTATGAAGGCCGTCTAGAGAACAAGTCCTTCCTCTATGAAATCGTGTCCAACAAAAGAAACGCCATCGATGTGGACAAGTGGGACTACTTTGCCAGGTGGGGTCTGTAACCTGAATGTTCCTTATTCATCTGTTAACTTGGTCTTCTCACCACGACGTGTCTTCATCCTCAGGGACTGCTACCACCTGGGCATCAAGAACAACTTTGACTACGGCCGCTGCCTGATGTTCGCCAGAGTGTGTGAGGTAGACGGGCAGAAGCAGATCTGCTTCAGAGACAAGGTGCTTCTAACCCACCGGAGATCCAAAGCCCATCGGCTCAATTTGAGAAGCGTGCTCTCTTTAAACAGTCGGCCAAACTACACCTGTTCATCACAAGCTGTAGAAAGAAAAAAAAGTTTAGCATCGATGTAGTCGCCATGTTTGCTTCTTTCCAAGCAGCGAGAAGGAAGGCCCATATTAGGACTGAGGTAGAGAAGACTTATAACGTCTCTGGTAAAGACCTGTCAATCAGCATGTAGCCCCGCCCCTAAAGCATCTCCTGCTTTATGGTCTGTTTGACTCTAAATGGACCACCGTTTACTAAATGAATGAATGTTAAAGAAGACTTGAAACTAGAGATTGTGCATTCATTTCAGATTTGAGTCTCTTTTGGAAAACGCCTTGTCAGAACTTCTCCTGTCCTCCGTCCTCCATGCGTCCTCTAATAGGTTGTCCCTTTTAACAGGAAGTGGAGGATTTGTACGACATGTTCTACACAAGGATTTGTCTCCACCGGAGAGCCTACCAGCACAAAGCGGCCAACATCGTGGAGACTATGTGAGGAGCTTGTTGTCTTTTCTTCATGACCCCCCACGTGTTACGTTTTTACACAGCGATCATGTGATTTTCTCAGGATCACTAAGGCCTTTTTGAAAGCAGACGGGGACATCCTGTTTGAAGGCTCTGGAGGGCAGATGTTCAAGCTCTCCGAGACCATCAATGACATGGAGGCCTACACCAAGGTGACCGGTGAGTAGAAACACTTTTTCCGTTAGCAGCACTGCAAACGGCTGATTAGCAGAGGTTCTCTTTATTTACGATGCCACGTTATGTGTAATTATCACATTAATATCTCAGCTTTAAACGTACTTTATATTTTGAATGAGATGTTTTAACATCAGAAATAGATACTAGAGCTGAAATATGTCGTGTTACAAAAACCCAAAACAAATTATAATAAATCAAACCTCAGTTTTCAGACGGTTCTCTTATTAAACAGCAATAACTAATGTTTTGGGGCTGTTTATCAAACCATCCTCGCTACAAATTAAAATTTATGAGCAAACTAATAAGTCACTTTTATATTATCAGGATCGTCGGGATCCGAACCTGGGTCTCCGTGTAGCAGGCGGGTTGCCCACCACTGTGCTACGAGTGGTGGTGACTCAGGTGCAGGGAGGCGAGTTGTTTGTAGGGAATCAAAAAAGGTTTCTTTACTTAAAAAGAGCAGAGGATTCCATAAGGCTTGACAGTAACTCAAAAATACTCCCAGACAACTGAAAACAAGGTCTGGGCATTTTACAAGGTAACTAAGAGTGTCCCAAAAAAGAGGCAACAAAAGATCTCAAGAATCATAAAGGATTTAACAGCGGTAGCTCATCTGGAATGTCACGTGGCTCGGCTCCAGGTGTCAACTTCCAAGACTCGGCAAACACAAAGAAACTCGGGTGGCTTTTTAAAGGCTAGAAAACAAGGCACAGGTGAACACAACGAAAACAATCAAGACCACACACACGTGACAGGATAAAGTGGAACACTGAGGACCCCACATGGTCCTTCAGGGTACTGCAGTCCAAAAGCCCTGACAGTATATGATGTGAATTGATGTTTTTCATCACTCCTGAACTGTAAACCAATAATCCATCCATCCATCCATTGTCAAACCGCTTATCCTGCACACAGGGTCGCGGGGGGGCTGGAGTCCATCCCAACCAACTTCGGGCGATAGACAGGGTACACCCTGGATTGGTCGCCAGCCAATCGCAGGGCAACACAGAGACACACAACCATGCACACTCACATTCACACAACTACGGGCAATTTAAAGTCCCCAATTAACCTGATCCCCAGAGCATGTCTTTGGACTGTGGGAGGAAGCCGGAGAACCCGGAGAGAACCCGCGCAGACACGGGGAGAACATGCAGACTCCACACAGAAAGGCCACTGGGCGGAATCGAACCCAGGACCTTCTTGCTGTGAGGCGACAGTGCTAACCACCACGCCACCGTGCCGCCCTTAAACCAATAATAGTATATATTATTATTATTGCAGAAGCTATTTTGATCCCTTCTTTGTTAAACCTTCTTAAAAGTAATGGTAACAAAATATATTTGGTGAACGTGTTGTTGTCTTTGCTCACCCCACATTCTTTTTCTAGATAACGTCTTTGAACAAATACTCAACTCGTCCTCCGATGAGCTGGAGGCCTCGAGAAAGATTCTTCAAGACGTCGTGTGTCGACGCTTCTACAAATGCATCGGCCAGGCCCTGCCGACCAAACCCACGAACGTCAGTGTGATTATATTCAGTTATTTTACTTTGGAGAAGCTGGAAGCAGTAAATGTTTAATGATGGAAGTGTCTTTGTTCATGTTTGGATGAAGATAATGAGCTTAAATTGAGTCAATCTACAAAAACACGATTTATCTGATTTGTATAAATAGAATGCGAATAAGAGTTTAGCTTAGAAGTGGCTCATCTCATGGTCAAATAACAAACCTCCCCCTCTTTCTCCTCTCAAAGGAGATGGAAGCGAGCTGGAAAGACGGTCTGGCTCAATGCGTCACTCAGGGCGTGGATCTGAATCGAGAGGACATCATCATCGATGTGAGGCTTATTGATCTGATCGGTCCTCGTGCTCCCTGCTCTACCATGTGTCTGTAGGCTTCACTACAACCTTCTCACTCTTTTAGGTCATCAACTTGAACTACGGGATGAAGGAGAAGAACCCCATCAACAGCGTGCGCTTCTACAGGAAGGACCACCCGGACAAAGGCTTCCGTATCAGCAAGAACCAGGTCAGAACCGAACCAGAAGCCCTGACTTCAGATCTCAGGACCGGCTTCAGGTTGTTTATGTCCAACTCTTCCCAATGAAGATGGAGCTTCAAGTTGAAAACGTCCCATCTTCCTACTTAATTGTGTTGAATGAAGTAAACTAAGAACATTGTGCACCTTTTTGTGCCGTTTCTAAAAAAAGAACCATGAAGTTTCCCTCCTTCAACCTTCCAGCTGTCAGATTGAACAATGACGATCCCCTCGATAAAAACTGAGAGTGGAAATATGGAGGTAAAACAAATAGAGAATAAAAAGCAAAGCTGCTGATCAAACAACAGCTGTTATGTTACATTTCATCACATGTCATTTAGCTGACGCTTTTATCCAAAGCGACTTAAGTGCATCCAACCATAAGGATACAAACTCAGAAACAAGAAAGTGCAATTTCATCAAATATGTGGTGCCATCTAAATACTGTTGTCATGGGAATTTCCCAAAAGCTCTGTGGAATCTGACATTTTTAACCCGAGTCCTCAAAACTAAGCCGCCTGCTTCTCCTCTTCACCAGGTGTTTGGCTTTCTCTCAGAGAAGTTCACCAAGGAGCTGATCCGGGTCTACTGCAAGAAGCTTGACAGCGAGAGTCTGGAGGCGGCAAAGAACAACTTTGACCGGTGGTGCGATCACAACAACTTCCAGATGCTTCAGGTAATCTGCATGTTACAATGCAGCAACGCAATTGTAACAATCTGGAAAACAGTGACAAAACCAGAGAAAAGAAGTGCAATTCTGTAGAAGTCTGTGAGGAAATGACTCTACTTCTCTCTGGATTTATTCCCTCAGTAAACATTGTAAACATGAGTTTATGGTCTCAGTCTCTAGTTTCAAGTCTTCTTCAATACAGCATGGTGTTCATTATGTTCCATTTAGATTCAAACAGACCATAAAGCAGGGGATGCTTTAGGGCGGGGCTAATGTGATTGACAGGTTATCCGTGGAAGCCAGAGACATGTAAAAGTAGCCGACATGAGGGATTAAAGATGGAAATAAAGAATGGGATTGTGACAGAATTATATGTAATGTAATATGTGTCCAAAAGTCTGATCCAGTGGAAGTGGACTTTACATATTTGAACACAGATCCTTTTGGCCCTTATAGTCTGTTGTTTGGTTCCTCACACAGGATGAAGCCCCCGAGGAGACTCCTGTGGAGTCCAGCGAGACGACATGAAGGAAGTAAACTCAGTTGGTACTAATGTAGACAAATATAATCTATATTATAAATCTCTTTCTACGAGGTGTTGGTGAGCACAGCAAAGATTATAATATCTTTGCACCAAAAAGAGGGATGCGGTACTCGGGGCCCTTTGCTTGTGTTTTTAAACTCTTTATTATAATACTCACAAACATTTAGTTTTAGTTTTACCCTTTTTAATGTTGGTTTTATTTGATATCAAGTGTAACAGATCGTGCTCCCTTCTTCTGTCACAACCTTTAAAACATATATTTAAATGTAAGCTGCGAGCAGCGATGGACGGGTCCTCGCTGCTCTGCACACGTCGGGAATCTGGCCAGACGACTACAAACGCGGCCAAGAACGCCTGTGGTCGCCGGACAAAGCGACCGCGAGTCAGTAATGGCAGCGAGCGCCGCTGGGAAGGAATCTTTGTCAAATCTATTGTTAACATTATCAAGTTCTTAAGTCTTTTCATTTGAGAGGGATCAGATTAACCTGTGAGGAGCAGGCTGTAAAATAAAAAACATTTAACTTCCTGTTGCCACCAAATTATGAAAATGTGCAAAATAATAAGCAAGTCATGTGTAAGATATGTGTCTTGCCATATTAAGCCACACGTCTTGGATGTTTGTTGGTCGATATCTTATAAAATCACTGAGAAATCAACAAGCAACAAAGATTTTCAGGTGATATTGAACCAATAATGATCCACAAAATATTCTGTGATAATCGGACAGAGAATTTAGGAGAGATGGACAATAATGTGTTTTTGACTAAATTCCAAATGAGGGAAAATCTAATTCGGCGTATTTAAATGCCATGATTGTACTTTGTGTTACCCGAGAGCACATGTGTGCCAAATGTCAATCAGGCATTGGGGGGAAAATGGGGCTACTGTGATACTTCTCTCATTTCTAGGAGGTGCTACAGAGACGCTTCTTTATACCCAAATAATATATATTAATAATAATTCCTTGAAATACAATGTTCCTCTACGACGAGTCGTAGCGAGGACCTTATTAATTCGGCTCAAACGTTTATGTGAACAGATTTTGGCGCGTGAGTGTTTATTTTTCAGATGTGTGTGACGTTGTTGACTTTATTGTTTATTCTGATACTGAGTGGCTCAACTTAAAGATATTTGCATTATTTTTTTCTTCTTTATTAATGTCACCTTGTCATCTTTTCCATCTTACCTAAATGTAATCTCAAGGAAATCTCTGACGCCGTATTTTATGTTTTGACAATTATGCAAAAAAAAAAGAATAGCAATATTTCTGTGTGCAAAGGGAAACTTAAAGATGCTGTGTGTGGTGCTCCAAAGAAATAAAACGGGTTCCTCTCAGCTTGTCCTCATGTAATGACCCTTGTTGAGCACCAGGGGGCGCCATGCTCTCAGACCAGAGGATAAAGGATCTGTATGAAAATAACTGTTTCATACAAATAAGCAGAAAACATCCAAAAAAGAAATTTAATTGGATGATGTAACACAAAAAGGAAAGTTCAAGATTTTTAAATTTGCTAAAGAAAAGAGACGACTGGTTAATAATAAGATGAAGATAATATAAATGTCAGCTTCATTCAATGAAACTTCATTCATTAGAAACATTTTCTGAAAATATTATTGTTTAAAGATGCAAATTTGGACTTCTTTATTAACTATGTGATCATTTTCATACATAGCAGATAGAGAGATATGAACATTGGATGAAATGCATGTTGTTGAACGGTTAGGAAGAAAAGTTTACTGAGGGAATGTAGGATTTGTCTTTACGACATTATGAAATACCGTCAACACGCTTAAGAAACGTACATTTCCTCCACGTAGAATAGAGGAGTCTGTGGACGAGGTGTCGATCACGATCTCCACTCTTTGCTGTCCTGCTCCTAAATGGTGGAAGGAGGTCTCTGAAGACATCAGGACCTCAGAGAGCCTTCACATCTTCAGACTACAGACACGCCTCTTCAGACTCTACCTCCACTAACACACTAACTAACTGTAGCACTTACATTGGACTTATAATGGTTCTTATCTACAGCAAGTTGTAAACTGGCTTATTTGAGGAAAATGCACTTTCTTGTTTCTTGTTCTTCTGAGTTTGTGTCCTTATGGTTGAAATGTTCTTATTGTAAGTCGCTTTGGATAAAAGCGTCAGCTGAATGACATGTGACGTGATGTGTGAACAAACCGTCAGAACCTCCAGAATCCAGTGAGGAACGAAGCTGTGAAGGTCGGCGATGTGAGAACTACCGAAGGAGACTTCTGCGTGTTTAGTCACATGACCGACATGATGAAGACACTGCGGGTGAAGACGGTCGAAGAATGAAAGAGTAGATGTCAACGTGAAACCTGTGCTTTAAATGAGAATTAACATTACAGAAAGAGAACTTTAGTTTATTTAAATCACTAAATAAATAAACAATAAATCAAAACTGTGATCATAAGTAATATTCTATTTAAATTCTGATTCATATTGCTTCTTAAAAACACACACACACACACACACACACACACACACACAGTGCGCTGCCAGGACCAAAGGCAACTGCCTGCTAGTATTTTTATAATCTTCATCCTCTCTGACCTGTTGCTCTCCTCCTGGCGCCAGTGGTCTCAGCCCCCCCTTTGCAATGCCTCGACCTTACACACACACACACACACGCACACACACACACACACACACACACACACACACACACACACGCACACACACGCTCCTGTACTTTCAGAAGCCACTCCACGGATAATTGAGACCAGCTGTTGCAAGGTGCCTCTTCTTTCACCCGGCTGCTGCACTTGCCTCTCTGGCAGAAAGCCCCCCTCCCTCCCTCCTCCTCCTCCTCCTCCTCCTCCCCCGTCCCTCCCCCCTTCCCCCTTCCCCCACACACACACACACACATTCCCTCACACATACCTCCGAGTGTGTTTGTCTGTTCCCATCAGTTGGTGATTGAGAGATGTGCTTTTGTCGACTTACGCACACGTGAGCTTCATGTGTTTCATGTGAGCATCAGATGGGAGCAACATGTCACAGCTGTATTTCATCTCACCGTGAGCGGCTGCCTTTAAACAGGCGAAGGGGCAAAGGACTCACTCTTTACTGCATGTAGTGCGTTAGCCAGTGGCGGCTGGTCCACAGAGGGCAATGAGGCGTGGCCCCACCTTGAGCCCCCCCAAAAAAAGGTTATCAATTTTAGAAATTGTATTAAAAATACATTTTACAAAGAGTCAATATATATCGATTTGTGTTTTTGAAACGTGGATTATATACCTGGTAATATTTTAAAATCAACATATTTGCGCAAAATATATGGTTTTCCTGCATGTATATATATATATATATATATATATATATATATATAGATATGGATATATAAATAGATAGATACATGTTCTATATATAAGTTACATGTTCTAATAGATTTTATATAAATATAATTATATTGTAATATATTATCCGTTAATATAATATATTTATTATATGATATTTATATTGCATATTCATAAGTTACGATATGGTAGTAATATCGTATTCTCATATTGTTATATATATATATATATATATATATATAGTTTTATATATTTATTAATTAATATACTGAATTTTTTGAATACGATTATTATGTTACAAGTGTTGGATATTTGTAATAAAATATGGTTGGTTGGAACTTTTACTGAACTGTGAGGAAGTGACTCAATGACCGACTCATCGTTTATTTCTAATTTTCTAAAAGAGGACTTTGTCCGAGCCGATCTCCTCTCCTCTATACAACAAGAGATGTGTGTGGGGGGGTCGCATGTAGGTTATAGGCCTCAGGAAATACATTTAACTGTAAGTATAATAAGAGTAACAATAATCGTTTTCGGAGCCCCTCTGGGTTAGTTGTGTATTCGGGCGTGGAGACGTGACGGAGAGCTCGGTGGTTGGAATCTGAGGCGTTTGGAAAGGAATGGACGGGTGTTAGAGGGAGGTTAGTGGGGGGGGGGGGGGGCATGTCAGACTCTCTTTTCCAGCTGGTGCTGAGGGGTCACAGCCCGTGTGGAAGTGTGCATGCCATGGCCTCTCATTAGGGGGTGAGACGCGGCGGCTCCAGACCCCCACGGTAGGATAGCTGGAGTCTCCAGTGATCCTGCCACTTTGATACCCCTGACATGTAGCCCCGCCCTAAGCATGTAGCCCCGCCCTAAAGCACCCCCCCCCCCCCACCCCCCCTTGCTGCCTAGAGGTTCTCTTCAGTTACATTACGACTCTAAATGGACCAGACTTTACTAAGTGAACATCATGCTGTATTGAAGACTTGAAACTAGAGACTGAGACCATAAACTCATGTTTACGTTGTTTACTAGACATCTATGGGAGCAGAGGAGTCGCCCCCTGCTGGTCACTACAGAGAAGTAGAGTCATTTCCTCATAGACGTCTATGGGAGCAGAGGAGTCGCCCCCTGCTGGTCACTACAGAGAAGTAGAGTCATTTCCTCATAGACGTCTATGGGAGCAGAGGAGTCGCCCCCTGCTGGTCACTACAGAGAAGTAGAGTCATTTCCTCATAGACATCTATGGGAGCAGAGGAGTCGCCCCCTGCTGGTCACTACAGAGAAGTAGAGTCATTTCCTCATAGACGTCTATGGGAGCAGAGGAGTCGCCCCCTGCTGGTCACTACAGAGAAGTAGTCATTTCCTCATAGACGTCTATGGGAGCAGAGGAGTCGCCCCCTGCTGGTCACTACAGAGAAGTAGAGTCATTTCCTCATAGACGTCTATGGGACCAGAGGAGTCGCCGCCTGCTGGTCACTGCACAGAATGCAGCTTTAACACATGAAGCTTTGACGTTAGTTTTTCAGACCCAAAAGTTCCTGGCATAAAAAAAATTACCTGATAAAAGCACGATTAACAAGTCAAAGACAGATTCCATTTTTTTGCATAGATTTTCCTCAAAGAAATTTAAAATGTATTGAAATGTTCTCATTGTAACGAACAAAAGCAATTGAAAATATATTCATTCATAAGACAACATTTTCTTATAAATTTGAGAATTAATCTGGATGTCCTAGTGACACATTTGAAACTTCCTATGACGGATTGGACACAAGCGATTGAATTTCTTTTTCTCACATTTAGTAGATTTCCCTTTGAGTTTCAACACAGAAGCCCTCCTTTGTCTCAACATCACAAGTTCTTTTTGATGTATTGCCGTGACATCATTCGTTTTTGACCATAATTACCCCCCGTGACCCCCAGAAGAACCCCGCATAGCTGAACCTGCGGTGAGGACCGCGCGTGTTGTTTTTGGGCGAGTCGGCGCCAAAAGGACGTCCAACGAAACAGGTGTTCAGACTCCCTTTTCATCCTTCCTCTTTCTTCTCTGCACACCTGCCGGAGTGTGAGGACCCCCGCTGAGGGTTGTGGGTAATTACTTCACCGGTATGAACTTTATCTCCTTGGTCCCGCCCCCTGCCGACAGTCCCTCGAGGTGAGGTGTTACTTGGGGTTTAATTAGCCGTGCGTCTTTTGGTGCTTAGGTGGGGAAATGGGGGAGGGGACAGAAAGAAGGTCGGTGAAGAATAAAGAAGTGGAGCACAATCACCACCGAGCCGCTTTCCCTTGGAACTCACCGTCTTTGAAGCTGCCGTCGCCATCTTGGACTACAGACGTTGCCATGTTGTTATTTTCCAAAGCAGCGAACAGGAAGTGACGCGCACACGTCTCTGCTTGAGACCTGTCAATCAGCGTGAAGCCCCGCCCTAAGGCATCCCCTGCTTTAAGGTCTGTTTGACTCTAAATGGACCATCAGTTACTAAATGAACATCCTGCTGAAGACTGAAGACCAACAAGTATCATTCCAGTGAAAACAGATGTTCTCGCATCTGGAAAAGCTTTAATTGTGTGTGTGTGTTTTTGTGTGTGTTTGTGCGTCACGTGGGAATCCTCTCAGTATTCTCCGCAGGGGGCGGCAGTAGGGGGAGTTAAAAAAAAAAACAAGCTCTCCGCAGGTAACGACTTCAGTGTGTTGGTGTGTTTTTATTTCATCTGTGTGATATTTAAATTGCGTTACACCCAAACAGACGTATTCAGGCTCTGCAGCAGGACAAACTCTCCCAGCTGCACGTGGATCACAGACTTCCTGTCAGACAGGAAGCAGCACGTGAAGCTGGGGAAACATGTCTCAGCCTCTCGGACCATCAGCACCGGTTCCCCCCAAGGCTGCGTTCTTTCCCCTCTGCTCTTCTCCCTGTACACCAACAGCTGCACCTCCAGCCACCAGTCCGTCAAGCTCCTGAAGTTTGCGGATGACACCACCCTCATTGGACTGATCTCTGGTGGGGACGAGTCCGCCTACAGGTGGAGTCTGACCATCTGGTGTCCTGGTGCAGTCAGAACAACCTGGAGCTCAACGCTCAGAAGACAGCGGAGATGGTTGAAGATTTTAGGAAGAACAGAGCCCCACCCTCCCCCATCACCCTGTGTGACTCCCCCGTCACTATTGTGGACTCCTTCCGTTTCCTGGGCTCCATCATCACCCAGGACCTCAAGTGGGAGCTGAACATCAGCTCCATCACCAAGAAGGCTCAGCAGAGGTTGTTCTTCCTGAGGCAGCTGAAGAAACTCAACCTGCCAAAGACGATGATGGTCCACTTCTACACGGCCATCATGGAGTCCGTCCTCTGCTCCTCCATCACCGACTGGTACGCTGCAGCCACAGCCAAGGACAAGGGCAGGCTTCAGCGTGTCCTCCGCTCTGCAGAGAGGGTGATCGGCTGCAATCTGCCGTCCCTGCAGGACTTGTTCGCTTCCAGGTCTCTGAAGCAGCTACAAAGATGGTAGCCGACCCCTCTCACCCCGGACAAAACCTGTTTGTGCTCCTTCCATCTGGCAGGAGGCTGAGGTCCATCAGGACTACGACCTCCTCAACAGAACCCGGTCCCCCACTGACTGACTCGGACATTCCAACATGTCTCTTTCTTTCTCACTGCACACGTCACTTTCAGTTGTCCCTTTCTGTTCGCTTTTATTTTTATTTTTAAACCTTATTTTTTTAAATATTTTGAACTTTTATTCCTTTATTTTTAAACTAACCCACAGCATTATATTTTATTTTATTCCTCGTGCACTGTTGTCTTGTTGTGTTTCCTGATCCGTCCTGAGAGCCGCCGCGTGCGCGTGTTTGGTCACATGTGCGTGCATGCGTTGCCACCGTGCACTGCTTTGGTGTAGTTGGGCCCTGTAGCTGGTAATCTGAGCATAGAGATTAGAAAGAAAAACAGCAGAGAAGAATGTCTTTGGTTGAGCCAGAGAGGAATTTACAACGGCCTTCAGGCTGCTTTGACCTCTCTCTCTCTCTCTGTCTCTCTCTCTCTCTCTATGTCTCTCTCTCTATGTCTGTCTCTCTCTCTCTCTGTCTCACACACACAAACACACAAACACCTAAAAGAAAAATCTGCGTTTTCTACGATAAATTGTCTCATTAGATGAATCTTTTCTTACCAGATAACTTTCCTCTCCGTCGCCAGTGAAGAGAGATTTTAGTCATAATGACCTCATTAGTTGGAATGAAATCAATAGTCACACATGCCACGTTCCATATGGTCTGTTTGTATAGAAAACATGTGTTGGAGGCACGATAAGCTCCCTGTATCTTAATTAACTTCTTTAGTGTCACCGTGTTGTGTCTGGATCTGTGTTCTTCACTCTCTGTGATTGCAGCTTCAGCTCGTTTCCCTTTGTGGCTCGTTTGACATCCTCAGATTCACAGATTCTCGGCGCGTCCGATAATAAGTATAAGATAATATACAATATTGTTCAGCCGAGAGGCTCTTCATCGGAAGGGGCGGAGAACTGATGTCACCTCCTTTCAGAGACATGATCCCCCCCAAAACAAATCAGAACCAAGCGGGACGCAGAGAGAGGATGTGTCTCAATGACGCGTTGCCGTCTGTCGCCACGGCGATGTCGCCCTGCTCGCGGCTTCTGAGGCGGACACATGGAGGGAGTTCTGGTTTCAGAGGGACAGCTGTGTGTCTACTGAAGGAAGCCCCGACCACCTGACCTGAGCCCCCCTGACCTGAGCCCCCTCGCTCCGTCACACACCGGCAACCTGTGCGCGTGTGTGTGTGTGTGTGTGTGTGTGTGTGTGTGTGTGCGTGAGGACAGAGGGAAAGGATCCGCAGGTCTCTGCACAGACGAGGGGGACGGACAGGTGTTGGGGGACAGGAGGTGCCGTGTGACCCGGGGGCGTGGTCAGGTGGTGACACACCTGTCGCTACTTGCACGAGAGGGTCCGGTTACACACAAGCACACTCACACAGACACACAAAAAGCGTGCACATCCACCTGACCATGTGCTGGTGTGAGTGTGAGGTGCAGCAGAAGGATATGAGGGGGGGGGGGTCGGTTACCGGGGAGAAGGAGAGAGAGACTGTGATCAATTGTTGTTTTCCAGCACAGTGGCGTGAGTTGGGGCGCGGGTCATGTGACTCGCTGTCGTGCAGAAAGAGAGCACGGCGGTCGAGCTTCGTTGGGCCTTCAGGGCGAAATCACCAGACGAGTTCAAGCCTCGATTCAGTCGATTCACCCGGTGCTCAACATTCTTCTCTCTCGGCTCTTAGTGGACTTTGCTGATATTTCCCTTAAAGCGCCTTTAACTCACCTCGTTGCTTGTTGCGCAATCACAAGCATCGCCCCCCCCCCCCTCCGATTCCGCCCCCCCCCCCGCGGTTCCCCCTCAGAGCCCAGTGTAAGCGGACACCGGGAGCCGTGTTCCTCTAAACCCTCCTCGCAGATGGGAGGAGATGGGAGGAGATGGGCGTCTGGCCCCCGGGTGTGGATTTCAGGCAGGTGCACTCGGCTTCCCCGCGGCTCCTCGCCGGAGACGGGACAGGACGGGGCAAGACGGGAGGAGGGGGGGGGAGGAAGAGGAGGGTGGGGGAGGCAATCTGTGCTCTCTGCAGTCGCTCACAGAAAAGATCCCCAACTCAAAAGGGCCGGTCTCCACCCGCCTCCACCCCCCCCAACCCCTCCCTCCCTCGCTCCCTAACATATCCCTCATTGACTGGAATGCGTCGGGACAATAGAACTGTCCTGGTCCTTTTCGGCTGGCGAACCCCCCCCCCCCCCCCCCCGGGCCCACGCAGGCCCTGACAGGAGGACAAAAGTGCACCTTGCACCTCTCAGCACCACCAGCAGAACCCCGGGGGGGCCAATACCTGAGTACCCGCATACCTGTGGTAAAGGATAAGGATTAAACTTCACATCACTATAAAACCACGTTGCAAAAGCATCAAAACTGACGCAGCGACGCCGATGCGACGTGATTCTTACGTAAGAAGAAACGACATCGTTTGAAATCAGAGGCATCACAGCAGAACTCGCCGGAGCTCCTGCTTTCATTCACTGTTTTCCACGTTGGGGGGAAGAGTTCACCTCCGTCAGCTCTCGCTCACGTCGGGACTCGCTTGCCCCCCTCGTCCTTTTTCTCGCACGCCGCCTTTTAGACCTCGTTTGCTCACAGCTGAAATAAATCACAGTTTACTGACATTTCTGAACGCGTCGGCTTAATCCTCATCAACCAACAGCTCCCAGTACCCCCGACCCCCCCGACCCATGTGTGTTAAGCCACGGTCACATTACCGCCTGAGCACCTCGACAAGTGGTGCTACTGGAACCTTCACGCGGCTCCCGTCTCCTGCAGTCGCTCCTCTTGTTGGTTGAATTAACATGAATCAGGTTAAATGTAGCAGATTGTTTCAGTAGAATATTGGTGAGAAGTCGAAGACGACGTCACACGTTGGAGGAGAGAAAACAAAAGAGGGAATGAATCCCCTCAGAGGAGGCGACTTACACATCTGGAACGTCATCTCGACAAAAACCCAAATCAACTGGAAGGAGGACTCACGGACTCCGCCCCTAAACACACCTTCAGCCCAGGTGACGTCATTTAAAGATTCAAACATCGGGACATTTCCGCGACCCTCTCCGACAACGAGAAGGTCGACGGTGCTTTGAACCATTTGGGTCCAACGGAGAGACCCATCTCCGTCACACACACACACACACACACACACACACACACACACACACACAGCATCCTGCCTCCATCTTCTCTGACCTCTGACCTGTGGGACACAGATGAGGAAACAGTGCCAGCCACAAAACACTGAAATACTCAGTCAGGTTTGGGAAAATATTAGATTACTGAAGTCTGAGATCTCGTTGGGTCTTGGCTTGACCCGGTCCACAGTCTCATGGAGAGGCAGCGCTGAGTAACGTCTCTGCAGCCGGTCGGAGGGTTAAAGCCTTCGCCCCACTGACTCACTCAGCCGTGCGGCCCTCTGCCAGCTCTCGCTCCGCGTCCTGGCGTGCACGCAAACAGCTGGGCGGCGCCCAGATGCTTCGCATCAGCAGGTTTTTTTTCCATTCAGGAAGAGCTGTTTAAACAAGACTGACGGGCCGCTTCCTGCGTCCCGAACATGAGGAACCCGTCTGTCGTTAGCGCGCAGCGCCGCTCCCGGCTACTAAGATCGGGAGGGCGGAGCTAGTGCGGCCCTCGGGGTCGCCCCCCCGGGGTCGCCCCCCGGGGCTCGTATGTTCCTTGCCAGTTGATTGTTTCTGTTTCCAAGATGACGCCACTCTTAACAGAATAAAAGTCCCCCGGCTGCAGACTGTCAAACATCAGCATCCAGGTTTCTAATTTACTGTTGTTTCTCAGTAAAAAAACATTTTTTTTGTTTAGTTATTATTCAGTAATCACAACACACTTAGATGATGTGTCACCTTTCATACATACAGGGGAGAGGGGTGAATAAAACAAAGATTAAAGTACTTAATATACTGCACAGATAAAACCAAGCGATAGAATATCGAAAGGCAGAAATAAGTAAGAAACCAGAGCAGTCGCCCCCTGGTGGTTACTGGAGAGAATGCAGCTTTAGGGAAGACCGCCTTGTTTTGCCGAAGAGTTTCAAAAAAAAAATCAAGAGAGAAACGGCCCGACATTCGTTCCGCGGAAACAACGGACAAGAAAACTTTAAACCACCGGCAATCCCCTTTTCTTGGTAATTAAGTCAGCACAACATTATTTCCTGCTTTGGGAAAATCCAATTATGGACTTTGCCTGGAGAGCCGAGGGCGGCCTTCTTCCGCTGTTAGACGGCCGTATTGTGTGTCTGTCACTAATGGCTCAGGAATGTCGCATTAGTCAAGGGCCGCATGCGTGACGCCGCCAACATTAAAACACCAATATGATATCACACTCGCCAAGAAAGAAGGGCGACAGGCCCGGTGATCTCATTGCCTCAAAGCTACAGGGTGATGGACGGCCTCCCACGCACGGGGGAGCAGAGCGACGTCGTCCCCCCCCCCCCAAGCAAGGTGTCGGGGATGGATTTCAAAGATGACGGCGTTCGGTGACATGTTTTTGAGGGGGTGGATATTCAAAGGAAGAAACATCATCTGGCTGTATTTGGCACATTGTGTGTCCATCCTTGAACTTAAAAGGACAAATCAAATTAAAAGAAATGCTTACTTACCTGATATTTATCAGCCTGGATGCTGTCGGTGTGGGTTGCAGTGTTGGAGGCGTCGGCCGTCGAGATGTCGGCATTCTCTCCAATAAAATGGGACCGCGTGGCGCTCGGATCGGTGTGGTTCAATTTATCCACATCTGATAAACTCAACCACACTGTTTCTGTTTCAGAAGAATTACTCACAAGGACCACACTGCTGCCATAAGATTCATGCTACAAGCATTTTCTTTCATTCAAGCATTCTGAAAAGTTAAGAGACAGCCTAATGCCTCAAAGCTGCATTCTGTGCAGTGACCAGCAGGGGGCGACTCCTCTGCTCCCATAGACGTCTATGAGGAAATGACTCTACTTCTCTGTAGTGACCAGCAGGGGGCGACTCCTCTGCTCCCATAGACGTCTATGAGGAAATGACTCTACTTCTCTGTAGTGACCAGCAGGGGGCGACTCCTCTGCTCCCATAGACGTCTATGAGGAAATGACTCTACTTCTCTGTAGTGACCAGCAGGGGGCGACTCCTCTGCTCCCATAGACGTCTATGAGGAAATGACTCTACTTCTCTGTAGTGACCAGCAGGGGGCGACTCCTCTGCTCCCATAGACGTCTATGAGGAAATGACTCTACTTCTCTGTAGTGACCAGCAGGGGGCGACTCCTCTGCTCCCATAGACGTCTATGAGGAAATGACTCTACTTCTCTGTAGTGACCAGCAGGGGGCGACTCCTCTGCTCCCATAGACGTCTATGAGGAAATGACTCTACTTCTATGTAGTGACCAGCAGGGGGCGACTCCTCTGCTCCCATAGACGTCTATGAGGAAATGACTCTACTTCTGTGTAGTGACCAGCAGGGGGCGACTCCTCTGCTCCCATAGACGTCTATGAGGAAATGACTCTACTTCTCTCTTGATTTTTTCCCTCAGTAAACATTGTAAACGTGAGTTTAGGGTCTCAGTCTGTAGTTCCAGGTGCTCTTCAATACAGCATGATGTTCATTTAGTGAACTATGGTCCATGTAGTCAAACAGGGCATGAAGGATGCTTTAGGGCGGGGCTTAGCAGGATCAATAGCGTGATTGGTTGTTTGTTTTCACTTCACTTTATAAAAGTTGAAATTTAGGTTACCAAAAAAGTCTCTCCTGTCGTGTCACTCCACAAGACGCCGAAGATGGCTGCAGCATCAAGGGGGGGGGGGGGGGGGGGGGCTTTACCCCATCAGGCCGTACTTCACCTTCTCTGCTGGTGGTGCAGACGTAGTTCGGCCTGCGGTCTGTGTGACTCACTACCTGCGAAGGTGTGCAGCAGCTACATGACGAGAAATCCCCCTTTATCAGAGAAAAGCTCTTTATTCAATACGCCTGCGTGTGTGTGTGTGTGTGTGTGTGTGTGTGTCTGTGTGAGTCACACAGGCGCTTCGGGGTGCTGTTTACATTTGGCAATTTGATCCTGAGCCTCTTCAACCCCCCCAACACACACACACACACACACACACACGTGCATCCACCTCTCAACACTAAGGGCTATCAGAGGAAACGCTGGCATTGGTGTGTGTGTGTGTGTGTGTGGGGGGGGGGGGGGGTCAGCAGGGCAGCGGGGATCGCAGACACACTGCTGCCATATGTGCAGCCTGGATGTTCCCTCTCAGCGGAGCACAGACTCCCTGCAGAGACCCTCCGGGACGTCGGCCTCCTGATTATTCGGTTATTATTTTTCCTGCCGCAGAAAGTGGTTCAGTGGTTCATTCCCACACTGTTCCAATCCCAGATCTAGAAAACTGTGAGACTTTTTGAGCGCTCATAAGGGATCTGAGGGATTTACCCACAATTCATAGCCGTGTGATTTTAAACAAGGTGGAAGTTGGAGACGTAAGAAAAAAAACTCCACATGACTTTCCTCAGAGACGGACCCTAAAACCAGAGGATTAAATCACCCGCCTGCGACATTCACCACACAGTGTTAATCGGTCGTCACGGTGACGTAGATGATTTTCGACCACCACCTCGGAGCGATCGGGGTTTAAGGCCTACAGTCCTCTTTGCATCGGGCAGCCCCCCCCCCCCCCCACCAGCCCCTCTTCAACATGAGTCCCTCTATGTGCTGACAGCCTGGCAGGTGTGTGCAGGTGCCCCCCCCCCCCCTGATCACTCACCATCACGCTAACATCCCCCCCCCCCCTCCTCTGGACACGCCCTTCCTGTCCCGATGAATCATTCCGACCCGTTGAAACACTGATTCATGTTCAAACACGCCGATCGTTTTGTTTTTTTTAAACAAAGCTTTTATTTACATGTTGCAGAACAAAAGTATTCAGCACAGAAAAACACGTCTAAATAAACATGCTTCACACTGTAAACTGACGACACAGTAAAAGTTCTCTTTGGTCCGGTTTAAGTGGCCGTCCCGTGTGCGAGCGGGTCACCGGTCGACGAGGTCACAGCCGACGCGTCTCTCAGCGCGCCGACAGGACAGCTGTCCCAACACACACACACACACACACATGCCATGTATGTGCAGTATGGTGAGGAATGACACACACACACACACACACACACACACACACACTCAGGCAGCTGCTGCGTGGCCCGAGTCCCGGACCGGCCGGCACCGATGCAGCTCCCTGGGAATTAACTGGATGTCCAGCTGCCCTCAAGATCACATCCACGCAGCAGACGAGTCCCGAGGAAAGGGCCCGGTCACTGTTATAAAAAGGGGTGGGGGGTCTTTGTCTCTTGTTGGGGGGGGGCCTACGAGGCGGGGCAGCACCCGGAGGCGCTGTGTTTGAGCAGCAGGGACATGCGGCTGAAGGTCCGCGAGCAGGAGCCACACTGGTACTTCTTGACCTCGGAGTGCGTCTGCAGGTGGGCGCGCAGGTTGGAGCGGTCGGCGAAGGCCCGGTTACAGTGCTGACAGGCGAAGGGCCGCTCACCTGGTGGGGGGGGGGGGAACAACAGCGCGTTAGGACGGTGCACTTAACAGGACAGAATGAGGAGGGGGGGGGGGTCATTGTTTTTCAAATGATCCGCAGACAAAAGAGCGGGAACGACCTTTATTTACGTGAATGCAGAGCCGTCGCGATTAGATCGCCAAGCAAAGACATTAAGGAGGGGTCACCGGATGTCACCGGACAGCGAGCGGGATCGGTCCGTACCTGTGTGCGTGCGGATGTGACCCCGGAGCAGCCACGGCCGGGAGAAGGCCTTTCCGCAGGTGGGGCAGACGCAGGGCAGCGTGTGCGAGCGGATGTGCATCTTCAGGGCGCCCAGGCTGGTGTACTCCTTGGGGCAGTGTTTGCAGTGGAAGGCCGGGCGGGCGGCGGCGGCGGCGGCCTCGGGGGGGAGAGGCGAGGAATGCTGCTGCCGGGCGCGCTGGGACGCCTGGTGGTGGGACGCCTGGTGGTGGGACGCCTGGTGGTGGGACAGCGCCGAGAGGCTGCTGTAGCTGCTGGTGCAGCGCAGGCAGTGGAACGCGTGCTGCACCACGTCCGGGCTGGGGGGGTCGGAGGTGCGCCCGCCGTCCTCCTCCTCCTCCTCTTCCTCGCTGCTGGACGGAGCGCTGCTGAGGTCCAGGGGGCCGAGCGGCGAGGGGGACGGAGACGCGGGCGCGATGGGGGACAGGGGCGCCGGCAGGACGCCCACGCCACGGAAGGAGGGGCCGGTCGGGTAGCAGGTCAGGGCGAAGCTGCCGTTCTGCGTCGGGAGCTCGGCCTGCGCAAAGCTTTCTGGGACAAACGCTGGAGGGCAGAAGAGGAAGGAACTGATGAAGCACTAAAAGTCATTCTTGAGTGTCCCGTTACAGTTTAACCCCCGATCCATCTGGTTTCCCCATTAGCGGATCATCAAGGTGTCCCAGGAGAACATGCAGGGTGGGAAAAGTCCCCAACTTATTTATCTCTTTGACAAAACCACACGTCAGATCACGGATGCACCGAGAACCTACCCGCCTGGCTCTCCAGCTGGCTGTCCCGGTCCCAGGAGGGCTTCCTGTTGGAGAAGTACTTCTTCACGAGGAACGAACGAGGCATGATGAGCAACGGAAGAACGGTGCGTCCCGCTGGGGCGGAGCTGCGGAGAGGGAGCGCGGGTCCACGCTGAGCGGAGCGGAGTGGATGTGGCTGCGGAGGTGCGTCCTGCTCATATAGTTACCGAGGGGAGAAGCGGCGCGGGGGGGGCTGGGGGGCTGGGGGGGCGTGTCTCGACCCAGAAACACACCCCGCACGTCGGGGCGCTCGCCACAGGTGACCGATGGACCAGAAGCTGGAGGCGCAGATCTGCCCCCGCCCCCGCCCCCCCCCCAGCTCCCCCCCCCGGCCCCGCCCCCCGAGGCTCATCACGAGGTGCAAATCTGCGCGCAGGGCGACCAGGGTTCGGTTTCAATGCGCGAGAACTCTTCAAAGGAGAGAAAGGAGAAGTTGATGAAGTCAAGACGTCCTCGGCTTGTTCTCCTTTGACTCCACGTTCCTTCACTGAAGGTGTCATGGCGGCCCGGAGCGGCAGCGCCCCCTGTCGGCTCAATGAGCTACAACGGATAAGAACACGTGGGACAAGTGCGTGAGATCATCTAACAAACCGACAAAAAACAACTGAATATATGAACCGATGTATTTCGTGTTTTAAAATCCCTCTGAATGATTAGTGTGTAAATATTATTATATATAATATATAATATAATATAAAATATAATTTGTTCAAATACGGATCCATGACCGCATTTCCTCTTTCAACATCGCGCTTTGTAACATTTCATGTCCGATATAATTTTATTTCGACAGTTTTTTGTACTTTAAAAAACAGCTGACGTTTCCAATTCGGTTCCCATTACTATTATTTAACTTCTTATAACTTCTTTCAGCTTCTCTCTTGTATTAAATCTTTGTTGTTGGAATGAACTTTTGTCTATTTTAGTAGAATGTTTTATTTGATTAATTCTACTGTTTCCTTTGTTGGTGAAAGTTGTATTAATTCTACACTTGTGTGTTTATATTTGTTCTCTGTTGCTTTTAATCGCTGCTTGTTGTGTGAAGATGTTTGTTTGCATGATCCCTCCCCCCCCCCTCCGCCGTGATGCGGTCACGTGATCTACGGACATGAGGCCTGTTGTTTTTGTGCCCGCCATTAGACAGGAATGTCCCCGTCCTCGTCTGTCCTCTTTAGCATCGCAAAGAGCCTGAAAGCCCCTCGTTGAGGGGGGGTAAATGTATGCACCTGTGCAAAAGGCGCCATTGTCGCGGCCTCCCAAACGTTCACACGTCGTTGGCGCCACACACAAAAGACACACACAAGGACACACACAAAGACACACACAAGGACACACACAAGGACACACACTAGCGGCAGTAATCCGAGCTGTGATGTTTGGAGCTTTAAACAGGAACACTGGTTTTAATATTAATTCTAAGAAACAATAATTAATAATAATTAACTCTTATTTAAAAAAAGAGAAACGTTATTTCTTGGTGGAAAATGGCTCAAAACATCATCTGGTTTCTAATCTTCTGTGTGAGTTCTGAGACATATTTGACATTGTCATGAAATAAATTGAGGTTATCGACCGTAGATTATTATTGTCTGATGTAGATTTTACTTTTTCAATAAACATGCTGAGTTTTCTCCCTTTCTGAGAATCTCCAATAATCCATGAGCACATTGTGACACGTGATCGATCAAAGCGTGCTTCACGTCTCTGAACCCCACCGAGGCCACGTCACACAGGGGACTCGTCTCCACGTCTCGGTCTCTGACCAGAACCGATCAGAACCGACTACGGGCTCATTTGATCCAGAGGTTGTTGTCTTTGATTGTAAAGGAATCCACCTTAGCTGTGCTTCTGTGTTTCTCACTCACAAACAAAGACACACACACACAGACACACACAGGCCTGAAAACAGGTGATTCCAACATAAACGTTGGTTTTGCTGATGAGATTCAATAAACCTCTCTTGGATTTATTTATTTAGTCTCACTTAAAAGGTTTGAGTGTCAAAGCGTCAAAGACAAAGCTTCCGAAAACGATGCGTTAGATTAAAGAAAGAAGTCTGGTGCACGCAGAACCCTGCTGTATGAAGTCACGTCTCTGCAAATAATACCAACACGTGGAGCAAACTGCTGACGGAGAAAATAAATGGATACTGCAGGAGAGAAGATGGGATGCGACCCCCCAGGAGGAAGAGTGTGAGTGCGGAACATCAGACGGGATGAAGATGAACAATCTCTGAGAGGAGGATTCCTTTATGAGCCCGGAGGTCGGCCTCCTTTCACACCTTTTAGCACAAACGTTGTGGTTGTGGGGGGGGGGGGGGGCACGTGAGGGGTGCTCAGGAGCAGCTTAAAGCCCCTTTAGCATTTAAAACAACAACAGGTAACGGCCACTCCGCCGCATTAACATGTGACCTTTTGTGCACGAGAGGATTGAAAGGACGCCACAGATCCCCTTGGGGGGGGTGGTGGGGGGGGTCCGAAAGATGTCGTTATCGTCTGTGCTGCAGCTTCTGAAGATGGTCTCCATCGTGCATACGAGTGCTTTTACTCCTCTTTTCACCTCTGCATCTCTCTTTGTTTGTGGATGCATATGAACTGGACTGTGTGCACAGAAGCGTGTGTGTGTCTGTGTGTGTCTGTGTGTGCGTTGCTCTACAGTTCACAGGTCCATAAGCTCAGCAGAAGGGAGATAAGTTTATGCAGCGCTGCTTGTACGGACAACACGCACACGCACACACACACGCACACACACACACACGTGCTTCTGCATGAGTTAAAAGTCTGAAGTAAGTCACTGAAATTGATTAAAGACGAGAAAAGTTGTTTTTGTTTTATTTCTATTCTTATTCCTAACATTTGTTTGGTGTGTTCTTATGACAGAAACATTCCTGCACGTCGAGGAGCAAATGAGGCCTCGATTGTTTTAAACTCACCGTGTTTTTTTTCTTTATAAAAATTCAGAGAAACAATCTGGAGTCTGTTTGACTTCACGAAGAGGGAACCGCAAATATGGACTACGTTCCTGGTTTAATAGGAATAATCCTTGGATCACTTCATATTTAGGAAATATAGGTTAAGGCAAATAACTTCCTTCCTCAAAAAGGAAAGAAGAAGCAAAATTGCAATTCCAATATTTCAGTACATTGATCAATGAAATGAAATCAGTGATTGTGAAGTGATGCTTTTGTTTCTCTGACTTTGGACCAGGAGATGATCTCCTCTCTGACAAACAGGTGAGCTCACTTTTTCACTCTGCGACGTGTTTTTATCAGAGCGAATTAGTGTTGTTTGCATTTGAGGCTCAAGTGTAAATAAAGTTTAAATGAATCCGTCAACGCCAGATAATAAAATAACACAAAAGCTGACGCATGATCGAGTTCAAACAAACTAGGAGGTGAGGAAACACGCTCTCATCTTCCTCTCATTATATCAGGTGATGATTGTGTGTGTGTGTGTGTGTGTGTGTGTGTGTGTGTGTGTGTGTGTGTGTGTGTGTGTGTGTGTGTGAGTGTGCGCTTTGATGATACATATGGCCTCATTTAAGGTCATCTCATCTTCAGACGTTTGTTCCTGCAGAGGAGCGCATTCAGAATGGAGACCAGAAGGACTTCCTGAAGGTTGAATCAGAAATGGAAATATTAATTCATGGTTTTGAGATAAATCAATACTTCCTTGATACGAGATCATTAATTCCGGCGATGACGTCATCGCCTCTCAGTGTTCTGAAATGCTTTGTCGTTATTTTCCGACAGTTTCTTATCGTGATAAAAACGCCGAGCTGACGGAGGCTGTTCTGAGATCAGCCGCTAGAGGGCAGCGAGAGACCGACCACGGCCTGTTCAAGGCGAGTAACCGGGAGGTTCAGTGAGGTGCGCAAAGATCTCGCTCATCGAGAGGACCACAGGTTTCACACCAAAGTCACAACTATCACCTCAGGTTGAGCTCTTCTAAATCCTAAAAGCTGCACGTCACGTGATAAAGAAAGACCAGACACCCAGGAATGTGTGATTATCTGTGTGTGTGTGTGTGTTCAACGTCATGTTCCCACGTGACTTTAACCACTTCTGTGCGTTTTCTCCTGTTGACCTGCTGTCTCCTGCAATAGATGCTCCTGATTCCCGATTAAGTAACTATCTTTGACTTACTAAGTCGTTATTTGAAAATATAAGTAAATGTTTCAGGACAGAGGTTATTGAGGGAAAGATGCATATAAACAACTGTGACAACCTTCTTAACGACTAAAGAAAGACACAAAGCAAAAGGAGTGGAGATGCCGGGGATTGAACCCGGGGCCTCATACATGCAAAGCATGCGCTCTACCACTGAGCTACATCCCCGCGGTGAACGGAGGTGTCGATCTGATGTATTTATAGATGAGATAATGGAAAATGTGGTATCTTTTTCGTTGCGGCTGAATTATGTAACACGTCAAGCGTCAACCTCTAGTCTGGTTTCAGCACTTGACCTAGGATCAAGGCTAATGTGGGCTAATGTGGGCTAATGTGGGCCAATGTGGGCTATTTCTTCCTCCTGTTTGTGTGTCCTGCTGCGTCTCAAGAGCCCGAGTTGTTTTTAGTGGTGGTTTGTAAATGTTGAGTTTGTATCTTCATCCTTGCCCCGGGGCTATCTTTAGTCCGCAGGTCATGTTTTGGTTTCAGTTTGGGCCCACAGCTGATCAGTGGGGGGGGGGGGGGACAAAATGTCCCACAGCTTTCTGAGAGAAACTCAGTCGGACACAAGTGGCCTCTGGGCACGTTGCTTCTCAGCAGCCGACGCACCTTAATCCTCCGGGTGGCTTCTGAAATAGCCTCCCCTCTTCTGTTATGCAACGGCCTCCAGGGGAGCTATGTT
The DNA here is from genome assembly GCF_964276395.1 of Gasterosteus aculeatus. Taxonomy (NCBI): domain Eukaryota; kingdom Metazoa; phylum Chordata; class Actinopteri; order Perciformes; family Gasterosteidae; genus Gasterosteus; species Gasterosteus aculeatus. The sequence goes on from NC_135689.1 coordinate 1,526,619, forward strand.
GGGGTGGGGGGTGTTTGCAGGGGTAGGGGGGGTCTGGAGAGCACAGGCTGTTCTCACTCATGCTGTGTTTGGTAGCACACCCCCTTGCCAAGGACACCACTTCCAGGGCTCTGTTTGCCTTGTAGGGACAGAAGCCACAGCATGGCACGAGGGCATCGGCAGTCCGGGGGACGGGGGGGGGGGGCAAGAAAAGGTGACACGCCACGGGGACAACGTCCTGTCTCCTCCTCCTCCTTCTTCGTCTTCTGCATGATGGATTGGAGCGGCAGGGGGTCTCCCTGGGTTGATGATGGGATTTTGATTTGGACCGTCTGGGCTGAGTAAGGACCGGGTGGACCGGGTGGGCCGGGGGGGCCGGATAGGGTGGGGGGGTTTATCTCCGGACTAAAGGGTGCTGGTGAGGGCAGAATGTTCAGACATGGAATATGAGATGCAGAGAAATTCTTTATCTGAGGCAGCAGGCCTCCACACGCTAGAGAGGACAGATCCAAATAGATCCGCGGGGGAATAAATAATAATAGTAAATAAACATAAAGCTTAGTTAATAAATAATGAACTAGAAGCGAATGGCGCTTTTATTAGTGATCGCGTTTGTATGAAATACAAGAATACTGATTCTTGATTCCTGAAAGTAAATATAAAAAAATGGCCCCCGCTAGTGATAATTTGATATTATATATGAATTATTTAAACGCTCATTAGTTTATGCAAATAGTCACTGACCAGTTTCAACTGATAATCCGGCTTAATGTTTAAGTATACCATGTATTTTTTATTGTAAACTCCTATTCTGAGTTAATAGTAAATACCGCATACATATTATTAAATGTTATGTTAGGACGCCTCTCTGAAAACGTAAGGACTACCACGTCCTGGTTGATCCGCCCGTGGACCAACAAGCCCACATGTTGTTCGCAGATTTGTCCTGGTGTCGTCTGGAAGTTTCCTTCTTATCATCCGCCTGCAGCCGTCCGAGAGAGGCCGCCGGCGAGAAGCGGCACCAACGAAGAAGAGAGGCAGATAACAGGAGCTTTGAGGTCAGAGAGGTGAAGCTTCGTTCTTTCCCGTTTCCTCTCGAGCCGAGAGCAGCGACATGGCAAAGCGCCTCTTCACAATGGAGGAAGCCGCCGTCGAATCAAGTGAAACTGCACAAACGAGTCTGTCCTTTACTGTCGGTCTCAAGTGTAAACACACACACACACACACAAACACACACTTTGCGAGCCAGACTCCTGAGTCACGTGACCACACGCCGCTCCTTAACCACAGACGGAATAACTCCGTCTGGTTTGGTTGAAGGCCTGCGTGCCGGCAGTCAGCTGTCTGGGCTGAGAGAGGAGGGAGGGAGGGGAGAAGGGAGGGAGGGAGGGAGGGAAGGAGGCATCGGTGTGACCTTTCACATATTTTTCTTCAATGGAAACTGTGGGAATCCTGAGAAGCCGCTCGATGTAACGAGCTTTGTGAGTGACACGTGAGCTCATCCATCGGAGGACAGACGCGGCAAACATCTCAGACTGTGTCTGGACATGTCCCACCGGGCCTTGGTGACGTCCTCTGAGAACATTAACACGAGCACAGATGCACACACTGTTCTCACCTAAATGTTTGTGTGTGGGGGGGGGGGGGTGCGTAGCCTAGCACCTGGTAACCGTATAGCCTGAAACCTTATCGCCCGGCGTTCTCTGAGCAGGGCTCGTGCCGTGCTGGACTCTGTGAGAATAACGTGACGAAGGTCGGGGAGAGAAGTGACATAATCCACTGGTGGGGGGGGGGACGAGGGGGGGGCGCTACGGCCCCCGGACGAGGGGGTTTAGGATCCGTGCAGGGGGACAAAGGGCCCCACAGGCTCGGCCACAGGTGGCTTTTGCACGGCTGTTCGGTCGCCACATATGACGTTTACATGGAACCTTCAAGCTTTAAAAGGTGCTGCTTCGTATGTTGTTTTTGGTCAATATATATCAATTACTTCTCTCTAGATATATTTCTGAGAAGTCAAACATAGACTTTAACTTTGGAAAAATAAGACATTTTACAGTTTTTATTTTATGAGCAACGAAGCGCGATTTTAAAAACCAAGCTCATATCAGCAAAATACAAAATACACGCCAGGTTAGTAACTCTGTGAAACACAACAGTTGTATTTGTTCGCACGCATAAATATTAATGAACAAACAAAACTCTTCTTACAGTTCAAGGAAAGGGCAGAAAGTCCACTGTGCTTATTTAAGGCCTACACCTTAAATAATATTACAATGTTGTAGAGAACATGAAATGAATTTGGATAAGAAGATGATCCATCCATCCATCCATCCATCCATCCATTGTCAAACCGCTTATCCTGCACACAGGGTCGCGGGGGGGCTGGAGTCCATCCCAGCCAACTTCAGGCGATAGACAGGGTACATCCTGGATTGGTCGCCAGCCAATCGCAGGGCAACACAGAGACACACAACCATTCACACTCACATACATCTACGGGCAATTTAAAGTCCCCAATTAACCTGATCCCCAGAGCATGTCTTTGGACTGTGGGAGGAAGCCGGAGAACCCGGAGAGAACCCACGCAGACACGGGCCACTGGGCGGAATCGAACCCAGGACCTTCTTGCCGTGAGGCGACAGTGCTAACCACCACGCCACCGTGCCGCCTTAAGAAGATGATGATCTAAGATATTATGACATTTTATGCAATATATACATGAAAAAAATAATATATATACGTACATGCACATATACACCTGCATTAACTCCTCAGCAGTACTAATGAGTAATTGCAATGAATTCATCTGAGTGAAACAAATATGGTAAGAAAAATAACACAATGAATACATGCACAGTGATGAACCGATGGAAACCTTTTATTGAGGAACATGTTTTTGTGAAGTGGGAAAAGTCCTTTTCTTATTCGTTCCCTACTGTTGGAGATACAGTGTGTGCTTGAATGCTCAGCGGTATATTTAGGGGGAAGTAACATGGATTTACTGACCAAACGGGAACTTTACGGGAACTCGGCCCTCTGAAGTTTCTTCCCGGGACGCAGATGTTCAGAGACCCCGAACTTAAAATGTTCACTCGCCCTCACAGTAAAAAAAAGCCCCATTAAAGCGCACAAAACTCTATAGACTTCATACAAACACGAGGCAGTGAGGGACACACACATGCATGGACATGCACAAGTCTTTATTTATTTTTTTGTAATGAAGTATTTACACTGTACGCAGATGCATACATCAGGTTTGTTGGACAGTCAACAACACAAAAGCCACCTGGTAATGATGACAATCTGAACTAAAAGAGAAAAAAGGAAATGATAAATTAGATTAAGACCATTCATGTAGAGTTGAACACGTGTTTACATACATGTTGATGACCACAGGCCTGTTAGAGGCGGTGATAGAGGGCAGACGGTTCTTTAGGACTGCGGCCTCTAAAGTGACCGCCAGGGGGCGTTAAGACTTCCCCACAGCTCATTGGTGGCTCAAATGCTGCATTCGCAAAAGAGCGTCTCTGATTGGCTGATGTGGATTGAGTGGCACGCGGAGGTCCCGTCCCCAAAACCAAGGCGGAGTGATGAAGAAGGACGTGATGATGAGGGTGGAGGGGATTGAGTTATTTTTCCAAATGCAAAATTTAAAGTGACATCAGCAGTGTGACCGGAAGAGGGAAGCTGCTGCTGTTTGATCCGTTCAATGTTCAACGTTGGATAATAGAAGTGTCTCTAAAAAGATGCCGTTCAACACCTTAAAACAAACCGCAATCTGTTACACATGGAACACAAACATAGAATGTTCTATCTGATGTTATAATAACTAATATTATAACACGTTAGACGCAACTAACTTTATCTCCTGACACACTCGGACATTTAATTGACTTCACTTGAAGCAGGTCATCCTCTCTCCTCGATGCATCGCGAGCAAACCCCCCCAGGGTCAGCCCCCCAGGGTCAGCCCCCCCCAGCGCGACCTCGAGCAGCAGGACGCGGAAGTGACAACGGTTTCCATCTGGGCTGCGGGTTGACAGCTCCAGCCCCCACCCCCCCCCCCCCACCACCACCACCACCTAACCTCCATCCCCCTGTTACATAGAGGCCCTGCTCGTGGCCTTGTGTAATATTCTGATTGGCCGCTCTACTTGCTGTGGGCGGGGAAAGGGGGCGGGACCAAAGGTACTGTGATCTCACAATCAGCTGTTTTGTACGTCCTACATTCTGATCCGAGGATCAGCTGGAGGCAGCAATAAACAGAAGGAAACACGGATCTGCAGCGGACAAGAACATATTCATGTCTACATATATGTGTGTACATAAAGTAGGAGAGGAGGAAAAGCTGCAGATGTTTTGATCTGGGGGAAAAACATCGGTGTAACATTGTGTTTTTTTACACGAAGCCCTTCTTCTGAGAAGAAAGCCTTTTATTTTTGTAGCTTGTGTTTTAACTACCTCACGTAAAGATTATCTAAAGCTGTGCTTTAAACACTTGTTTCTTCTCCGTGTGAGAGCTCGTTTACAACTTGAACAACACTGCGAAGGCAGGTAAGCGATTCTTTACTCGTTTTCTTCGCGTTTTGCACGGTAGTGTGTGTGTGTGTGTGTGTGTGTGTGTGTGTGTGTGTGTGTGTGTGTGTGTGTGTGTGTGTGTGTGTGTGTGTGTGTGTGTGTGTGTGAGATCTCGAGGTGTCAAACGTTGTTTCTGCATTGCTGATTATTTCTTCCAGCCTGCAGAGAATCGTGACGTAATAGAACAGCTAGAATTACAATTCTAATTAAGAGGCTATCTTTGGCAATGACCTACCATAAGGCCACGGATGGATTTGATAGCGACACACCTCGACGTCCTGTTACACACACACACACACACACACACACACCGGTATGAAGCCTTTTCCAGCACAGCGGTCGCTGTTTTCTAATGTGGAGTCGATGGCGGATGCTGATGTGTGTCCGTGTGTATTTTCCTCACGTCCACAGTGTTAAATAGTCGTGTTGACACGGCGTTGTCGTGTGTGTGCGTAATGTTGGCTGAGCCCCGTCCGTCATTGCCGTGACCCTCGAGCAGCGCAGCTTACGCGGATGATTCAGTTGAGCCTGATTCTCTGCAGGTTCCTCCGTGGTTCGAGGTGTCTGCGTGTTTAGCGGACGTCGTGCCGTGTTTTATTCGTGTTGTTCACATAACACCGTGTTTAGCGGGCGGACGGTTGTCGACACAAAGTTGCATAAGGCGACGTATTCACGCGTCATTTTATCGGATATTTCCGCGTCTGTTCCCTCCTCCGGTGTCTTGTTGTTCTACGGTTGCACGAAAAAAAAAAAAGCTGGAGCTCTCTGGCAGGGACGGTGACGCAGGCGTGACGTCACGGGCGTCATGTGTTTTTTTTTGCGAGTCTCCGCCCATCCGCCCTTCCTCGTTCCTGTGACATCTTATTAATCACGCGATGTAATCAATCACTAAAGTGTCAGTGGTCTGAATGAGCTCATACGACGTCACGTGACGTGACGTGTTAATGCTTCATTGTATTACACTCATACAATGCATCCTACAAACATATCAGCATTTTCAGTGTTTTCTTTTAGTATTTAGGAGGATCTGTTTATTGGATTAAATTAAATGTATGCTTTTGTTAGTTGTTAATCATCTCATAATAATGATTATTTTAGTTAGTTATTATTTTAGTTAGCTTTGAATGAGATGTTTATATTTACATTTGGGTCCTTTTTAAAGAGCCGGCTTTGTACTACGGTAGCCCAGAGTGGACAAACAAAACAGAGATGAAATGACAGCGTTCATTATTTTTGCATAATCCCCTGTCATGGCCCTTCCCACTTGTTACACAGCTTCTGTTGGTTGCAATCTGCTACCTCACCACTAGATGCCACCAAATCCAGCACCCTGCACATAAAAAGTCATCCTCAAAACACCGGGTTGATGACCACATCTCATCAATTTCATTTAACAACCTGTGCACCAGACAGCTCGGTATGCATGCACCAATCATCATGACCCCTGTGGAGCTGCCAAACCGTAGCCGCAATCTTTTTAAAAAGCACAGAAATGTCCATCAACATCGCCTCGACTAAAACCGATGAAAGAAACACTCCTTCTGTCCCTTCGCTTTGTCACATACAAAACCTTTAGCATTAAAGGCCACTTATCAGTGTGGTAGTTGTGAGTGACTCTTGTACACAACCGTTGCCGTGTGTTACAAGCTCAAACAACTAGTGGTTATTTGCATCCTATCAGTGGCTGTATTGACACAAGCCAGACGGCCTCAAATTAGCCAGAGCAGCAAACAAGAGTGTGTGTGAGTGTGTGTGAGTGTGTGTGTGTGTGTGTGTGTTGTGTGTGTTCGCTGCACCTTATGCAAAGCGGCCTCAGGCCCTGTCACCCAAATTTTTGTTTATCTGGATTTGTCACGGCTCACATGACTTTCAGGAATGCACTAAGACATTATATGTGTTGACGACGGACTCAGTTCACTTTGACTTTGAGTGTGTGTGTGTGTGTGTGTGTGTGTGTGCATGTGTGTGTGGGAGGGGGGGGGGGGGTTCTTATGCAAAATACCCCACACAACTTCTGTGCGCCTTTTTTAGTTAATCGACCTGAATCTTAGGGTTTTTTACCGGGTGACCTAGAAACGAGCGAACCGGAGCGTTAAAAAGTAGAAGTCGCCTTCTATCTGCAGCTTTTGGCCTCATTTCCTCCCCCGGTTCATTTAGCCCTCATTTTCTCCCTCTGTGTGGGAGACGATTAAAGCGATCATCCCACCCGACGCAGCAGCGCAGACTAACAGGGGTCTTTTTTGTTTTGTTTCATGGTGATTCTCCAAATAAGGACAGAAAGTGTCTCGTCCATAACAAAGCAGCCATGCATTTGCCCCCCCCAGGAAATCACAGGCGTGTCCGTCAGCGTGCTCCGAAAACCGCTCACGGTTTGGCATTAAAACCTCTGCAACGCCGCAGATATATAAAAAAAAAATGAAGAAGGTAAAGGCTTTGTCTCGTGAGCCGAGGTCGTCTCAAACGTCCTCTGTCCTGTCGGCATTCTCCCACCGTCCTCCTCTTCGTCCCTGGCCTGTCCCGTCTGTCCTGAGACACTTGCTGATTGGTTATCTGAACCTGTGGAGTGCATGCGTCGTCCACCACCCTCCGGCTGGCCGATTTAATCTATGTGTTTGTGGAACGCGCTCTTAAAAGTTGTGGTAAACTGGCAGATTCAATCAATAATAACAGTGGACCAAGTGTGTGTGTGTGTGTGTGTGTGTGTGTGTGTGTGTGTGTGTGTGTGTGTGTGTGTGTGTGTGTGTCAGTGTCACCTAGAAGACTAATGTTGAACCCCGGCGACCTGTTGTTGAGGTCGTTGGTGAGACAAACCAAAAATAAGATCCAATTAAAAGGTCTTAAAAAGTACATTTGAGGCAAATAAAACCTTTTACAGGATATTTATTTAATGCAGATCTTATTTGATGCAACAAAGAAGTTCCCTTCCAGCGTGGAAAGAAGCTGAGAGCAAACAAAGTTAAAAGGAGTCGGTCACTTGGCCGGAAACACAACAACAGCCGTTGCTTTGCTGATCTTAAGGGTCGGACCTCATCGATGATGCAACTTCCTAAAATGAACAGCTTCTGTGTTTAACGACACGTTTCTTGTGCCACCGCGTCGCTAAACTCCGGTCAGAGCGCGTTGAGCTCAAACAATAGTTACTTAAAGACACACTGTGATGATCTAATGCGCAGGAAATGAACCCAGTGAGCGGCTTCTGTTTTTATGTTGAACCGCTCCTCTCATGACCACTAACCCCCCCCCTCTCTCTCTCTCCCTCCCTCTCTCTCTCCCTCTCTCCCTCCCTCCCTCCAGGCCTTTGCTCCAAACCAAGTGAAACCTTAAATTTGCACTACTGAAAGTCTGTCCTCTCTCTTTGTTCAAAACCGAGATCCAGCAAAGGGCTTCAAGTAAAACAAATTAAAACAAATCGCACTGAGAATTGCTTAAACGGCAACGAATCCAAAACGGCAGCTACAGATTTTTCTTTACGAAGACGAGCAGCGAGCGGCCATGTTCCAGCGCCTGAGCAACCTGCTGTTCGGGGAGGTGGAGGAGGTGGCGGCTGAGCTGAAGGGACCCAACGCCTGTGTGACGGAGGCCGACGAGGAGGGGTGGATGCTCGTCCACCTGCCAGGTGAGTCTCAGCTCGGACTGATACTGACTAACGCTTGAAGTAATGAAGGGGGAGATGGGGTGAGGTGGAGAATCAGTGGGGGGGAGGGGAGGGGAGGGGGGCGCTCTCCCACATGGCCGTCACGCCCGAAGAAACCGAATTCTGCGTAAACGTGCATCTTGAATCGCGACATAAAACCCTGAGGAGAGTCGAGGCAGCACATCATCGCGGCCTTAGAGGGTCGACACAACTAATGATGTGACTCTTTTATGTTCTGTGTTCCCTCACCCCCCCCCCTTCTCCCCTCCTCAATATTATTTCCCCCCCCCCCCTGCATTCCCCCCCTCCCACACTGGTATGTGTGTGCGTGCGTATGTGATCCCTCAAAAAATGGCCCCCTTTCAACCCGCATGGCTTTTTGTTTTTATTTTTGGTTTTATAACGACATTTGCATCACTTTTATTACTCCCCCAACCCCCCGCCGCCCTCACCCCCCCCCCCCGGTCCGCCTTGCCGCCGCGTGCCCAGCAGAGTCTGAGCGCGTGACGCAGGACGCGACGGGGCCCCCGCTGATCGCACAATCGCTCCCAGACATTAACCAGTCAAATCAACAAGCCCCTCACACGAGGGCTGAAGGCCCCGCCCCCGCCCCCCACCCACCTCACAAGCGCCGCCGGACACACAAGGGTCGGGCGCCCGTGACCCCGCCGAGACGGGCTAGACTGTCCACGCCCTCCTCCACGCCGTCCGCGTCCCCCGGCTCCGGGAGTGAGTGCGGGGGCCGTGGCGGGGGCCGCCGCGGGGGGGGCCCGGGGAGAGGCTGCATGGATGAGAGCTGGTTTGTCACCCCTCCCGCCTGTTTCACTGCAGAGGGAGCCACCGCCGAGGCCAGCCCCATGGAGGACCTGCTCATCGAGCACCCCAGCATGTCGGTGTACGTCTCCCAGAGCAACTTCTCCATGGTCTCCAACGGCAACCTGTCCGTGGTGGGGGAGGAGGGCCTGGTCAGCCTGGCGAGCAGCATGAGGTGAGAGACCCGTCTTTGAGGATTGGCCGCGACCTTCACTTTGCCTGTGTCAGCTCACAATCCAACCCCCCCCCCCCGTCCCCCGTCTCAGCAGCAGAGTTGCAGAACCGGCCTCGGCCCCCGCCGCCTGCAGCTCCATGCCCACCAGGGCGAGCCGCGGAGCGGCCGCGCAGGCCGGCGCCCTGGCCAAGGTCACCCAGGTGGGCAGGGTCCAGCGCGGCAAAGCCCGCATCGAGCGCCGCCACCTGGGCCGCAACCGCATCCAACGGCAGAACCGCACCAGGGAGCAGCAGGTCCCTCGCCACGCCAACCACGCCAGGAACACCTTCCTCCACCAGCCCAGCATGCGCAACATCTGCCACTGAGCTCTGTACTGTGTCGAGTACTGCGGGGGCATTAGTAGAGTGTAGGGACACGCGAGATTAAATGTATTCACTCATCTGCACAATATACCCACCGACCCGTAGACGGCAGTAGACCGGCAGCTCGTTTCTCTCCTGGTAGTTTGATGTTGTGAAACAAGCCCTCTGCGTTCTGTGTAGACCTTCATAAAACTTCATTAATGTATTCAAACTACTACAAAAAAATCTTTATACAGGTTTACTTAGCAACAAAAATGTCTGAAAAACAAAAAAAAGTTTTAGTGTTAGTAAAATATCATTTTTCTTTTTTCATTCTTCCCCCAACTATTTCTTTCCTTTTAATGGATTTAATCATTGTGTTACATTTGGAGGTATTCAATTAAACAGCCACGTTACATTTCTGGTGGAAACCGTGAGACAAAGTCACGTCGCTCCCTCGTGTCTTTGCAGAGAAATCGACCCGCGGCGCGTTTACTCGCTCACTTCCAGCTCGACGAAGACGAGGGAGGCAAAACCCCCGTTTCATCACAGGAATCTGTAGACGTCATTAGAGGAATCGCATTACGCAACCGTCTGAGCATCAAGGAAACGGCCCCCTTGTTTAAATATTTCACCAAATTGTATTGGTGTTAATACACAATAAGATTTAGATATATTAGATTTGATATTGATCGATATTTGACACCTGATTTCTGAGACTAGGACAGAAGATAAATTACCTTCTGCTAGTTAGCTACGTAGCTTCTCCTCTTCCCACGATGGTGACGTCGCGTCACGGTTCCACCAGAAGAAAAAACTAAAGAAAAAGCTTGTTCCTTTCAGACAAGAAGAGTAGAAAAAGGAATCCGCGGCGATCCTCGCGCGCGCGAACCCAAGTTCAAAGTGCCCGGCACACGTCGGCCATGTTTCACCCCCACGTGTGCCGCGACCTCGCGTCATCCACGGCGAACGCCGGAAAGGAACGAGCGACTCTTTTTCTACGCCGCCAGTCGCTCGCCTTCAAACCGTCGCTGAGGAGAAGCTTCCTCTCGCACGCGGGAGGCGCGAGCGCTACCTGGTGCTCTCTAACGTGTGCGCCATTACCCCCCCCCCCCCCCCCCCCCACCCCCTCCTTCTGGCTCCTCCCCCCCCTGGCTCCTCCCACTCAGCAAGCTCCAGCTTACTGATACGTATTCAACAACAATAGTGAACAACGGTGCTGAAGTGTATACTAATGTTTGTAAATTATTCAAGACGTGGATGTAAGTTTGCGCTGTCATACATGTTGTCATACATGTGAGTCAAAGTTTTAGCGGCGTGCTGTGTGCTTGTTTTTTTATTTTTCTTCTCTTTTCTTTTGTGATGCTTTGTTTTAATTCAAATTATATGTGAGAAGATGTACTGAGGCGCTAAACGCTATAAACTCTTAAAAAAACAACAGGACATATTGTAAATATTATAAAAGAAGATTTTAGAACCGCTCAGTTAGACCTCCTGTGCAGAGGAGATGCCCTCCAGAGGTTCTCCTCAGCACAGCTGTCTGTGCCACGCGGCTCTTTAAACGGACGGCTTTGACGCAGATAGTTTGGAAAATGGAAAATATCTCGTCTTGGAGTATACACGTTATTTTCCCTCGATTCACGTACCACTAAGTTTCTTTCCTGCCAACAACAATGTACTCTGTTCTATTCAACATCTGTTTAATCAAAGGGACAGTTGACCAGAAATATACATGTGAGGGTATTTTATTTTGATCTGGAGTGAACTGTCCCCTTTAATATCTGTTAATTTATTATATAGTTATGAATATTATCTTTTATTCTGTTTGAAGGTGGCTTTTACGTGTCCTGTTGATTTCTCTGAATTGTGCAGGAGATGAATAAAGTCACACACACAAACACACACCCCCACACACACATATACACACACATATACACAGAAACAACCGCTTTTTCTTTGGACTTCCTCACTCACAAGCTTTCACTAACCGTTTGTCTGTGATATTTGTATTAGGGTTGTGAAATCAGACATAGTGTGAAAACAGGGCGATACTGAGAGGTCACAACTGAATGTGTGTGTGTGTGTGTGTCTCAATGTGTGTGTGCACGCACAAAATGTAAAGACCGCCACAAAGAGGTCCTGTTTGCCTCCGTTTTATTTCCTCCTTTCCTTTCTCACAACTGTCATGTAAACAAAGGAAAGGTGTTGTGAGTCGGTTGTGTGATTTTGTGGTTTCATGGGGGAAGTGATCCAACAGACAGGGAAACGAGGCAGGAGATCGTATATACATTAAAACAATAAGAATGAAATGTATCCTAACACAACACGATAGAATATGCTTGTATGTTTCCATTTAGTCGTGTTAAGCAAATACGAGGCGCTGAATGTGGAGAGTTAAATATGTTCTATGTCGTCTCCTAAAGTGATGGCAGCTTAAAAAACACATCTGGTTTTCTCCCCTGTCACTTTTATATTAGTAAACCCGTCCCATCATAAAAATATATATAGAGATATATTAAAAAATTGGTGTACAGTATGGTGATTGTGCCTTTCACTATTTCTGCATGGTTTTTGTGATGTACCGATTTTTCCATCCCCCCCAAAGCGGACGGCCGTCCGCTGACAGGCAAGACCTATATGCAAGAATCAATGGATGGGTTTTTCTCCAGCGTCCATTCAGAAAAAACACAGGTACCCCGCCAAAAAAAGGAAGAAAAAAAAGAAACAACAATAAATACTCAGGTTAACGCCTGAATCTTGTGTCGTTATTTTCGTGTTCGGGAGGCCGAGGGAACGGGAGTCGAAAAGACGGGACCTTGTTACTCTGGTATTCCAAACTGGAGCTAGTAAGAGAAGGAAATATTTATCAGGAGTATTAACTGTCAAAATACTGGTGGTGTGGTGATCAAGAGAGCGATGAGCTTAGCTTTAAAGTTTTTAACAATGCATCGTTTTAGAATGTGTTTCAGTTCACGGTCTATTTAAGAAGAGAAATGTATACAAACATTAGGAAGTTACACAAAAAAATAAGACAATATCTGCATTATACTACATCAATGTGTATTAAAGATGAATATAGAAATTGTTGGGATGTATAATATTAAATAGGATCTATATTTAACTTTAAAGTACAGTCCAAATAAGAAACGTGCCTTATAACAGCATAAGTACAGGAGTAAATCAGAGCGTCGTGGAGCTGATTTATTGCTGTAAAGTCAACGTGCTCACGTGACCCACGTAGCATCATTAGCAAACCGGCTAACTAGCCGCCTGCCCGAAGGCCTCGATGATTCGGCCGTGATTTAATGCTAATGTCGATCACGTTGCGACAGCATCTCGCCGTCCCGCCTTCAAAACAATGTCACCGGAAGAAGCGTCACGTCGTCACGCGTTCACTAATCTACCGGCTGTTAGCTACTCAGCTAGCCGTGATGCTAATCCCTCTGCGCGTCCATGTCACACACCGGAAACGTTGCTTCGCTTTACAAAGACCAACGTAGCTGGAGAAATACGTTTGACAAACAAACGCGTTTTAAAAAATTCAAATTCAACTCCCACGTTGTTCGCGTGGGGTTTCACGCGCTAGCATAAAGCGCCCGCGGGGGCCGTAACCACGGCAACAGATGCGGCCCCTCGGACCCGCACCGTCCGCCCGGCCGGTGACGTTGTGAAACTGCAAATGGCCGCGCGAGCCGCAGGGGTGAGTAGAGGGGGGCAGGTGGAGGTGGGTTGAGAGGAGGAGGAAAGCTGGGCGGGCCCGAGGGTGGGGTGGGGTGGTAATAGGAGCAGGTACTCGGAAGACCTGCCGGGACCCGTCTGGCCGCTCCGGAGACCTGGAAGGAGTTTCATCCACGTCTAAACGGATCGCAGTGATTCAACGCGAGCCGCCATCTAGCGCCCCTGCGCCGACGCCCCCGACCGCGGGAAGTGAGTGTGACGCCGGGCACGAGCAGCCGGCGCCGACGTCGTCCGACTCGACTGCGACGGTAACGCGCGGACCGCGGTCACCGCTCATCACATCTGAATCGCGGCCAGGTCGGATTACGCCGCGACGACGACAGACGCGTCGTCGCCCGTTTTCGCCGAGCCGCAACGCGAGGCCGACTTCGGCCCTCGGGGACCCTCGGTGAGGGGGCCGCGCGCGCACCTCGTCGCCAACGTCGCCAGAAATAACGCGACGTCCGACCCCCCCCCGCGGAGGAGGAGGCGAGCTGACCTGACGGGGGTGTTTAGCTGTGGGACGTGAGCGTCTCCGCGGCTCGTCGAAACGGTAATTGACGCGTTTATTTTCGGTGTACAACGTCGCATCTTCTGCGCCACAGACGCGTCCGTCGCGTGTCAACGTGTGTTTCCAGCGGGACATTATTTAATACACGGTGTCGATAGCGCGCGCGCACCTTTAGGTGTTTGTCGGAGGAGACGCCGCTGACCGGGCGAGCTGCGCGGTTTGTTGTGTTCTAAGGGTGGCCGGCACACGCACATCGTCACCTTCACCACCACCTTCACCACCACCTTCACCACCACCTTCACCATCACCTTCACCACCACCATCACCTTCACCATCACCTTCATCACCATCTTCACCATCACCTTCACACCATCTTCACCGCCACCTTCACCACCACCACCTTCACACCATCTTCACCATCACCTTCACACCATCTTCACCATCACCTTCACCATCACCTTCACAACATCTTCACCACCATCTTCACCGTCTTGGCCTGGGTTCACTGGGATTCTCAGATGTTGCATATGGATGTCCTGTCCTGACTCCCTTCTTCCTCCTCCCCCCCCCAGGACCCCCACCCTCCACACCCCTCCTTCGGATCAGCAGCAGCAGCAGCCATGCAAAGCCCTCCGCCTGAAACCGCGGCGGGGCACACGGGCGGACGCACGGAGGACAAAAGTGCCAATCCGGAGACCACCCTGGGTAGCGCCTACTCTCCCGTGGACTACATGAGCATCACCAGCTTCCCCCGGCTGCCGGAGGACGACAACGCCGCCGCCGCCGCCGCCCCGGGGGACAACACTCTGAAGCTGCGCAAAGGCGAGGACAACGCGCTGAGCGAGCAGGACACGGGTGAGTGGACCGGGTCAGCGGCGTGAAGTAGGTGGGGGGGGTCACCTCTGGCCTCATTGGTTTATTTGGACTTGGTCTGCAGCTTACACAGCTGGGACGCTGTCAGATGGGTCGGTTTGAATAATTCGGCAAGTAATAAGAAATCCTTAATATAGACAAAGACATTATCATATTCAATTAACTAAACCAACTGAACTAAAGATTGAAACCAAACAAACAAACAAAAACGACTGTTACAGTCGGGTGATTGACAGAAAAAGGACTCGGACCTTCCGTGTGGTGATCTTCAGCCTCCAGGACCACGTCTTTGCTGCGGTGACAAACTGAGGATCTAACCAGCCGTGGCTGCTGTGGCGTCAATAGATGCTGGAGTCGGATGTGTTTGGCTTTCTGTGTGTTTGTTACGCTCTGTTCTACCAGAAGCACACAGGTGGTTTGAGACATTTGGCTTTAAACGGGTGCGGTTCAGCTAACGACACATCATAACAAAACACAAACACACACACACACACACACACACACCCGTAACGCCACCGGCTGGTTTTGGTGTCACAGGACTGCGTCACACGTTGGAAATGGGTGTGGTCCAAGCAGGAGGGGAAAGGAAGCGTCTCCGCCGTGCAAAAACCAGATGGTCCCGATAGTCGAGTTCCATGTTTTCGGCGGTGGAATTATTTCCTTTGTTTGAAGCTGCTACTTGGATGCGAGAACCCAGACCCGTCTTTGAGGGAACGCGGCGATTTTTTTTTGCTCTCTCCCATTAACTCCCCGGGCCTCCTTTCCCTGGTTGCGTTGGGACGCCTCAGACCCCGATGTGTTCCTGAAGTCGGCCCGCCTGCAGCGCCTCCCGTCCTCGGCGTCGGACCTGGCCAGCCACGAGATCGCCTCGCTGCGGGAGACCCGCACGGACCCCTTCACGGAGGACTGCGCCTGCCAGCGCGACGGGCTCACCGTCATCATCACGGCGGGCCTCACCTTCGCCTTGGGGGTGACGGTGGCTCTCATCATGCAGATCTACTTAGGACCCCCCCAGGTAGGCGTGTGCGTGCGTCACTTTATGTGGAACGGAGCCGCTGTTCTCAAATAATCACATTTGTTCTCTCGCCAGATCTTTAACCAAGGCGCCGTGGTGACCGACGTGGCCCAGTGCACGTCCCTCGGCTTCGACGTCCTGGAGAGACAGGGCTCCAGCGTGGACGCCGCCATCGCCGCGGCGCTCTGTTTGGGAATCGTCCACCCTCACACTTCTGGAATCGGAGGGTGAGTGGTGGAAAGCGCAGGCGAGGGTCTCGGTGTGGACGCCAAGCCGCTGAACACGCTGTGCTGTGCCGGGCGCTTAGGGGCGGAGTGATGCTGGTGCACAACATCCGGAGGAACGAGACGAGGGTCATTGACTTCAGAGAGACGGCGCCGGCCGCCATCAGCGAGGAGATGCTGCTGACGAAACTCCACCTGAACGTAAGGGGGTCGTTTTTTGGACTGAGTGCATTGATTAGAATGATCCTTATATAAGTTTTTTATTTATTGATCAGTCCTGACAGCAATAATGGGATCGGATGCTGTGACGAACAAAGCTCTGGTATCTGTCGTCGGACTTAAATAAGCCCGTGTAGTTACTCTTTATAAGTTGATTATTATCGTTCGTAGTGGATTTAAGATTACTTGAGTTGTTTAGAAACAAACAAAAGGAAAAAAAGAGAAGAATCCTCAAGTGATTCTCGGTTGAGCGGCTTAGTGACGCGGGTCTGTCGAGTGGCGTTTGTGTTTTATTTCATTACATTGGTGTCACTTCCGCTCGTCCTGCCGTGTCTCTCACTAACCGCTGAGTCTGAGCAGAAGACGCTCCTCGTTTGTTTCTGTTAACGCGTGGCCCTGCTGCTGTGTTCCAGCCCGGCCTGCTGGTGGGGGTACCAGGGATGCTCAGCGGGCTGCACCAGGCCCACCAGCTCTACGGCAGGTACGCTGATGTGACCCGCGCCGTCTGCCCTCCTGTCAACGCACGCTTTCCTTGTCACGTTCTCGGTTTCGCGCTGTGAACTCCCTCCTTTCTCTTTCTGGGTGATTGGTTTTGAGACCGAAATAGCACCAGCGTTCCTTTGTGTCCCCGGTGAAAGACCCACCCAGCCGTGTCCAGAGAGAACACGGTGCTGTTTCCTTCTCCGGTGTTTTATTCTAACGATCCCGATGCCTCATCCGGTTAAAGCTGTGAGCCACACAGCCAAATAACCACTTAGAATATTTTTTATTTGGGGCACAAAACATCTCTCTGAGAAAAGCTGCGGTCAGATTGTAAGTGTGAGTTGTTGTTTTTATTTCTCAAAGGATGTCTCATGACTTTTGAATTCCCCAGAATGCCGTGGAAGGATGTGGTAACCATGGCAGCCGAAGTGGCCAGAACTGGATTTAATGTCACCCATGACTTGGGTAGGCGTGATGTTTAGTGACGCACCACCTTTATCAGCCGGCCGTGGTCAGATAAACGGCAGCTTTGATCTCATTGGCCCGTTTCCTCCCTCTGTCCCCGTCCACATGTCCGTCCGTCTGTCCCCCCTCCAGCTGAAGCACTGGCGAAGGCAAAGGACCAAAACATGTCGGATGCTTTCGGGCATTTGTTCCTGCCCGATGGTCAGCCTCCCCCGTCCGGGCTGCTCACCAGACGTCTGGATTTAGCAGCCATCTTGGATGCGGTGGCGTCTAAGGGGACGTCTGAGTTCTACAGCGAGAACCTGACTCGGGAAATGGCAGCAGCGGTAAGGAAGAACGTGTCCACTGTGGCTGTTTGAGTGCTCATAAATGCTGCATACAGCTGCTGCACAGCTGCACTTTAAACTCAGCCTTTCGTGTTTTGCTGCAGTGAAGTAATAATTCAAAACAAAGCGGGTATTTACACGGCATCGCACACAATAACCTCACTCTGCGGGACTGATGAAGGATTGTCTTTATCTTAAAATAGGCCGTATGATCATTTTGCGTCTTTAAGTCCAACCGGGTTAGGATGAAATGATTTATTTTGAGCGTCTTAACTGGTGACGGTTATATTTGATCAATAATTTGATCCGGCTTTAACTGCAGTTAAATATGTCAGAACAGAAAAAAAACATCACCCGACTACTCCTCTACACGGCATGTAGAGGAGTAGTTTCAATCAGGTTCCTTCCTGATCGAAGGTCGCGGTTCAATCAGGAAGGACCGGTTTGCTTAGTTACAGCACATTGTCATAAATAATAAAGAGGTTGGGCTCGATGCTTTAATACACATGTTGTCCCCTGTCGTACTGCCTTCGCGCTCCTCTCCGTTTACAGTTGTTTAATGAACTTCACAAAATGAGCTCCGATAAGAGAAGCAAAGTCCTGCTCTTTGTGTACAACGCTTGATTGAAGGTTCTCCAAAAATACAACGCGTGTAGTGTTGATCTAGTCCTAATATCAACAGGCCTTATTTGACTATGGCGTTTAGTAGGCGAGCTTGTTGAATATAATAAAGTATAATGAGTCCAGTGGCGACACATTTTACTCAGTAATCATATAAACATATAGGACCATGCATTGGTTATAGGTGCAGGCTGCAGGCGGAGTGCTCACAGAGGAGGACTTTGGAAACTACAGCACCGTGTTACAGCAGCCGGCGGAGATCATCTATCAAGGTGAATATTCGTTGAACTTTTGAGGAGTGAAATCACAAATGGTCTTTAATTTAAATCTGAAAAAAATAGACTACATTGACTACTTCTTTACGTACTTCCTTCTTACTCCCACGGTTTACAGTTTTTTTCTGTCAGCAGTGAAAAGAGTGAAAGTGACAGTTTATTTCAGCATCTGTTTCTCAGATTGTTGTCCATCATAAAGCTCTGCTAGTAGCATGATGATGCTCTTGGGGACCATAATCTGCAGGCAACAGGATTTTGGTATCAGAAACACCCAGGTGTGTGTTTGTAATCCAAATATTGACCAATCACGTTGGAGCAGGCTGTGGTTGATAGCAGGTAAAGGTCTGTGTGGAGGTGTGACTCATATTTCATATGGTAATTTGGTGGTTGGTTTTAAAAGGAGCTCGTAAACTGGATTGCTGAGAAGAAGTATCCTCAGGGTGCTTTTCTAGCATCATGATCAGGACTCGCGTTCTTATAAACACCGACAAAGTTTCAAAGGTTTTTACTCTTATTGAAAAGATTTCAATTAAATTCATTTTTTAGTTAAATGACAGCAATGAATGTTCTCATTTTGAAATCCAGATCATAAAAGAATTAAGGAATATTTTTCAATCTTGTGATTTTCTGGTTGTTTCTGAAGGACACCATGTGATGGCGGCCCCGGCCCCGCATGCAGGTATTGCCTTGATCGCCGCTCTCAACATCCTGGAAGGCTACAACATAACCAGCCAGGTGCCCAGGAACAGCACCTACCACTGGATAGCAGAGGTACTGCACGAGCCGCTACATCGATACAACGCTGCATCGCTACACTGCTACAACGATACAACGCTGCATCGCTACACTGCTACAACGATACAACGCTGCATCGCTACACTGCTACAACGATACAACGCTGCATCGCTACACTGCTACAACACTGCATCTCTACACTGCTACAACGATACAACGCTGCATCGCTACACTGCTACAACACTGCATCTCTACACTGCTACAACGATACAACGCTGCATCGCTACACTGCTACAACGATACAACACTGCATCTCTACACTGCTACAACGCTGCATCGCTACACTGCTACAACAATACAACGCTGCATTGCTACACTGCTACAACGCTGCATCGCTACACTGCTACAACACTGCATCTCTACACTGCTGCAGCGATACAACGCTGCATCGCTACACTGCTACAACACTGCATCTCTACACTGCTACAACGCTACACTGCTACAACGATACAACGCTGCATTGCTACACTGCTACAACGCTACACTGCTACAACGCTACACTGCTAGTACGCTACACTGCTACAACGCTACACTGCTACAACGTTACACTGCTACAACGCTGCATCGCTACAGTGCTACAATGCTACACTGCTACAGCGCTACACTGCTACAACGCTACAGTGCTACAGCGCTACACTGCTACAACGCTACACTGCTACAACGCTACACTGCTACAACACTACATTGCTACAAAGCTACAGCACTACATTGTGATACCGCTGCATTGCTACACTGCACAAACGGCGCGCAAAGGGCAGAAATCTGCGTGATTGTGACTGATGACTTGATTCTGCATTTCTCCCCCAAGGCACTGAAGATTTCTCTTGCCCTCGCCAGTGGACTGGGAGACCCCATGTATGACACTTCCATCTCAGATGTTGTCGCCAAGATGCTGAGGTAAGGATCCCTGTGTCGCTTTTTAAACACCCAATATATCCATTTGTCCTAATTTAATGAGGCATTACCATTGAACCTGGTTGTGTCCATCTCCAAGTAAATCACAGGCCTCCCTACTCCGCCAGATGATCAACGACTCTCAGGCTTTTCCCGTCGGACATTACGCTCCATCTTTTACCTTGGAGACGGGCGCAGCTGCCGCCCAGGTCATGGTGATGGGGCCGGATGACCACATCGTGTCAGTCATGAGGTACGTCCTCGTTTGAACTGCAGAACGTAGAGATGAGACCATAAACTGTTTAAACAGTTTTATGTTTACCATGTTGGGAATATGTGAGGGAATAAATCAAGAGAGAAGTAGAGTAATTATCTCATAGACCTTTAAAGGACCAGAAGGGTCGCCCCCTGGTGGTCACTACAGAGAACGCCGGTTCTATCTAACCTACTGGCACCAAGCTGGGTTCCTTGTATGTGCAAACATGCTGGGAAAAAATAATTCTAAAGAAGTGAAGCCTCTTGCTTGATTGGATTGGCTGCTTAGGCCGAGCGTGCGATAGGGAGACGTGTTTCTATCGATGCGTCTCGCTTTGACCGTTGCCCCTAAAAAGTGGGTGTCCTCTTGACTTGTGGGTGTTTTCAGCTCTCTCAACAAGCCGTTCGGCAGCGGGATCGTGACTCCTTCCGGAATCCTCCTGAACAGTCAGATCCTGGATTTCTCCTGGCCAAACAAAACCCGGGGCTCATCGCCCAACCCGGTACTCCTGCATTCTCTCTTTGTATTCCAGTAGTAATGGTATTGATTCCTTGATAGGGGACCGGTTGGCGCTCTCAGGCCTCACGTCTCTTGCGTTTGGTTCCAGCATAACAGCCTGCAGCCTGGGAAGAGGCCCATGTCCTTCCTGATGCCCACGGCAGTGAGGCCCGCCGTGGGCTTGTGTGGCACCTACGTGGCCGTGGGATCCTCTGACGGAGAGAAAGCTCTCAGCGGCATCACGCAGGTTAGTGTCGGACTGAAGTGTGGAATCACATCGCGTCTTTTTCTAGACTCGCTCGATGTCATTCGATTGAGTATTATTCTGTTTTGTGATGCCCGACAGGTGCTGATGAACGTTCTGTCTTCACGTAAGAACATGAGCGACAGCTTGGCGTACGGACGACTCCACCCGCATCTGCTGCCCAACATGCTGCTGGTGGACTGTGAGTTCTCCCTGACAATGCATCCACAGACAAATATAGCTGAGTCACTATTTACAGTTTTCATTTCCTGCTATAAACACGCAATATGCAACCGGAGAGTCCAGAAGTTCTCTTGTGCCAGTATTTACGTTGCAGCTGGATCACATGTGTGTGTACATTAGACCATAAGTAGACCATAAAGCAGGGGGGGCTTGGGGCGGGGCTACACACTGATTGACAGGTCTCTACCCCGGTGACGTCTGGTCTGGGAGTCATCCGTGTTTTTTTCCTACAGTTTTAAACAGTACTTAAGGACAGTTAATGGTAACATTTAAAAATGTATTCTTGATACTCAGTGTTTTGTCGTACTTGTAGGCTCCACCCTCTCTGTGTCACTTCTGATGGCAAATAATAAGATGGCGACGGCCAAAAGGCATAACTCGAGGCTTCAAAACCTCAGTCCACAAAACGGGGAAGTTTATATCCAGCCTTCCTCTGTTTCCCTGCAGCTGAGTTTGAAGACGAAGACGTGGAGCTGCTGCAGGCCAAAGGTCACAAGGTGGAGAGGAGAGATGTTCTCTCACTAGTGGAGGGCACCCGGAGAACCAATGACCTCATCATCGGGGTGAAAGACCCCCGCAGTGCTGACGCCTCCGCCCTCACCATGTCCAACGTGCCCTAGCGCGCCGTCAGCGGCTCACGCAGCGACGTTGTTGTGCCCTCGCGCCGACGCAGTAGTTTGTGTTCACAGTGTACGTCCACCGCTTCACGGCACCACTCAAAACTCCAGCCTTCATCACGCAGAGCGGGGCGCCTCCCTGAGGTCAGGCCCACCCGAAGAACACGCAAGAGCCTCGGAGTGGATTCACTCAGCGGACGCGAGGGAACACAGTTGAGAAAGTGTAACGGCATTTGTTGAGGCTAGTTGTGGGGCGCAGAGGTTGCATTCAGATTGTAGGAGAAAGGCAATTAACGACGAACAAATAGTTTATTTTGCACGAATGATCATTGAATACCGAACATTTGCTACACATGCATGCGTCAATCCGTCCACGGCCTCTCGCCACCGATCGTACTAACATATTTAAACACTGTATGAAGCCTCGCACAGTCACAGCTAAACTAGGATGTTCCAGACTGAAGGCAAGACGACACCGGTGCCCATCCTGCTCTTTGTGTGCCGTGTAACTGTGACTGTAGATATCGTTTGGTGCAGCTGATTGAGTTTTAACCCCTGCAATCAAATCAAATGGCTCCTTGGGACCAAGTCCAGAACAACTCGTTTTTTTATTAAAGTACGGAATTATCTGTCAACACTGCAACATTTTTACAGGTTAGGGTCACCAATGATATGTGTATTTAAATATATAATTTATGAAATTCTAACTGTTGCACGACGTTTTCTCATTGAAGCTTGTTGCTTTTAAAAAAATTGTTTTTAGAATGATCATCTTATTCAGTGATGGATTGAATGTTATCTGTCTGCTTTTTTATGAATATTTGTTGGGCTGCATCAATTATTTTTTCCATTGTAACAATCAGCTCATTTTAGGCTGTTATGTTGTTGTTGTTGTTTTTGAAGTACTTATTTTAGACAGTATATTTGAAGTAAGAACAAGCTTTTTAAAGCGTTGCATTCCAAAAGTGCTGCACTGTTATTCCGTTACGGCCCGCGCTGACTGATCAAATGAGCTTACCGTTTGGGCACCAGTGCAATACCACTCTTGATGCTTGTTTCCAGCGATGTAGAGAAACTCCAGTTTGCACTCCTGATTTTGTTTTCACCTGCATCTGTATCTGATTTTAATCAAGAAATCAGCACCGTCCAAACCCAAGAAATAAAATAATTGCACACATCCCAAATTTAAATGTTTTTCCTTTTGTTCCTCCACAAAAGTATATTTGGTGCACCTGACCTGGCTTTTTGGATGTCTGGTTATAACTTGTTATAAATTCATGCTAGTTTCCAGTGAACGTGCACGCCAAGAAAGATTCTGCTGTATAAGCACAACGTTTTTGAGGAATCAAAGCAATTCAACTCAAGTTTGTATTTTAGATACATTCACGGCAGTTAAACCAACGTTTTTCTTGTTTACTTAACAAAAAAAAAGTATTACATTGTGACATGATCCATCCATAGTCAACAGCTTATCCGGGGTCGGGTTGCGGGGGGCAACAGCTCCAGCAGGGGACCCCAAACTTCCCTTTCATGACATGATACATTAAATATATTAATCTTAGAAGTTAATAGAAAACATTCTTTACATTTTGCTGGAATTGTTTTTAACAACTAAACACTGCTGCGTTCTGTTTTGATTAAAGATAATCCGCTTTATCTGGGATTTTATTTTGACAAGCAATACCGGAAACTGTTTCTTTTTTTTTGTCCCGCTAGCTTGACGTTCTTCTGACGTGCCTGTGGTTCATGTTTTGTAGCTAATCCGGCTAGCAGATGTCGACTGGCCCAACTTAATTTCTAATGAACACATGTGGTAAGTTGTCTGCTTTTCCCTTGCGAAACAGTGGGAGACCCGCGTCGGGTTACTGCCAACTGAACGCGAAGCTAACGCGTTATGTTTCAATGCATTCGTGATGAGTTAGCTGCAGTGCTACGCAGCTAGCTTAGCTAACGCTAGCGGTTAACGTTCGGAGACGTCAGCAGGAACCGCCTCGACATTCATTTTTTGAAACCCTCTTTCATATCACTGATGGGAACGTATTGCTTCGGGGATGTTCGTATCGGCACAGCGGCTCGTGAACAGCGTGTGTCTCGCGTTCTTGCCGTCGGGTCGGATGTCGTTACGTTAGCCGAGGCCCGTGCTAACGCTAAAGCTAACCCAGTAGCACAACGGTCGTTGGTAGCGGATTTGACCAATGTAACATTTCTCTGACATGAATGCAGACTAACTCCGACGTCACAAGTTATTCATACCTGTTTAGGATGCGTGTTACGTGTATATACGTGAACCAGCTTTAGCATCGCCGCTACCGAGAGTGATGTCATTAATTCAACAATGTAACGTAAGGTTTATTAAAGAGTAAATAAGACATTTGTGTGTGTTTTCACCTGATGCTGTCTTTATTTACTGATTGTATCAGCTAAACCGTGTCTATGTGCCACTTGTGTATTGTTTATTAGGGGCGCTGGTTATTTATCTCTCTCTCATTCTCTCGCCATTATCAGCATGAAACGGTTCAAACGTCACTCCGCGTAAGAGGGTGGGGGCGGGGGGGACGATGGCGCATCGGTGTACCCCACCGTCGCCGTCCCAGAGGACCGATCATCTGGAGCCGGATAATGACTCCGACAGGGACTCCGGTGTCGGGGAGGAGGATGCTGACAGTTGCCATGGAGACGCAGGAACAGAAGAAGAGGAAGTCAACAAGCGCACAAGTTGCACCGAAGAAAAAAGCAGCGGGGGAGAGGGACAGGCTTCTGCCGTGTTTATTGCCTTCCGAGGGAATATGGAGGATGAGGACTTCTCTCTGAAACTTGACTCCATCCTCAGCGGAATACCGAACATGCTCGATATGGGTTAGTTCAACCTCTTATTTACTTTGGAACTAACGGGATGGACGTTAAAATGTGGGAATGTGTAAAATGACCCTCGGTTCTTTCCGCCCAGCTTATTACAGTTTGTTTAAAAGCTGGTATTTTCATGAAAATGCTTTTGACATTGATCCATCAACGTCAAAGTGTGAATTTTTAATTATTTCGTAAAAAAGTCATCTTACATTCACTGACTGTACATTTCCTGATTTATGTCGGCTATGTAAGTTCCAGCGAGAATATTGTGTCTCTCTAGATTTTATGTTTTCATCTTGTTTACACTGCAATCGCAACTTCAATCCTCCCCTCGTCCCTTTTTGTTTAGCGTCTGAGAGGCTCCAGCCACAGCACGTGGAGCCGTGGAACAGTGTGCGGGTTACCTTCAACATTCCTCGGGATGCTGCCGAGCGGCTCAGGCTATTGGCCCAAAACAACCAGCAGCAGCTCAGAGATCTGGGGATCCTCTCCGTGCAGATCGAAGGTAACAACACAGCTTTTAACCTCTGGGTCCTTTCAAAACAGCATGTGGGTCTTCAGAATAAACCATACAAACAACACGTATACGTGTCCCCTGTGTGGTGTTTCAGGCGAAGGGGCCATCAACGTGGCTGTGGGACCAAACAGGGGACAAGACGTCCGAGTGAATGGTCCAACTGGAGCACCTGGCCAGATGAGAATGGATGTTGGCTTTTCAGGTCAGCCTGGTCCAGGTATTAGTTTACTGAATAGATTACACATGGTCTGTTGTTTTCTGTCCCTTATTCAGTTTTAATTATTTTCTCATTTCCACAAATCTAATTAAATGTGCATATTTCCTTTAGGTGGGGTAAGGATGGCTAATCCGGCGATGGTTCCACCTGGACCCGGCATAGCAGGCCAGGCGATGGTACCAGGCAGCAGTGGACAGATGCATCCTCGTATTCAGAGACCTACTTCACAGACAGGTTCAGGTCTTTATTTCTTGTATGTTAAATGTTGAACATCTCTCAGTATAGACGGTACACTACCAATAACACACTAGGGCAGAAAAACAACTGCATGCATCTCTCCAACAGATGCTACGGATCCAATGATGGCAGGTATGTCAGTTCAGCAGCAGCAGCAGCCACTCCAGCACCAACAGGCTGGTCCCCATGTCCCAGGCCCAATGCCTCAGGCCGCCCATCACCTGCAGGCTCTGCAGGGCGGGAGGCCACTCAACCCGGCCGCCCTGCAGCAGCTACAGCAGCAGCAGCAGCATCACCAACAGCAGCAGCAGCAGGCCCAGCAGCAAGCTCAGCTGTCCCAGCTCGGACCCCGACCCCCGTTCAACCCGTCGGGTCAGATGGCTGTGCCTCCTGGCTGGAACCAGTTGCCCTCCGGGGTCCTCCAGCCACCGGCCACCCAAGGAAGCCCTGCCTGGAGGAAGCCCCCACCCCAGGCCCAAATGGTTCCACGTCCCCCCTCCCTTGCTACGGTCCAGACTCCCAGCCACCCTCCGCCCCCTTACCCATTTGGCAGCCAGCAGGCTGGGCAGGTGTTCAACGCCATTGGACAGCTACAGCAGCAACAGCAGACAGGAGTGGGGCAGTTTGCAGCCCCCCAGCCGAAAGGCCTGCAGACCGGCCCCGGTGGTGTCGCAGGACCGCCCAGACCCCCTCCGCCCCTTCCACCAACTTCTGGGCCCCAGGGCAACCTCACCGCCAAGTCCCCTGGTTCCTCTTCCTCTCCTTTCCAGCAGGGTTCACCGGGGACTCCTCCCATGAGGCCGACGACCCCCCAGGGTTTTCCCCAAGGCGTTGGATCACCAGGAAGAGCCGCCCTCGGGCAACCGGGTAACATGCAGCAGGGTTTCATGGGAATGCCCCAGCACGGACAGCCTGGGGCCCAAGTTCACCCAGGTGGGTGGTTGTTCTCCTCGTCCGGCTGAAACGGCCCTCGCGTCTCTTTAGTGTGCTGTTCAATGGTAAAGTACCCCGATGTCTGCCTTAACGAAATCAACAAATCCTGATTACAGGCATGCCGAAGCGTCCAATGGGATTTCCAAACCCAAACTTTGTCCAAGGTCAGGTGAGTGGCAGCACTCCAGGAACCCCTGTGGGAGGAGCCAGCCAGCAGCTTCAGGGCAATCAGGCCATGACTCACACAGGTAAAAGTTTTCCCGTTTACTTACGCACACAAAAATCTAATGTCTCGTGTGAAAATGACAATGAGGTCACATGTTTGAAATTTAAAAGATAAGCTTTTGTTGTTATATTGCAAATCTCTAGGAAAGGCTCTTTGAATGAAAACAAAACCACCACAACTGCTGAATAATGGAGGCTACATAATTTCTCTATACTACACATGAATAACTGCTAGTATACATGTAAGAGTTGTTTTTCCCACTGAAATTGTAGCACGATGGCTAAAATGAATTGATAAGTTCTGATGATGAAAAATATGTAGCCTGTAGTTTGAGTAACTATGAATTAAATCAGCAGCGTAGAGGTTTGTTAACACCACAGTTAGTGGTTTAAATCGACTGGCATAATTAACAACAGTGTTTCCCCAACAATCAAGTGTTTCCCGTAGGTTTAGGGGGGTGTAGTAGTCGGGTAAGGGGTTCGGGGCCACACAGACATATTCGGCATATAGTCATGTCAGTGTGGAACTGCTGCGCGTGGAAAAATAACACACTGTCAATGGGCTGCACTATTTACAGGCCGTATGAACCACATTGAGGACGACTCCATCTAGTCTTGTGTACGTTTGTAAAATATTGCTAATGCAACATTCATAGCAGAAGCATTTATGATTGTACAATAGTTGTATGAAAACAATAGCGTCATTTTGACGGATTGTTCCTCGTGGTAGATCTAATGGTGCTCTGGTTAAATAAATACGATTTAAATGAATCGTGGTTTTGTGTCTTATTAGATCTATATTGATCTAAATAATCAATCAAACACGTACATGGGAAAGGACCTGCTCCCTACTGAGAGAGAAATTCATTTTTCTAAGCCAACAAAACAAGATGATTCTTAAACCCGGGTCATTACACACATGAAAACATAGTTCTGAATATTGTTTTCTGTTGACAATGAAGGCCCCTAAATGTGACCCACAGTTACTTTTTAAACAACTGCTCTTGTGTGTCACGCAGTGGCTTAACCTGCGCTTATCAAAGGACATTTTAACTTCTTACCATTCTGCTTTATTTATTGTTTCCCAACAGGAGCTCTGCCGTCGGCCTCCACGCCCAACTCGATGCAGGGTCCACCCCATGCCCAGCCCAATGTTATGGGTGTACAAAGTGGCATGGCAGGTCTGCCTCCCGGTACAACCGCTGGGCCTAGTATGGGCCAGCAACAGCCGGGCCTCCAGACCCAGATGATGGGCCTCCAGCATCAGGCCCAGCCCGTGTCTTCCTCCCCCAGCCAGAAGGTTCAAGGCCAGGGTGGAGGTCAGACTGTTCTCTCAAGGCCCCTCAGTCAAGGGCAGAGAGGAGGGATGACCCCACCCAAGCAAATGATGCCTCAGCAAGGCCAGGGGGTGATGCATGGGCAGGGTCAGATGGTTGGAGGCCAAGGGCACCAGGCCATGCTCATGCAGCAGCAGCAGCAACAAAACTCCATGATGGAACAAATGGTTGCCAACCAGATGCAAGGCAACAAGCAGCCATTTGGAGGCAAGATCCCAGCTGGAGTCATGCCTGGCCAGATGATGCGTGGCCCTGCTCCAAACGTTCCAGGTAACATGGTTCAGTTCCAAGGCCAGGTTGCCCCCCAGCAGATGACTCCACAACAGCAGCAGCAGATGGCTCAACTCCAACAACAGCAGCTGCAACAGCAGCAGCAGCAGCAACAACAACAACAACAACAACAACAGCAGCAGCAGCAGCAACAACAACAACAACAACAACAACAGCAGCAGCACCAGTTGCAGCAGCAGCAGCAGCACCAATTACAGCAACAACACCAACAGATGAACCAGCAACAGCCCCAGCAGGTTCCTATCGCCGGCAACCCTAATCAGGCAATGGGCATGCATGGGCAACAGTTGAGGCTCCCTGCTGGTCATCCTCTTATCCAACAACAGTTGCAACAGCAGCAGTTGCAGCAGCAGAAACAACAACAGCAACAAGCCATGTTACAGCAGCAGCAACAACAACAACAACAACAGGCAGCTCAACAGCACCCCCATCCTTTGGGAGATCCTAATGGTGGGACAGGGGACCTCGGGGTCCAACAGATGGTCCCTGATATGCAGGCGCAGCAGCAGCAAGGTATGATGGGGGGCCCACAGCACATGCAGATGGGAAACGGCCACTTCGCCGGGCACGGCATGAACTTTAACTCACAGTTCCAAGGCCAGATGCCGATGGCGGGAGCCTGCGTGCAGCCGGGAGGCTTCCCAGTCAGCAAGGATGTAACTCTGACTAGCCCGCTGCTGGTCAACCTGCTGCAGAGCGACATCTCAGCCAGCCAGTTTGGGCCAGGAGGAAAACAGGGCGCCGGTGGGGGCAATCAGGCCAAACCCAAAAAGAAGAAACCGGCGCGGAAAAAGAAGTCCAAAGAGGGAGATGGACCACAGCAAGTAGAGGGACTTGGGTAATAATTTTCTGTTTCTTGCAGGTTTGTTTTTGCCATTGTGGGCAGTTGAAGAAAGTTATTTCTGTGTTCCGTTGACTGAGTGATTGATTCAGCAATCTGTTCATTCTCTCAGTGGTCTCGATGCGGCTGCTGGAATGGAAGATTCCGAACTACCAAATCTGGGTGGCGAACAGAGTTTGGGTTTAGAAAACTCTGGCCAGAAACTCCCCGAGTTTGCCAACAGGCCTGCAGGTAAATCATTTTTTGATTATCTTGCATTCAGTCGCTGATTCTTTTAGTCGTAGCAGCCTGACGCTGCGCTTTAAATGTTCCTTTGCTCTCACACGGATTTGTATTTACCTCTCTTCACCTTATCTAGGCTTCCCTGGCCAGGCTGGAGACCAGAGAGTATTACAGCAGGTACCAATGCAATTTATGCAGCAGCAGCAGCAGCAGCATCAACAACAACATCAACAACAAATGCAGCACATGCAACAGCAACAGATACAACAGCAACAATTGCAACAGCAGCAACAAATACAACAACAAATGCAGCAGCAGCAAATACAGCAGCAACAATTACAACAACAGCAACAGATACAGCAGCAGCAGCAGATTCAACAGATGCAGATGCAGAGTCTCCAGAATGCTCAAGGGCCACAGGGGATGACGGGGCCACAGGCTCCGGGTCAAGGCCAGCCCCAGATGCACCCTCACCAGCTGCAGCAGCAGCCTCAACAATCAAACCTGCTGCAGCAGGTATTACACGAGGCATTCAAACCGCAGAAAAGCTTTACATAACAGTTTCTAATACCATTTTAATCCACTGAGTTTTAAATAAAGCACCTCTTTTAATGGTTATCCTCCTTTTGCATCTAAGCAGCAGCAGCAACAACAACAACAGCAGCAACAACAACAGCAGCAACAACAACAGCAGCAACAACAGCAGCAACAACAGCAGCAACAACAACAGCAGCAACAACAACAGCAGCAGCAGCAACAACAGCAGCAGCAGCAGCAAATGTTGATGATGTTGAAGATGCAGCAGGAGCAGGCAAAGAACCGCATGTCCATCCCTCCAGGAGGACAGATCCCTCCTAGGGGCATGGGCAATCCGCCTGAGGTCCAGAGGCTTCCAGTCTCACAGCAAAACAACATGCCCGTAATGATCAGCCTTCCCGGACATGGAGGGGTACCGCCGTCTCCTGACAAAGCAAGAGGCATGCCCCTGATGGTGAACCCCCAGGTGAGGGCTCACAAGATCACCTGTGAGGGCCCTATTATTCATTTATTATCTTGGGAGTGAAAAAGTTCACATTTTGTATTTGTTCTCCACTCTAGCTTGCAGGAGCTGTACGAAGAATGTCCCATCCGGATGCAGGGCAGGGTCTTCAAGGCGCTGGGTCTGAAGAAGCCATTGCTCATCAGAAGCAGCCTGGCGGCCCAGACGTTGGGCTGCAGCATCCTGGAAATGGGAACCAACAAATGATGGCTAATCAGGGCTCCAACGCTCACATGATGAAGCAGGGCCCTGGTCCATCCCCAATGCCCCAGCACACCGGAGCCAGTCCCCAGCAGCAGCTACCTAGTCAGCCTCAGCAAGGGGGTCCCATGCCGGGCCTTCATTTCCCCAATGTACCTACAACCTCCCAGAGCTCCAGGCCCAAAACCCCCAACAGAGCGAGCCCCAGGCCGTACCACCATCCTCTCACCCCAACTAATCGCCCACCCAGCACCGAACCCTCCGAGATCAACCTTTCACCCGAGAGGCTTAATGCCTCCATCGCAGGCCTGTTTCCTCCCAAAATCAACATTCCTCTGCCTCCCAGGCAGCCGAACCTAAACAGGGGATTTGATCAGCAAGGTCTGAACCCGACAACTCTGAAAGCCATCGGCCAGGCCCCTCCCAGCTTAACCTTACCAGGCAACAGCAACAATGGCAGTGTGGGCGGAAACAACAATCAACAGCCGTTCTCAACTGGCTCTGGAGTAGGAGGTGCAGGCGGTAAACAGGACAAGCAGCCTGGAGGGCAGGCTAAGAGGGCAAGTCCCAGCAATAGCCGGAGGTCGAGTCCAGCCTCGAGCCGGAAGTCGGCAACCCCGAGTCCAGGGAGACAAAAGGGGACAAAGATGGCGATCAACTGCCCTCCGCCCCAGCAGCAGTTGGTCGGCTCTCAGGCGCAAACCACTATGCTAAGCCCGGCCTCAGCACTCCCAAATCCGCTATCTATGCCGTCACAAGTAAGTGGGGCAGTGGAGGCTCAGCAGACCCAGAGCCCCTTCCACGGGATGCAAGGGAACGCCGCCGAGGGAATCCGGGAAAGTCAGGGAATGGCTACGGCAGAGCAGCGTCAGGTGCCTCAAACGCCGCCGCAGCCTCTGAGGGAGTTATCAGCTCCTAGGATGGCGAGCCCCCGTTTTCCGTTGCCTCAGCAGCCTAAGCCTGACTTGGAAGTGAAGGCTGGGACAGTTGATAGGCTCCCTGTGCAAACGCCGCCTGTGCCGGACTCCGAGGCCTCACCTACTCTCAGGGCAGCGCCAACCTCCCTGAACCAGTTGCTGGATAACTCTGCTATCGCAAACATGCCTCCTCGGGCCGGACAAAATACTAATGTCAGGGATGTTATGGGAAAGGACAGCCCCAAGTCCGCTTTGGATCCAGAGAGACCACTCCACACTAATTCCCAGGGCACAGATATGTCAGCTGCTGTCGCTTCAAATGCATCGGAGGCCAAACCTCAACCCGCTGTCCCAATTCCTACCAGCAGTCCAAATTTACATCCCGCCTCAATTTCCAGCTCGCACCCTTGCACCAACGTGACCTCTCAAACTCCCCCCAGCCTCAGCCAGAGCCTCATCCCAGGCCTCGGTAATCAGCCCGGTCCAAATGTAAAACCAACGCCTGCCATCTGCCCCGCCCTCAGTACTGACACAAGTGGAAGCCCCAACCCAGTCTCCTCGGGTCAAAGCAGTCCTGCCTTGACAGTCGGCACCAGTTCTAACTCCAGCTCAGCTCCGAAACCCGGGACAAGTGTTCACTCAGTCATACAGATCCCGGCCTCTTCTAGCGCAATTCCCCCCAATCAGATTACTGTGTTTGTCACCTCTAACCCCATCACCCTCCCCGCTCCTCCCAAGGCACCCGCATCAATGGCCTCAACCATGGTGGCCGTCCCCAACAAGAACATTAGACCTCAGGACATCCGGCAGCAGGCCCCTGCCCCCCGCCCTTCCCAGTTCATCACCCCCGCCCCTGTATTTATCAACCCTATTTTCCAAGTCCCGGGAGCATCGGTGGCTCCCAATTCCACAATGGCCTCACAGTCCGTTGCTATGGTGGGGCCCATCCAAGTGTCCACTGCTAACATCCACCTTGCTCCTGCCCCAAGCTCCACCCAGTCCTCTGGGGCTAACATGGCCAGCACTCAGCCCCCCAGGAGTGCTGCTGGACAGGTCCAGATCACCACTAGTGTTCCCTCATCAGTCCCAGTTGGTACTCTCCCACCCCCTCACCAAATGAACCAGGGGGCTCCCAAAACAGAAAATCTAGGTGAGGCAGGTTCGGCTCAGAAACTCAGTCCTGCAGTACGCCAGCCGTCTCCCCATCCAAGCCCTGCAGCATCATCTGCCTCCCAGGCAAACCTGGCTTCTCCTCCTCTCTCCTCTAGTCCTGGGGCTGCTAACCCCACTCAAAAAAAGCCCATGTCGCCACCCCCCGCTCCCCAGGTAAAAGGGCAACCTTCACCGGCTCCCGCCGTGGTTTCTGCGACAGCGGACTCCCATCAGAGTCTTGTAGAAAGAACTGGGCAGGGCCCCCCTGGAGCCGTACCACCACAGGTCCTCCATCCTCCTGCCATCCAGATTGAAGCTATAGCTCCACCTACAAGTGCTCCCGCTGCCTCCAACAACATTACTGCGCCAACTGCCTCCTCTCCAACCCCAGCTGCCAGCCAAGTGGCTGTTCCCACTCCGATCATCAGCCAGGCTCCAGTGCCCTCGACGGCTGCAGCCTCCAACCAGGCCCAGGCTGTAGCTCCTCAACCTCCTGCAGTCGCCCTAGCTGGCGCCTCCACAAGTGTCGCTGCTACTTTGGTCTCCACTGCTGCTCCCGTACAAAGACCTGTACCGTCTGTTGTTCCGATTGTTGCTGGATCTGGACCTTCTCTGGAGGCTGTCGCCACCACATCCTCTCCAGTTGCAAACCCCAGCGGAGTTCCCCCTGCTCAGCCTAACCCCCCAGCTGTGGAGCGGCCAATGCCGCCTACTGCTGCATCGGCTGCAATCACTCAGACCTCCCCAGGTAAACTCAACTTTCATCTGAAGTCCTTAAACCAGGAAGTGATTCCGTACTTTCTGTAATTTCTGTTCCTTTGGCTCCAAGTCACTGGTTGAAAGCTGCATTTTCTGTAGTGACCGCCAGGGGGCGACTCCTCTGGTCCCATAGAGTGACTGCTCTCCTTACGTCTATAGATTAACATGGAGCTCCTCATGTGGGTTTTACTTGAGGAATCACTGAAACATTCATTGCTGAATTATTTATTCCCCCCCAGTATCTATTCAACAAGCCCCACCGTCCCAAGAACCTGCTGCCAGTGAGAAGACGGGTGAGTCTTTTTCAGAAGTTGTCCATATAATCTCTTACTCGTCTCGAGGAACCAGGCGGCGAAGAGTTGACTCTTGTTTTCGTCCCGTTCAGGTGAAGAGGTCTTGGCGAGTTCAGAGCAGGGGTAAGACTCCTCGTCGCGTTTTGCATTCTTTCAACGTCTTGTTCAATAGCTTTGACGTCTCGGGGTCTATCAAAGGTGTCCCTTCCTACTACTGCTGATCCCCGAAAGTCTCAAACATCTCTCACTCTGCTGAGACTCATTTGGGAGGCACACGGTGAAGACATTTGGTTTGTGTGATCGGCATGAGACGATATAACCATTCCAATGCGTGTCAGAAGCTTAAGGGAACAGTGTGTAACATTTATGGGCCCTTTGTTGGCAGATAATGGATATAATATTCATACCTATGTTTCCATTAGCGTATAATCGCCCAAACCACAACCATGCTGATGGGTTTTTCTTAGCTTAGGTCATTTATATCAACCGAGGGGAAGAGGTCGCTCACCACCGACTCCACAACCAACTCGCCACGACGGCGCTCGTGCTTTCATTACTGCGTTTTAATGTCCCCTCTTGTTACATTGCAGCACATATTTACTCTGAACCTTCTGTTGAGCTCCTCCAACTACACACACACACACACAGACACACACACAATGCTTGTTCCTGTACGTAAGACTCCCTCTAAACATCGGTGAACATTGAAACCTGAGACCTGATTCACCGCCACATGTTTACACAAAGCAGCCAGGGGGACAGAGGAGGTGGACATTAGGACAGAGGACATGAGGAAGGAGGACACAAGGACAGAGCGACACTCTGTGTTATTTCATAAACTTCACTCAGAAGTGTTTTATTGACATTTTACATGTTGCTCCCAGCGAGACATGAATAACTAAATGTAACTGCTGCTGCTCTAGCGACAGTATTTATTGATGCCTGAATTATAAATAACTTCTGTTTTAAAGTATCCATTAAAGAATGAATGATTTAGTCTCGTTGATACCGAGTATTGATCAGAGCAGCTCCTCGTGGTGACGATCAGCAGCCTGCAGCATGCCGTTAAAACGTACGCACTGTTCCTTTAACTGCGAGCCAATCGTAACGCGGCGCTCTCCCCGCTTGCTTGTTTTTTGTCTTTGATGTGGATTGGGGAGTGACGCCGTGTTTGTGCAGCACGGTTTATAGTTCACCGCTGTTCTTCCACTTCTATCACAGATGGGCAAAGAAAAGAAAGGCGCCCATCAACTTAGTGCCAAGGTATGTATTTTAAAGTCGCGCCGCGCTGCAGCGGCGCATGTCGGCGTAGCGGACGGAGGACGGACGTATCTGTGGTAGACGAGGAAAAACAGCAGAGTCCCGAGTGGCACTTTTACCTTTCACCGAGCAGAGATAACTCGAGCACTGACGTCTGTAACGTTGCCCCCCCCCCTCTTTGTATTTCTTTTCTCCTCTCCGGTCCTCCCAGGGCTGCGGTGGAGAAGCCCAAGGGGCCGAGCAGGCGCAGCTCGCGGGCGGAGAAGGAGGTGGAGGAGGAGCCGGTGGCGGACAGCGGCGTGAGGAAGCGGTCGGCCCGGCCCGGGACCAGCGCCGCTGTCAAAGGTGACTCAAACACTCGTGAAATGACGCGGGGAGATTATCGACCCGAAGCTGAGGCTCGGCCTTAAAGCGACATCAGACGATACACCTCATGAATCCACATCAACACAGAAGTTAAGATATAATGTTATAAAAATGACTCCTCTGCTCCCATAGACGTCTATGAGAAAATGACTCTACTTCTTTGGCAAAATCGCCAAATTCAAGGCCTCCAAACATCAGCCCACAAACCAGCGAGTGGTGTCCCGGCGCGCTGAGGAAGCACACGTTGATATTTAATGGCCCAGTCCTGCTCGGGGGCATCGCTACCGGTCCTCCTAACACCTGTGTCTCCTCCTCAGCAGCAGAAGCCGGAGCGAGCCCCACGCAGGCCAAACGAAGGAAGTCCAAATAGAAGCCGCTGCAGCCGTGATGGACCCTGTGGAACCGTACTGTAAATGTGTTGTTTTCTTGTCTCCCCGCTGTGACCCCCCCCCCCCCCCCCCCCCCCCTTTAGATTATAAACTTTTCAGCGGAGGAAGAAACCAATGTACAGATTGTGTTTTTAAAATAGTCATGGTTCACGCTGTCATGTGCGATTGTAGTTAGTGTGTGTGCAATACAGTATGTGTTGTTTCCTTTCGTGTTTCTTTTGATATTAGATGCTGGATTAATCACGTGAAGACTGACGGTGGAGCTTGTCATGATTGTATAATTATGTTGTAAAACTGAATTAAATTTTTTACTGCTTTTTGTCCCGTGACGCTGTGTTGAAAATGAGTCTGAATTAAAGTATTTTTGACGAGCACGACGCTCCTGGTCCGCTTGTGCACCTTTGGTTGGGGGGGGGGGGAAAGGCTGCGCGCGGTGTTTCCTCCGGCCGCGTGCGCATGCGCAGTCGGGAGCCGCTGGGACTCCATTCCAGTCCGTGGGCAGAGGTTTCCCCGAGCCTCCATCCCCAACAGCTGCTGCGACAACTTCACCTGCTTCACCAACACCGAGCGGCCGACCATGAGCGGGGGGCACGCACACGCACACGCGCAGGTACCGTTCACCTTCACCCGGAACGAGCCGTGCGCGCGCGCGCGCCTTTGTGACACCCGACGACAAATGTCATTGTGAACAACGTCGCTCGAGCTAGTGCAATAAGTTGTTAGTGAAAACTTTACAATAATGTGCCGTTTGGCGTATTTTGCTTTATAATAATAATAATAATAATATAACACATTTTGTCCAAATGTATTCAAGGGTTCATTGTGTGTGACGACTGAAACTTGAATAACCGAGCTTACCGGCATTTTCAAAATTGCGATATTGAAATGATATTTCTTCATAATTTCCAGGTGAATTCTGGATCTAAAGGAAGCGGTAGGTCCTCTGACGGGGTTTCCTTATTTACTGTGTCTCCGCGATGTCTGTGGTGTTTTTAAAAGGACAGAAATGGCGTCCCAGAGACTAAGTCCCTTCTCCTGCGCTCTCTCACGGCTATTGTTCCAAAACGCGGTCTGAAACGCGCGCTCCCGGACCTGCTCGGCGTCCTCCCTGATGTGCACGCGCTAATTCCGCGATGCGCGCGTGCAAACGCGGCGGATTTTGGAGCCGAAATTGGGGCTGAGGACTTCGTCTCTGCGCCATTTTATTTTTCTGCGTGCAGCGGCCGGGGGGGGGGGGCACCGATCACACAGCCGACCGTGCGCCGTGATATGGAGCCGAGAGCTGGGCGTTGATCTCCTCTCCCCGGGCCCTGTCTCATCACCTCCATCACCATCACCTCCATCAGCACCAGCAGCCAGACACCCAGCCTCCATCTCTGAGCTGCAGGCTCACACCTGAAGTCACAGAGGAGAAAGTTGCAGCCCGTTATTAAGAGCATATAAGCATGCAGCACTGATGCCCCAAACACACGTTTAATCCGCTGTTATTTAAATTTGTGCCTGACGTGAAGCAAAGCATTGTGGGGGAATTGATTTATAGTCACCTGAGATCCGATGATTACCCCGTTCATCAAAGTGCCGTGAGACCCGGGGCGCCACGAGGCGATGATGGAGCCAGAAGAGGTCCGTCACCCAGCGGGCAGCATGTAGGACACGTGCACAACGGCGTCCTCTCCGTACAGGTGTGGCCGGGCAGGATGGTTGTAGGTCAAGTCAAGTCATTTTATTTTGTATAGCCCATTATCGCAAATTACAAATTATCCTCAGAGGGCTTTACAGTCTGTACACATACAACATCCTCTGCCCCGAAACCCTCCATCGGCACAGGAAAAACTCCCCAACAAATGAAAAAACCCTTACAAGAGGGAAAAAAGGGAAGAAACCTCAGGGAGAACGTCAGAGGAGGGATCCCACTCCCGGGATGGACAGACTACAATGGATGCCATGTGTACAGAATGAACAATGTATAATACATGCAATTCCTATGACAGAAATGATAGTAATGAAGTAGTTGTGAGTAGTAAGCCGGGCGCACAGCAGGACCACTGCAGGGGCAACCACCATCACATAGAACCACCATCACATAGAACCACCATCACATAGAACCACCATCCACAGAAGCCTGTGGGGAGGGAGAGCACAGAGATTTTAGGAGAGGGTAATGTCGGTTTATGAGTAAAGTAATATGATTAATATCTAAAATAATGATGATGATGATGATGGCAGCAGCAGGCGTCAGCAGGGCCACGGTAGGTGTCAGGACCAGGGTCCCGAAGGAACCACGATCTACGGAGACCTGATAGGGAAGAAAGCACAAAAAAAACTCCCGGAAAGAAGCTGAATTAGTCATGTGCATTAATAAAATGTGAATTATGGTAGAACAAGAGCGTGAGAGAGGAGCTTGGTGTGTCCTAAGAATTCCCCCGGCATTCTAAGCCTATAGCAGCTTAACTAAGGGCTGGTCCGGACTAACCTGAGCCAGCCCTAACTATAGGCAGAATCAAAGAGGAACGTTTTAAGTTTTACTTTAAAAGAGATGACCGAATCTGCCCCCCGGACTGAAAGTGGAACCTGGTTCCACAAAAGAGGAGCTTGATAACTGAAGGCTCTGGCCCCCAGCCTACTTTTTAAAACCATAGGAACAACAAGTAACCAGCATCTATGGAGCGCAGTTGCCTTGTAGGGCAATACGGTGTTACAAGCTCTTGAAGATACAACGGTGCCTCACCAGCAAGTGCCTTGTAGGTGAGGAGAAGTACCTTAAAATCTATTCTTGATTTAACAGGGAGCCAGTGCAGAGAAGTTAATACAGGAGTGATATGATCCCTTTTCTTAGTTCTTGTTAATACACGTGCTGCAGCATTCTGAATCAGCTGGAGAGGCTTAAGAGATTTACAAGAGCAGCCTGATAACAAAGAATTACAGTAGTCCAGTCTGGAAGTGACAAACGCATGAACTAATTTTTCTGCATCACTTTGAGACAGGAAGTTCCTGATTTTTGATATGTTACGTCATCCTCACTGCACACGCGTGTGGGGCCCGAGTGGAACATGGCATAAATATGGAGGAGGCCGCACTGGTTGACTTGTAGAGATTTTGGTCTTTTCTTTCTCCAACACGTCCTCTTTCAGAAAAGTCCAAGCCCCATAATACACAATTTAGTGTATTGACAACTTGGACTGGGGAAGTTTGATATCGATATATCTTCAATTCTTTGACCCCCCCTTATTATTATAACGATACCTCCCTCTGTTAAAGCTTTTGACATTAATATGTTAACATCAACCTGACTTGATCAAAGCTCACCTCCTTTGCATGTTGAAACCTACAACTATAAAAGCATAATTGTCACAGCTCAAATAAACACAAAGGGACCAAAACTAATTGATTCTCAGATACACACAAACAAACAAAGCCGCTGAAGAGTTTTCCTCTGGTTTGTAACGCAGAAACCCACAAACACAAAGAGAAGCACAAAGAACACCGACACAAAGAACACAGGAAGGAGAAGGAGCGAGAGAAGCTGAAGCACAGCAACAGGTACGACTCAACCGTGTCCTCAACTGACCTGTCTCCCAGGGTGCACTCTGGGAAATGAAGGCGCTAACTTGAGCCGCGTAGGGTTTTTCTCTCTGGTGCACATTCAGCTCACGTTTGATTGTGATCAGCTGTTGCCTGAAAGGTTCTCCACCTCTATGAGGTTCTATCAAGAACCCCTTTCAGTTTTAAGGAATATAATGATTTATTCCATAGTCCAAGGGCTTCATTCAGAATCCCCCCCCATTGGTGAGGGTTAAGATTAGGGTTGGAACCCTTAGTCTAACAAAGAACCCTTCTCTTCAGTATAGCAGGCGGTTCTCCGTGGAACCTCCTTCCTTCAGGAAGAACCCTCCATTCTGAGAGTGTGCCTCTGGTTGAATCGACAGTGAAAGAACCCGGCCATGTTTTGTGGAATTCCTCCTCTTTGTCCTGCTCCCTCTTTGTTCCCCAGCTTGTTAAATGTTTTCATTTTGCTTTGTCACGTGTGCTGTGCGACCTTCACTCGACCTCCGACCCCTCAGCGAACACAAGGACCCGGCGGAGAAGAAGCTCCGGGACAAACAGAAGCTGAAGCACAGCAACGGCAGCTCGGAGAAGCCCCGGGAGAAGAGGAGGGAGGAGAAGGTAACATCAACTCAAAAGGTCCTCCGGCTCAAGTTAAGTACGTTTTACTTCTCTAAAGACACATTACACCGTTTCCCCACAGATCCAACCGTCCCACGTAGAAAAGCCCAAAAAGGAGAAAGAAAACGGATTTGTGAGGTAAAGTGCGTTGTGTCAGATGTGAAAGTGACAGATGTCACATTAGAGCTTCTTTGGATAGAAGATCTGTTGATGTTCCGTCGGATGTCTTCACTGTTTGCCGTAGAGAGAGAAGCCCCTCTGCCCTGAAGAGCGAACCCGAAGAAGACAACGGCTTTTACCCGTCTCCCCAACACCTCAAGGACGGAGGGTGGGTCCGCCCGCCGTATTTAAACCGGATCGTTGCGCTTCTGTCATTATTACATCACATGTCATTTATCTGACGCTTTTATCCAAAGCGACTTACAATAAGTTATTCAACCGTAAGGACACAAACTCAGAAGAACAAGAGACAAGGAAGTGCAATTTCATCAAATAAGCCGATCTACTACCTGCTGTAGATAAGAACCATTATAAGTCCAATGTAAGTGCTGCAGGTAGTTAGTGTGTTAGTGGAGGTAGAGTCTGAAGAGGTGTGTCTTTAGTCTGAAGATGTGAAGGCTCTCTGTGGTCCTGATGTCTTCAGAGACCTCCTTCCACCATTTAGGAGCAGGACAGCAAAGAGTGAAGATCTAGTCGAGTGTTTTGCTCTCAGTGAGGAGGAACAAGCAGTTTATCACATGCAGAGCGGAGAGTGCGGGTCGGGATGTCGGGTTGGACCAGGTCCTGGATGTGAGCTGGACCCCATCCATTCACAGCACGGTACCTGAGCACCATGTTTAGAACTGGATGAGCCACCGGTACCAGTGAAGAGAGCGGAGGAGTGGAGGAGTGAGGGAGAACTTAGGAAGGTTAAAGACCAGTGGAGCTGCTGCATTCTGGATGAGCTGCACCCGGTAGGTGCGTCCTTCAAGGTAGGACGAGAGAAGGGGGAGAGCAGAGCCTGAGACACCAAGTTCCTGAAGGCAGGAGACAAGGATCTGGTGGTTGACTGTGTCATCTGACATCCGTCAATGCCTTTGTTTACAGATTGGAATACAGGCCCAAAAAAATCAAGTCGGAGCACGACAAGAAGGCCAAGAAGAGGAAACAGGAGTACGAAGAAGACGAGGAGGAGGTCCGACCCCTTTCTTTACCTCCTTTGATCTGTGAGTGATCTCCGGTTTTATTCTGTCCGCTCTGCTTGTTTTAAGGACATCAAACCCAAAAAGAAGACAAGAGACCAGAAGGCAACGCAGGGAAAGAAAATAAAGAAAGAGGAGGAGAAGTGGAAATGGTGAGATGATGATTGGGGACAAAGAGAAGAAAAGGAAATCCAAAGAAATAAAGATTACCACATAAGAACAGATCCAGAATATTAACATACAGGAACAATATAGTAACAATTTCAAGTGTTAAAGAAATAATACTCACAACATTAGAAAAAAGAACACAGTCACAATAAGACTTAAATAAAGGTAAATAAAGTGAAGTATGGACACGTAGAAGTGTGGACACGTAGAAGTGTGGACATGTAGAATTATGGACATGTAGAAGTATGGAC
This sequence comes from Gasterosteus aculeatus, assembly GCF_964276395.1. NCBI lineage: Eukaryota > Metazoa > Chordata > Actinopteri > Perciformes > Gasterosteidae > Gasterosteus > Gasterosteus aculeatus. Next base: position 1,568,222 of record NC_135689.1, read on the forward strand.
ACGTAGAAGTATGGACACATAGAAGTGTGGACACATAGAAGTATGGACATGTAGAAGTATGACACAGAGAAGTGTGGACACGTAGAAGTGTGGACACGTAGAAGTATGGACACGTAGAAGTGTGGACACGTAGAAGTATGGACACGTAGAAGTATGGACACATAGAGGTATGACACATAGAGGTATGGACACGTAGAAGTATGGACACGTAGAAGTGTGGACATATAGAAGTATGAACACATAGAAGTATAGACACGTAGAAGTGTGGACACGTAGAAGTATGGACACGTAGAAGTATGACACATAGAAGTATGGACACATAGAAGTATGGACACGTAGAAGTATGGACACGTAGAAGTATGGACACATAGAAGTATGGACACATAGAAGTATGGACACATAGAAGTGTGGACACGTAGACGTTTGAACACGTAGAAGTATGGACACGTAGAAGTATGGACACATTGGAGTACGGACACATAGAAGTATGGACACAGATGTGTGGACACGTAGAAGTATGGACACGTAGAAGTATGGACACATAGAAGTGTGGACACATAGAAGTATGGACACATAGAAGTGTGGACACGTAGACGTTTGAACACGTAGAAGTATGGACACGTAGAAGTATGGACACATTGGAGTACGGACACATAGAAGTATGGACACAGATGTGTGGACACGTAGAAGTATGGACACATAGAAGTGTGGACACGTAGAAGTATGGACACGTAGAAGTATGGACACGTAGAAGTATGGACACATAGAAGTGTGGACACATAGAAGTATGGACACATAGAAGTGTGGACACGTAGACGTTTGAACACGTAGAAGTATGGACACGTAGAAGTATGGACACATTGGAGTACGGACACATAGAAGTATGGACACAGATGTGTGGACACGTAGAAGTATGGACACGTAGAAGTATGGACACGTAGAAGTATGGACACATAGAAGTGTGGACACGTAGAAGTATGGACACGTAGAAGTATGGACACGTAGAAGTATGGACACGTAGAAGTGTGGACACGTAGAAGTATGGACACGTAGAAGTATGGACACGTAGAAGTATGGACATGTGTATGGTTCGTCTTCTCTCTCATCGCCAGCGTGGTCTCTGTCCTCAGGTGGGAGGAGGAACGATCCACCGACGGATCCAAATGGCGTTTCCTGGAGCACAAGGGTCCAGTGTTTGCGGCGCCGTATGAGGCCATGCCCGACAAAGTGAAGTTTTACTACGACGGTGAGCGTGTTGTGTATGTTAGAATATTGTAAACACATTATATTGGTGTCAACCACAGACTGTATGTAAGGAGAGGACGGAGACATCCAGACGTCACTCGTTGGTTCGTGGGCCGACGTTGTGAAGCCTGAAGTTTGACGCCATCTTGGATTGTTGACCTGTGGGATTTGTTTGCAGGTAAGCCGATGAAGCTGAAGCCTCCTGCCGAGGAGGTCGCTACGTTTTTTGCCAAGATGTTGGATCACGAGTACACCACCAAGGACATCTTCAGGAAGAACTTCTTCAAGGACTGGAGGAAGGTGAGGAGATGACGCGCAGCCGGTGTGCGGCACTCGAGTCCACACGCGGCTCACCAGTCTCCTCCGTTCCTCCAGGAAATGACGTCAGAGGAGAAGTCCAAGCTCAGCGACCTCAACAAGTGCGACTTTGGCGAGATGAGCGAGTACTTCAAGGCCCAATCGGAAGCCCGGAAGCAGATGTCCAAAGAGGAGAAGCAGGTCGGCCCGCCTCCGCGTGCACTCCCTCGGGGGGAAAAGACGTCGTGTTTTTATTTCCCCTTGTGCCCTTTTGCAGAAACTCAAAGAAGAGAACGAGAGGCTCCTGCAGGAGTACGGCTTCTGCATCATGGACAACCACAAGGAGAGGATCGGCAACTTCCGCATCGAGCCGCCCGGACTGTTCCGAGGGCGAGGGGATCACCCCAAGATGGGAATGCTGAAGCGCCGCATCCGGCCCGAAGACATCATCATCAACTGCAGCAAGTGGGTGACCTCTCAAGACCGCCGGCGCCGCCTTGATCACGCACACGCGTGTATTTCTTTTTTTCTTCTACCACGTGGTGGAACGTGGAAATTTACAGGATTTACAGCAGCGTGGGGTAAAGTGTTATAAGAGAGATATAAAAGTAAGAACCCACAATGAATAGGATGTATACAGGAGGAATGATATATGACTCTCAGGCTCTAGTGTCAAGTCCTCTTCACTCTTCACTCGCTGTCTTTTTTATTTATAGTAAACCTGCCTCTGCTCTGCAGGGACTCCAAGCAGCCGAAACCTCCCCCGGGGACAAAGTGGAAGGAGGTTCGCCATGACAACAAGGTGACCTGGCTGGCGTCGTGGACAGAGAACATCCAAGGGTCCATCAAGTACATCATGTTGAATCCAAGCTCCAGGATCAAGGTACCGTGTCAACATATGACCAGTTATTCATAGCCGAGAAAAAAGGATCTGTTTCCCTAATGAACTACCTGTGTGTGTGTGTGTGTGTGTGTGTGTGTGTGTGTGCGCGCGCAGGGCGAGAAGGACTGGCAGAAATATGAGACGGCGCGTCGGTTGAAGAAGTGTGTGGATCGCCTGCGGACCCAGTACAGAGACGACTGGAAGTCCAAAGAGATGAGGATCCGGCAGAGAGCTGTGGCGCTGTACTTCATAGACAAGGTGAGGAGGAACACGGGAGACGAGATGCATCACAAACGCCATGTGATTCCTTCATAAAAAGCAGCGGACAGAGGACGAGAGATCTGCCGTTGTCCCTCTATGTGTCCACATCCTGGGAAAAGGGTTAACTGTCGCGCCTCGATGACACTCACGATGCGCGATCGCGTTCCCCCTGTAGCTCGCACTGAGAGCGGGCAACGAGAAGGAGGAAGGCGAGACGGCGGACACCGTCGGCTGCTGCTCGCTGCGGGTGGAGCACATCAAGCTGTACCCCAAGACGGACGAGCAGGAGTACGTGGTGGAGTTTGACTTCCTGGGAAAGGACTCCATCCGCTACTACAACAAGATCCCCGTGGAGAAGAGGGTAAGAACAACGAGGGAGGAGGAGAACGGGAGGCACAGGGCCGGGGTCTGATGTGGAGGTCGCAAGGGTGGGGTTAGGTGGTGTTGGGTGGGATAAGGAGTGGCTCCGCTGTCAGTGTGAATGTTAAATGCTAAACCAGTCAGCTGGTTCCTAGGGAGCAGATCTCTGTACATCCGACCTGCTCACTGCTAGCTCCGTTAGCTGCTACGACAAGCAGCTAACAATGAGCATCCTCCCCTCGCCGCGACCCCGGAGGTGGAGGAGCATCAGTATCGTGAACAAAAAGGAGCTGCTATTAGCTGCTGAATAGACGCGGAGACGGGCCCGATCGTCCTGAAGCCATGTCCATGAATCTCAGCTGTTCTCTCCTCGCAGGTGTTTAAAAACCTCCAGCTGTTCCTGGAGAACAAGCAGCCCGAGGACGACCTGTTCGACAGACTGAATGTGAGAAACACACAAGCGTGAACATCCCCGCCTGAAGCCCGAGGGCCCCGTTTGAATCCTCCTCCTCTCCCCTGCAGACCTCCATCCTGAACAAGCACCTTCAGGAGCTGATGGACGGCCTGACGGCCAAAGTCTTCCGCACCTACAACGCCTCCATCACGCTGCAGCAGCAGCTCAAGGAACTCGCCTGCCGTGAGTAGCAGCAGCTCAACGTTTACCGCCAAGGGAGACGGATGCCGGTGCATGGAGTAGGGAGGGTGCACTGGGAACTGCAAGGTTGGGGGTTTGAATCCTGGCTGCTCCATGTCCCATGTCAAAGTGTCCCTAAGCAACACAGCTGACCCCTAATTGCTCCCCGGGGCAAAAGTGTAAAAAAAAAGCCATGGGTTGAAAAAGCAATGCAAGTCGCTTTGGATAAAAGCGTCAGCTAGATGACCTGTAACGTGATGTAATTATACATAGAAAAAGGCTCTCAAAACGTCTTTATTGACAGAAAAGATTCCATTTTTTTGAAATATAAAAAAGTATAACAATAAAAAGATTTTCATACTTTAAATATGCTGTGTTTTCAGTATCATATGAGAGACATAATGCATAAAAGTCTCAACCAAAGGCTGTGAAATCTATTGGAAAAAAAGAGGTTTCGCGAAGATCCAATAATTCATTTCAAATGAGAAGGATCTTTAGTAGCTGATATCTGACAAGATAATTATGCAAAAGCTCCCCCCCCCCCCCTACGGGGGAAAGTACAAGCAGCTTTGTGTATTATTATATTAATGTTGTTGTTATAAAATGTACCTGACAAATATCAAATCAGGATAAATGTGAATCCGCTTCGTCACAATGAAATAAAAAACTTTGGGTTTCGGTGCAGGAAGAATGAATGAATCAACGTATTAGTGTTCTTTTAGATGTGCTCTTTAAGATGTTAATCACTTTGACCTCCTCCTCCTCCTCGCTGGGGGCGCTGGGTCTCCAGCCGACGACAGCCTCCCCGCTAAAGTCCTCTCCTACAACCGGGCCAACCGGGCGGTGGCCATCCTCTGCAACCACCAGAGAGCTCCACCCAAAACATTTGAGAAGTCCATGCAGAACCTTCAGACCAAGGTACTCCCCCCCCTCCCTCCCTCCTCCTCCTCCTCCAGTCAGTGGATGTTCTCTCGCTGAGTGATGCTCCTCTCCTCCGCCCAGCTGACGTTTGCATTTTGCCATCGCAGATTGACGAGAAGCAGAATCAACTGTCGGCCGCCAGGAAGCAGCTGAAGTCGGCCAAGGCGGCGCACAAGGTCTCCCACGACGACAAGAGCCGGAAGTAAGAGAGCGCTGGTTAATCCACCAATCACAGCCTCGAGTTTACGTTGTTTTTTCTCCCCCCAACCGGAGGCGTCGCCCTCTGCTGGTCACTAGAGAGAATGCAGCTTTAACTTACTTCCCATCCCGTTCACAATGTCACCGACGTGGACTCTTTACTGCGTCTCCATTGTTATGTTTTCATTCCTCTTTCTCCCCTCCCTCCCTCCGCCCGTCGTCCCGTGTCCCAGGGCGTTGGAGGTGAAGCGTAAAGCCGTGCAGAGGATCGAGGAGCAGCTGATGAAGCTGCAGGTCCAGGCCACGGACCGAGAGGAGAACAAGCAGATCGCTCTGGGCACCTCGAAGCTCAACTACCTGGACCCCCGGATCTCCGTGGCGTGGTACGAACCAGCGGCGCACCTCCACCTGTTATTTGATCACAGGTGTTACGGCTACTGTTCAATAGGCCGGCCTTCTCTGGGTGGGACGGGGGCTGCACCTCTACCTTGATGACAGAAAGGCAGGAAATGCTCCTGCACTGTAGGAAAAGGAGCAGCACAAGCAAAAAAAAAGAAAGGAAAAGAGAGCCAGCGGCTGCAGGAGGAGAATGAGGAACAATGGGGCTTGTTTCTGGAGCGTCCCAAACAGCAACCCTCCCTCCATGTGGGAAGTCAATGAGGACCAGTCTGTGGGGCTGAGGGGGTCGCCCCCCCCCCCCATTGGCTATTTACGGAGAGCCTTCCCTTCAGGCACAATGGCTTCAGGAATGCTCTGGGCCTTTACTCTGCCCGTAAGGCGTGAGGGACGGGAGTGCCCCCCCCCCCCCCAGGGTGGTGCATGGGAACCTACATGTACACTGCAGTGAGTGTGTGTGTGTGTGTGTGTGACAGAGGTGAAAACACGCAGGCCAATCGGGCAGCGCTAATAGTAATAGCTAAGAATAATTAGGGCTGTCAATACATTAAAGAAAATTAACTAATTAATCGCACATTTTGAAATCCATTAATCTCGATTAATGGCGATTAATGAATGTTGTTGTTGTTAAAATGTTTGTTTCTTCTTCGCTCTGACTGTTGACACACCGAGCGCAGAAATGTTGCTTAAACAACTAACTTCATCGTCTGAAAACGTCCTAAAATGACATTGCGTGACTTAAATATACAGGTCCGGTCTTAAAAGCTTATTATGGAAGATGGACGCTTTTCGCTGCTCAAAACCTGCCCTCTTTGCTTCCGCCTTCCGGTGTGACTGAGATGCTTCCGTATGTTAGTGAGATTTCCTTCATCCACACTAGTGAGATTACGCGCATGAATGCAAGTGAAACACTTACACATCCTCATGTAAGAGCACGTGCATATAACTGAATACATACACATTAGAAACATTTATACAATTATATGTGAAACACTCGCATATGTATTTAAACTTTTGATATCGTTGTGATCATATGCAAGAGATGGAGTTATGAAAGTGTTCAACAACATATATGCAACCTTTTCATATGTGCATGCATGAGTGTTTCAGATAGATACGTATACATGTTTCACTTAAATGCATCTCATATGTGTGTGAATATGACACAGAAGTATATATGCATGCGCGCGTGTGTCTCATATGTACGTGTAAGTGTTTCAGACGAGTATGTGTAATGTTTTATATATGTGCGTGCACAGGTTTACAGAGTGTGTGTGTGTGTGCGTCTCAGTAGTGAGTGCGAGAGTTGAGTTGAGTCCTAAACGGCCCCTCATAACCGTAGCTGGTCTTTCACCCGTCCTCCCCAGGTGCAAGAAATGGGCCGTGCCCATCGAGAAGATCTACAACAAGACGCAGAGGGAGAAGTTCGCCTGGGCCATCGACATGGCGGAGAAGGACTTTGAGTTTTAAACACACAGGAGCTTTTTCCCTTTTCAAAGCGCGCCTTCCATCGTAGAGGTTGGTAGTTGATGTCCAATGGTCCCACGGCTGCGACCACGGGTAAATAACTGTGCTTGTGCTCTTTCTATGTATATCTATTTAGAGGTACATATACACACACACACACACACACACGTATGGACGATGAATGACAGAAGTGTGTATGTAGCTGCAGCTTAAAGCTCTTGTGAACACATTACTTTTATCTTTTGTGAGACACGATTGCACTGAAACGTGTGAGCCGTCGGCCTTTTCTCAGACATTCTATATTCTCGTAGAACAGGGAAGAGATAAATGTTTGCACGGGAGCCCGCGAGGATCAACGGGGGAGAATCGGGAGCGAACTGTGAAGTCCAGAGACCCGAGCGCTGCGCTCGCTCAATTATTAGCACACGGAATGTTGTCTCTCTTTTACATTTTAGTTTCGGTTCGCTGTTTATTTCAGGGATGTACATATTTTTCCGTCATTTTGAATTAGTCAGGATTCAGCGTTTTATATGAAAATAAATGTGCTGTTTGTGTGGTCGACAGGACGCTCTTCATTGCTTATATGCAACCTGTGTGTGTGTCCACAGTTCTAAAAACAATCCTCTCGGTTACTTGAAAGCGGCTCCAGTGAGACACCGTGTTTTTTGTGTGTACCAGAGCTCAGAGACTGTTCCCGCAGACGGAGATGAGGATTTTTTTGCCAAAAAAGAAGAAGAAACAAGACCACGGGGGGGGGGGGGGGGGTGTCGGGTAGTGTGCCGTTTGTATCGCTGTGACAACGAGGAAAGCGCGCGCATTCATTTTTCCAAATGTGAATGGATATTATGTCTTTTGTCATCAATCTTTTGTGCTATTTGATTATTTGTCACACAACCGTGGATTGGTTGAATGCTTGTTGTTTGGAGCTTTGTAGTTTTCAGAATAAAACATATAAAACTTGTTTCCTACTTACACGTGTGTAAAAAGGGATCAAAACAAGGCGGCCCCCCGAGTATACAGAGAGAAACATAACCCTGTCAGAGATTGCTCAGGTCAGAGGTCACACTACAATTACCAAAAAACATTGATTTCTCAAAATATATTTTATACACACACATGGTCATTTTGAACCATGATCATTCACTGTATTTGTCGACAGAAGAGTCAATAATGAAAAGCAAAACTTTGTGGTTCCCTGTTGTGATGCTTGCTGTGCCCGGCAGGCCGCTAACAGGCGCTCCAGCTGCATCAAGCTAACGGGAAAACCGCAAGACCACCGGAAGTGAGGTAATCGTGTACAAAACAAAAGACAAGACGAGTGCACATAGGTATGGGAAATACGTAGATGTATGTGTATATATATACACATAAATATATATATATATATATATATTTTTTTTTTTTTTAAATATATATATTATATCCATAATGCTGCAATTAGCAGAAGTCAACAACCCACGTTCCGCCGTGAAGACTCGTGGACAAGATGACGTTTTCTGGTCTAATTTTTTTGGCCTCTGTTTTTGAGACACCTAAAATCGTATAATTTCACGATAGCGGTTTTTACAAAGTAAAAATAAAGTTAAGGTCCATTCAAAAAATACTGTGATTTGTATACTGGCGAACCGGAAGTACAGAAACGTGATTTCTTTAGGACTCATTCAGGTAAACGGATCATTGCACGGGGACTCAAAGGCAACGATACTTAATTAATAATTAATAACTAGCGTGATTTACAGTCGCCGCGTCTCCAAAAACAGCAGCGCGAACTCTTTGACTCCGACCTCTATTGTGAAAACCCGCGGCGGAAGCCACGGTTTGTGGTCGTTACTGTGGGGGAGGCAGGAGGAGCGGCAGGAGGAGCAGGAGGAGGAGGAGGAGGGGGAAGGGCCTCCGCTGGATCCGAGGCACTAACAGCGTCGTCTCGCCGCGGAACCTCGCGGGCTGCTCTCTCTCTGCGGGCGGCGGAGGAAACGGCGCCTTTTGTTCCACAACCGAGCGAGGATTTAATCCCGACAGACACAGCGGGACGAAGAAGAAGACGAAGAAGAAGAAGAAGAAGAAACGCTGCGTTGTTTGCGCTGGGGGGCCGCGGGGGGGGCCACGTTGAACACACTTCACCGAGAGGAGCCGCGGCCGCTGGAGATGTGCGGTCGGGCCGAGATTGCGTTGGTACGTAACTACGGTTCCCCCCCCCCCGTCCCGTCCCGTCCCGTCCCCCCCGTCCCGCGACGGGCCGGCTGGTTCCCTCCGGGGGGGCAACTCCGCCGTGTCGCCCCCCCCCCCCCCCCCGGGAGGAAAACCAGCGCTTGATTCTTGTCTTTCGGGCTCGGGGACATGCTAACACGCGCACGCACGCACGCACGCGCACTGATGCCCCCCCCGTCCTGTTTCCACGCTGGGAAAAATATCGCCAGACGTTTTAATTTGTTATTCCCGACAACATGACGTCACCGAGTCTCGGAAGTTGGTTTTTATATTTTGAGCCGATCGGAAGCAGGTTAATTAAAGGCCCGCTGGGGATCAGACACACAAACATGTCGTCTCCTTCTCCTCCTCCTTCTCCTTCTCCTCCTTCTCCTCCTCCGGACGGTTTAAGGCCGCAGCATCCCTGTGATGACAGAGACCGGTTGCCCATGGAGACGGATCAATGACCTCTCAGGAGACGGTCATATGTGAAAAGGGTCTTCTAGAGGAGCCTGTGTTCGTTATGGGTTTTATTATGTTCATGCAACGCGGCTCGAATGACTCCGTTTATTTCTACTAAAGACGGTATTTGAACTCACCGATGTTCATAAACGGAGCAGACGATCAATATTTAGTTCATATTTTATCATCGTAGCATCCAGGGATTTGTGTAAAATGTTGCTTATCATTTATTATTGTTGGAAAACTTACTGTTGGTAAGATAAACTAGATTGAATACTATAAAATATCATTTTTTGTTGAGTATAATTTATATATATATATATATATACATATATATGTATATATTTCAGGCTTCAATGTGTCTAAATAAGAGTAGAATAGAAACTCTTATTTCTCATCTTCTACATTCTGAACATGCACAACACGTGTGTCTCAGATAGTAATAAGTGTGTGTGTGTGTGTGTGTGTGTGTGCAGCAGGGACGCAGTGAAGCCCCCCCACACACACACACTGCTGAATTGTTGTTTCTTTGCCCCCCCCTCTCCCCTGTAGGTGTCCCTGTGTAGGCCTGGCCTGAGCAGATTGTTCTGAGAGGAAACGGGACAACAAACAGGGGAAGTGAACATGGCCGGGACGTCCAGCTTCTTTTCCAACGGGCCCGTCCCGTGGACGGACAACGACGGCGAGATGAACAACCTGTACCGCGACCTGGAGCTGGGCACCGTGCTCACGCTCTTCTACTCCAAGAAGTCCCAGCGGCCCGAGAGGAGGACCTTCCAGGTCAAGCTGGAGACCAGGACCATCATCTGGACGCGCGGCACGGACAAGATAGAGGGGGAGAGTGAGTGGAGACGCACACACACACACACACACACACACACACACACACACACACACACACACACACACACACACACACGCGGGTCGGGGTGCTGCTGGCTGAAGGTTCGCTTCGACCGGTTGGTGCACTTTGCGAGATGTAGTCGTGGAGGAGAATCTGGAGGACGGCCGCTTGCTGAGTGGAAGGGAGACGGCTTGATCGTCCGCCGTGAGCCGAACCGACCACCCGTTTGTGCACAGGAAGTCCAGAGCGGCGCCTCTCTCCCTCCATCGGTTGTTGGGCGCTCACGTCTCGCTGATGTCGGGGCTGAAATGTTCACGCTCGCTCCTGCGTTCCTCTCGTGCGCGTCGTCTAGCAGGAGAGCGTCGGTCCGGATGCAGCCGGAGAATCGTGACCAAAAAACGGACATTTGCTCAGACACGACCTGGCACGGGGGGGGGGCGTGACAATTTTGGGAACGCTGCGGCTGCTGGTCGATGCAGCGAGAGAGGCGGATGTCCGTCATCCGTGGACGCGGCGCTCTTCCGCTCAAAGGGGACTTCTGCGCGTTTCTATTTTTCTCTTCCAACATTGGCAGATCATCTGAATATTTTGGGGCGATCTTCTCTCCGGTGACGCTCTGTTCGGCGCACATGAGTCGGCGCAGGATGTGGTCTCGCGGTGGAAGTGGCAGCAGCACTCGTTGTTGAAAACATAAACTCGTGCATCTGCACAGATGTTCCTGTGTGAGAACCATGTGAAGCGTCACGTACCACAGAGAGCATTTTTAGGTTTTAGTTTTATGATGAGCTCATTGGAGCTGCGTTCTGTGGAGTGACCAGCAGGGGGCGGCGACTCTGCTCCCATAGACGTCTATGAGGAAATGACTCTACTTCTCTGTAGTGACCAGCAGGGGGCGACTCCTCTGCTCCCATAGACGTCTATGAGGAAATGACTCTACTTCTCTGTAGTGACCAGCAGGGGGCGACTCCTCTGCTCCCATAGACGTCTATGAGGAAATGACTCTACTTCTCTGTAGTGACCAGCAGGGGGCGACTCCTCTGCTCCCATAGACGTCTATGAGGAAATGACTCTACTTCTCTGTAGCGACCAGCAGGGGGCGACTCCTCTGCTCCCATAGACGTCTATGAGGAAATGACTCTACTTCTCTGTAGTGACCAGCAGGGGGCGACTCCTCTGCTCCCATAGACGTCTATGAGGAAATGACTCTCCTGATTCGTTCCCTCAGTGAGCAGGAGTTCGTGGTCCTGATGCTGCGACGTCACTTGTTGGTTGCCGGACTGATGTTTTGAAGCCTTGAGTTCGGCCGTTTGGCCGTCGCCTCTTTGCTTCTTGGGTCGATATCCGCTTCCTTCAGATCGCAGTCTGTCGGCTGATTGGAGGCCGTTTTTTTTCAGCACAGAACTCTTGGAAACGGTGTGATCCGGCACAGACGGTGGTGGTACCGGTGTGACGCAGAGTTTATGTCCATGCGTTTTCAGAGAAACGCACAGCGACTCGTCTTTCTCGACTAGCGTCTAAAGCGACGCAGCCTCCTGCAGCACCAGGCTGTGATTGGTCTGCTGACTACGTCCTTTACGGAGTCTCACGTCTCCGTTTTCACAGCACAATACGGCCGTTATTAAAAGGAAGAACGTTTACGAGAGAACGGATCAGATTGAAGAGCTTTTGTTGGAAGAAATGCGTAAATATGAGCGCTTGTACGAGCCGTCATTGGCGGACTATGAGGACGCCGGATGGCCTCTGATTCATGGAGGGAGATCTCCACCAACGAGGGGGACAAAGTCGTGGAGGAAAATACGGGACAAATGTGTCCGTGATGAAGAGCAGCAGTGTGGATGCACGGGGCAATAAAGTCTATGATCAATAAATAAAGCAACCAGCGACTTCCACACACAAAGACGTGGCTCTCCAGGTCGTCTTCAACAAAACACGTGACTCCACCTGTTGTTCTGGAGGTGAATCGCTCTGCAACACACGCAGGACTTTACAACCAGGAAGTGAAACGACGTAAAGACGCAGAAACACGCGGTGGCCTTCATATGTTCATATGTTATGTCAGGGTGCACGGCGCAGATACACGTCATAACCTTTTACGCTGCTGATGATTTACAAGCGTCGTTGCTTCATTAGTTGTGACGCAGTAATCGGTTTGTGGAACTCGCTGACTGTTTGCTGCTCTCCTGCGTTTTTATCCCTTGAACGTGATCCGGCGGCGTGTTGAAGACTTTCTGTTTCATTTTCACTCTTTATTCATGTGCTTCTAAAGTCTGTTGCCTAGACGACGGCCCTTTTAGGGCTTCAACGCCGATGGAAAACCTCCACGTAGCTTCTAGTCATTACCTGCACACCTCGTCTCAGGCTTTATCTGGCGCGACATTAGAGGCGCCGACATGCACCGGCTGGCGTGTGAGCGTCGTCCTGCTCAGGAACGCTTCGGCGTGCAGCGACACAAAAGCCGCCCGCTGTGTTTTCACAACGCCGACGTGAGTCACTCAAATATTCCCCCGCGATCGTCTTTCCAAAAGGTGATGAGGAAGTGTCACGTTGGCGTCTGTGTCGCCATCACGTCGGTCATGTGACTGAACCTCTCTTAAGCGACTTTGTTCTCTGGGTTCTTTCTGTTTACACAAACATGCAGGAAGCGGATTATTGTTTGGAACCAGAATGCTGAACGCGTCTTTATCCTGTACTTGGGTCACTAGCAGCGGAGGCCGGCGTGAGGAATCCACCAGGAGGGAGGAAGTGAGTGAGCGTGCAGCAGGATTCCTCCTCGTCTCCTCCTGCTGAGGTCACACCTCGGGCCCTCGCCCGCTTCCTGCGTCAGTCTGAGGCCTCAAATAGTCTGATCGACCTGTCGGAGACGCGGCCTGGAGGGGGGGGGGGGGGGGGGGGGGGGCACTTTGTGTAGCGTTAGAGAGCTCGGATGAGTGTGTGTGTGTGTGTGTCTTCTGTTTAAGAGAAAGAACGCGCTCACCGATATGTGATGCGTGTAGGCGACGAAACCAATAGAAAGCACAGGATGTGTGGTTCAGAGGCAGGAAGAGAGTGTGTGTGTGTGTGTGTGTGTGTGTGTGTGTGTGTGTGTGTGTGTGTGTGTGTGTGTGTTTGTGTGTGTGTGTGCGCAGAAGGAAAAGATATTCAGAATTTTACCGTAAACAATTTGTTCAGGTTTAACTCTGGATTATTAAAACCACAGCGGGTTTCCCCCAAAACGCCGCACACCTCCGTGGGTTTGTATGGGGGGGGGGGGGGGGGGGGATATGAGCTTCTTCTTTTATCAAATACATGTTTTCTGCCTCCAGCTGTTCAGTTTGTGTGTGAACGTTTAGTTCTTTTACTCATGTGAAGATGAATTATTAAAACATTACATTCTGGGGCTTTTGTCGTCATTCGTACTCAACACCCTTAATAAAGAATCTTTCTAATCACTGGATATACAAAAAAAGTCACTTGTTAAGTTGGTGAGATAATTAAATGTCTGTTCTCTGCACCTCGACGTTCTGTGGATGTTCTACTTTTCTTCTTTCTCTAACTGCAGAGCGGGAACGTCTTTGGTTCCCGTTTAAACAAGCTCATCCCTCACTTCCCCATCGAACCAACCGCTCCGCTGCATCCAGGACCCCTCTGGGGACGCCGTGTGTTTCTGCTAACCTGTGTGTCTGTGTGTGTGTGTGTGTGTGTGTTTCTCTAGTTGACATTCGGGAGATCAAGGAGATCCGTCCCGGACAGAAGTCGCGGGACTTCGAGCGCTACGTGGAGGACTCGTCCTCTCGGCCCGAGCAGGCGCACTGCTTCGTCATCCTGTACGGCACCGAGTTCCGCCTCAAGTCGCTGAGCCTGGCAGGTAACGTCTGCGCGCGGCCGCCTCCCCCGCCGACCGGCGACTCGCCACGACGGAACTAAACCCCCCCCCCCCTGTGCTGCTTGCTCCTCAGCCACGTCGGACGAGGAGATGACCATGTGGGTGAGGGGGTTGAACTCGCTGGTGGCCGACACGCTCAAGTCTCCCACGCCGCTCCAGATCGAGAGGTGAACACCGAACGCCGCCGCCACCGCCGCCGCATCCCGCCCGCCGGCCTTCTGTGCATTAAACGTCTCCCTCTCTTTTGTTCATTTGTGATCAGGTGGTTGCGTAAGCAGTTCTACGCCGTGGATCGCAACAGAGAAGACCGGTGAGTGAAG